>NC_073744.1:57565874-57880041 GCF_029784135.1 Toxorhynchites rutilus septentrionalis | reverse complement strand
GAAATATATGTAATCTGCCCTAACTACCGCAACGGGTCATTTGACCCTCGCGAACATTTATATGATATCAGAAAGGCTTGTGTATGTGGTTGTGATACAAAACCATTGCATTACACTTTTTTTGCTATTGCTTTATATATTTGTTGTATTTGTGAATGAATAGTGAATGATCAGAATTAATTGTATTGCTGACTATCCAAGCGAGCTAACGATAACCAGATTTAACTATCCAGCATCTTAAAAATGAAAATTGCCCATACGGAACAACGCCAACTGAAGACCGTAACATAGATTTGAAATTGTAAAACATCGAGTGCACTTACTTCTGCAATTCGAAAGGGGTCGAAGCCGAGGCAAGCACTAGAGAACTATTTATAAGCGAGAAATGCGTTCGTCGGTAACAATGGCAGCATTATTCCACCACTTTCCACCACGCGCAACTCATCGCTGGGAAGTGAATGGGGCGTTTGATTGCCGGCTCTCGTGTGCATGAATAAATATGTATGCTATCCCAACACACACACCACCCTCCCCCCCAACTCACGAGACGATGCAATGTCATACACGAACGCGGCCCGCATCCATCAGCGCTAGTTGATTCTAATTATTCCCAACAACTAGCAGTCAGCAATACAAATAGAGCTAATAATTCACTCAATTACGCGCTTCTCAAGGCGGGAAGGGAGGACGTTAAGGTCGTTAAGATTTCTTGGCAACGCATTTCCTCACCACCACTACAGACTTGGTTCGATTATGTCGAGATCATACAGCCAGCTCGCGAGCAGCTGCGATAGCAGCAATACAATGTTTCTTTTGTGACCTGTCTGATATAATTTTTGTAATTTGTAAACGGTGTGAAACAGGTTGATACCCGCTGATGGGCAGATGCATAGCCAATCGCGCCCTCGGTGGTTGTGGTAATCACATTGTAGTATGCGGAGTATGCAGACACACTTCACCTTCCTTTTTCCTCTTCCTTGGTAGGTTGCCCTTTCACTGATAAGACGAACGCTAGCCACTATAATTTAGCTGCTCCTAACGACCACAGATGCCTCAAGGAGAATTTTTAATTTCATGTTATCTATGAGAAAGCTCAGAGAATGTATTCAAGGCTATCCGTAAAGAAAAAGTTACGCATCCTGATATAATTTTGTTTATTTTTAATGGACCTACTTTACACGGTTTCATTTTTTGAAGTGTTCCGAGATCTGCTACCCGAATTTGTACAATTAGTTCCCTCTAGTAATTATACGATGCATTATGACAAGTGAATTGTGTTTTGTGTACCTTTACATTCTGCTTATTTTGACCTTGACAGCTGGCAGTATCTGCATCTTTCCCTACCAGAAAGACTGGCTCTTCGCTAGTTTTCGGAGTAAAGTAGTAGCACTTGAAGGTAAGACATGTTTCTGCAATTTTTTGTATCCTTTGCAATATTGTATTTCTCGATACATCGAGACATGCGAAAGAGTTCTCTATATTTATCCACATCTACTCGACCTCACGTAGCGTACCCTGATTACGCTTAATTAGTGGTAATTGTATAGAATACCGTTTTACAGCCTCGAAGAAGTGACATGTGCAATTGTCATCAGTTGCATGTAATTCTAAATCTTCCCGTTGAACATTTTCAATGTTTTTTTTAGAGTTGGTACTACTGGTATGGTCATAATGTCAATTTTGGGCGCGATCTGTCGTTAAGTTTGTTCATAGCGTCATTAAGAACAAGTTAACTCTTGTTATACTCAACGATTTTTGATAAGGATAATTCTATCGATCAAAGATAATGTGTGAAATTGTGTGTTGCAAACTAAATTTATTCTGCCTAAACGTTGAAAATAAGGCATTTGAAAGAGAAAATTCGTCGCAAACGGGCATATTTGGGGAGGGATAGCACTCGGATTTTGAACCACGATAATATACCAGCTCAGCGATCGTTGTTTTGAACGAATTTTGAATGTGATTGAACAAGCATCGTATTCTTAGGATATGTCCCCGTGTGACTTTTTCCTATTTCCGAAACTCAAATTACCACTTCGTGAGACCCGTTTTGGCAACAATGAAGACATAAAAACTAATTCGCTGCGTGTGACCTGAAGTCAATTTCTGAATACAGCTAGAAAAAGTATTTTGAAGACTGAATTGTTTGTTGGAAAAAATGTATTGCTTCAGCCGGGACCTACATTGAACTGAAGGCACAAGTTTTCAATTGTTTACAAGAGATCGGTCGACTGGAGAAACAGCTCAAGGACGAGACATATTACCAATCAGCTATTCATAACGATAAACTATCTCTAGAGAAGAAAATTGAGCGTCTGCAGAAGCAGGCCACAGAATAAAAAATGGGTGGGTTGAACCGTTCTGAATCATATTTCGGACGCTTAACAGGTTCGTCGCCCAACGCGACGTTTTTGAGTTACTTGCAAGGCATAACTAGCGAATAAATTATTAAATGAAGATCAAACATAGTTTGTGAACAACTTTTACATGATCTAGGAATATTTTTCTTAATTTGAAGACGAATTGACAACAATAACACATGCCAAAGTCATATTTATGACTTTCGCAAAAAACTGCAGTACAAACCATTCGTACTATAAATTAATAAAAAGTGTAGTATAAACATTATAATAATATGGTTATGATTTTATTATTTTTCTACACATCCTGTAGCTACATTTTTTAGTATTTTTAGAAGAAATTTGATAGAACAGGCACCTTTCTATCAAATTCCTTCTAAAAATACTATTCAATTTGGACGAGGAAAGTGTCACCCATATCTAGGCGACGGGGCGATGAAAGTGTTAAGGCATATGATGCCAAAAAACAGATCTAAACTTTATGCGAAAGATATTATTTGTTTTTTTTTCGATAAATTAGTTCAATGTGCTTTAAAGCTTTCTACTTTGGTAGCTATTTGCTTTTCAAATGAAGCGAATAAGATTCAAACTTCGGACACTATTTATAAAAAAAAAATCAAACTTCGGGCAGATTGAATTCAAATTTCGGATACTCTGTTTGCATTACGGTTTCTTGTGGTTTTAAGCACAATTTAGATTTCTGTACAATTACTAATACTATAAAATGATCAAAAATCCGAAAAAAAACAACGACTTGGCCTGTCTGAAAGTGTGCTGCAACCATCCATGCACATACAAATATCTTAAAAATTATCTACAGCCATTGATGGCCGGTTAAATTGTAATAGAACTTTAACCAATTGTTTTTTTAATTGACTTGGAATAATTTTCAACAACCTCTTCTATGATATTTTCTATTTTCCCCAAAATGCTTGTAGTTTATTGATGTTTCTTTGCAGTTTCACGGTTCAAAATACCGTAAGGCTTAAATTATATATTTTTTGTTCAAAGTAATAAAATAATCGAAAGCATCAGAGCATGAATCTTGATGCTTAATTTTTGTTACATAGTTACATCTATTTTGTCATTATCCTTTTGTACCAATTTGTACCAATTTTGTTCACTTTCTTAATTCTTGAATTTGCAGCTTTTTTTGTTTTTTTCAGTTCTTCAGGTTTTGACGTAGGACTACGTCTTACATTAAGGGTACCAAATCAGAAAACAGGTTTTTATGAAATAAAGTTAACGTTAATAACTATTTTTGCTGTGAACAGGTTTTAAAGATTTGCATATCAAGCGAATTGGAAATTTTCTAAGATTTGTTTGATGTGTTTGATACGCTATACATTACAATCCCACAGTATGTATATGGTTTAAATTGGTGAAAATTGTAAGCATTCCCGTTTCCCCATACATTTGTTCTGTTCATTTGTGTGCTTTCCCGAACAGAGCTGTCCAAAAAGGGCAACTTATGCAGCCGTTTGAATTGAAACAACGAAGAGGGATAGCGAAAAGAGAATATTTGCGAAGTAAACTCCATCCTTGCATAGAAAGTAAACTGTCTCTAGCGTTGGGCGATCTTTATAAAAAGATCGATCTTGTCGAATCGATTTCCCAAACGGCGTAGGGATCGATCCACTGATTAAATCGGTACCAAAGAATCGATCTTTGCCGAATCGATCTTTGGAAAATCGAAAAAAAAATCCAATTTATCTGCTTGTTCGATAGGTGTCGTCTATTCTTTAGGCAGTGGATGAAAATTTCATATTTATAATGAAACATCAAAAGCATTTTGATTTGTTTCTCGGCATGCAGGCCACAAAAACTTTTAAAGTCCAGACAAAAAATTCCAGGGTATTCATCCTGTGCCGTAAAGGAGGCATTAAGTAGGACATTAATTGAAAAATCATTATTAGAAATTCAACAAATAGTATCTGTCATTTTGTCGAATCAGATTCTTGATTTTCAACTCTGTCAGCATTTGTACGGAAGTAAATCGTAGAAGAAGCGATCTAAATGTTGACATTATATTTGAAAAAAGTCACAGGAGGGTTATGTCCAGGACACGACCGCATAGTTGACGTAGGATTCCGTTAGGCTATCTACTGCATGCTGATTCTGGATATGTTTGAAGACATTATATTGTTAAACACTTCGATAATGATTTGGGTCCGTTTTGACTGGTTGTTAGGTATTGTTTGTTCACTCCACCAGTGTCCATAACCGAGTGATAATGATAGAAGAATGGTGATTAGTCATTAGATGGTGCGTATCACGTACCAAAACCGTTCTCTGTGGTCCTGGACGAGATGGCTCTTGTGTCTTGTGATTGGGCTAATCGGCTTGAGGTTCAATTGGAGCTAACAGCACCCAATACGATATGTAGAGCATATGCGAAATCGCTTTTTCGAATATTCCTTCATTTTTCCAATTTTGCTCGTCGTATGAACTTTTTTTGGGGGAATAAAATCGTTTCATATTTCAAGTCATTTTAACACAATAGCTACCATATACAATTTTACGCTTACAATTGTGCTAAAAGTTTTAGAATACATGGTCGGTCATTGATATGAAATTTCACGAAGCAACCAACGTAAAAGTTTCAAATTTAAATTTTATTTATATTCTATCAAGCATAAGTTTTTTTCAGTTCATTGAAACACCATTCTTCAATCAACCCATCGATAGATTCTTATTGGATCGAAAATAACAAAAAAAAAACACTCGTTCATCGCTCCCAACTTATTCGCCAGCACGTATGCAATCAGCAATGCCCACACTAGTTACAATGAGCACTATCCATTTGTGCGCGTCATCAGTTAAACTATCGACCACGAGGGTATTTACATGTTGATTTCCCCCAGACACCTTGGATTTGAAATCTCTGTTAGGGAATACATGTCGGTGGGAAAAAAAGCTCACCCTACTTTCATGTGTTTGCAATGTCGATTTCTCCCAGGCAGCTTGGTTTTGATGTCTCTGTTAGGGAACCGCCACATGTGTCGTCAATTTCGACCAATCAGAAGTGGGTATTTCCGTTAGGATAGGGGTTGAGATTTTACAATTGTTTGATAGTTAGTTTCATGACATATATTATTTTATTCAATGTAAAAAATTGTAATGGAGTGCCGAAATTTATTGACGCAAAAATTTCATCAATCCATCATGAAATGACTGAGCAATAAGCATTTGAAAATGGACAATTTTCACGGTGCGCTCGATTTTCAATTTTCAATTTGTACCCCAACATGTTCCCGAAAGACGTAATCCTACGTCAAAATTGTTAGGTGGTTTTTGGTGAGATTGAAATCGATGTATACTGAAAAACAAATCTACAAAAAGTTCGAAAAAATCGAAAACAAAAGAATCGATTTTCTCGATTTTCTCGAGTAAAAAAGATCGATCCAAAAAATCGAAAATCGGAATGGAAAAGATTGATCTTCTGAAAATCGATCCGAGATCGCCCAATCCTAGTATGAGTATTGCATTATATTCGAAAAAATTGTTAGGTGGTCTTTGGTGAGATTAAAATCGATGTATACTGAAAAACAAATCTACAAAAAGTTCGAAAAAATCGAAAGCAAAAGAATCGATTTTCTCGAGTAAAAAAGATCGATCCAAAAAATCGAAAATCGGAATGAAAATGATCGATCTTCTGAAAATCGATCCGAGATCGCCCAATCCTAGTATGAGTATTGCATCACCTCTGAGGAATATTCTCAGAATCTTTCTACGCCCGGAGCAACAAAGGTCGCCTAATATGCTCGTTTTGTGTTTTATGTTTCCCCTTGAACGCTATCGAATATTTCGTGTGCAACGGCTCTGTTCTGATGCAACAAGCTCCTAGCTTTGTTGACGGTATTGACCGAGAGTCGAGAAACGATTTCTCATGAACGATTTTTCAAATCATTCTCGCGGTATTTCATTTTTATCGTTGCAACTGTGTGCATCTGTTAGACGCGTGTTTGATGCATGTTGAATGGCGATGCACGGAAGATACCTCTCGTTCAATACTCAGTGCAATGCGTGCATTGATATAAAGAAACAAATCGCGACATATGAACAGTTAGTGTATTGTTCTCGCAAAGGCAAGAAAGAATCGTTGCTTCTAGAAATGATTCTACAAAACCACGCAACCCATTAAACCTTTTCATGAACTTATTATTACAGAGTCATTTATGAAATTTCGACATATTCGCAAATTAAAAAAAAAGTCACAGGAGGGTTGTGTCCGCGACACGACCGTATAGTTGACGTTGGATTCCGTTAGGCTATTTTATTGATTTGGAAAAATTACATCGGTAAAGAGTCTACCGATGTAATTTTTGATGATTTGGTGGCCCTGAAAATGGCCGTTTTGTTTGGTTGTTCGGTATTGTTTGTTCACTCCACCAGTGTTCACCGAGTGATGACGATAGAAAGATGGTAAACAGTCGTTGGATGGTGGGTATCAGATAAAAGATGTCAAAGTGGAACGTGATATGATGAAAACCGCCCTCTGTGATCCTAGACGAGATGCCTCCTGTGTTATGTTTAATAAAGAAAAAAAAACTCACCAATGTAATATAGGATAATTACCAATACCGTACACAATTACCAATTTTTATCATCAGTAAAAACTTGTTACTTTAATATAGAGAAAACATATTTGAAATGGAAAATGCAATTTTATTTTACAATATTTACTTCCTGAGTGTTTATTCAACCCAATGCGAATTTTAATTGGACTAACAATAACACAACATACTATACTATATGTAGAGCATATGGGAATTCACTTTTTCTAATATTTCTTCACTTTTCTAATTTTTCTCGGCGTATAAACTTTCCTTGGGTAAAAATGAACACAACAAAACAGACAGCTTAAACCGAACGGCCCGTTCTCGAGCGGGAACACAACTTGGTTTTGATTTCTGAAAATTGAAATGAATCGTTTCATATATCAAGTCATTTTAAACACAACTGCTACCATATACAATTTTACACCTACACTGTTATGTAATTTTTCACAACACACGATCGGTCATTGATATGAAATTTCACGAAGCAACCAACACTAATGTTCAAAATTCAAATTTCATTTGCTAGAATTATTCGCACCTTTCTTGCAATATAAAAATGTCTCTGTTGGGGGATACATTTCGGTGGGAGCACAAGCTCCCTCTATTTTCATGTATTTGCATTGTCGATTTCTCCAGGCAGCTTGGTGTTGATGTCTTTGTTAGGGAACACATTTCGGCTGGAGCAAAAGTTCACCTCCTTTTATGTATTTGCAATGTCGAGGGAACCGCCGCATGTGTCGTCAATTTCGACCAATCAGAAGAGGGTATTTCCGTTAGGATAGGGGTTGAGATTTTTCAATTGTTCGATAGTTAGTTTCATGACATACATTATTTTCTTCAATTTAAAAAAATTGTTATGGAGTACCGAAACCGATTGACGCAAAAATTTCATCAATCCATTATGAAATGACTGAGTAATAAGCGTTTGAAATTGGTCAATTTTCACGATGTGCTCGATTTTCGATTTTCAATTTGTACCCCAATATGTTCCCGAAAGACGTAATCCTACGTCAAAAGATTGCGTATTCCTACGTCCTAAGCGGTCGTGTCTCGGATGCAACCTCTCGTTTTTTTTCCAAAAATTTGTTTTATATTTTTTAATGAAAACGTAAATAAGTTGCTAGTTTTCATTCTTTGACTCAAATTTTGTAGGTCTGATATATTATGTGTGAAACATTTTTAGAAATTTTGAGTTTGTTCAACTTTTTTTTTTTGAAAAATCTTAATTTAAAAACTATAAGATCTAAAAAATATTGGTTGAAGAATTGAATATAGGAATTTATTTATGTTTTCATGACAAAAAATTAATTTCATTAAAAAAAACGTTTTGAAAATTAAGATTCGGACAAAATAGATATGAATAACCCATACAATTTCCAACAAGTCACTCATACATCGGAAGATGGGTACTTTTACAGGAAAATGTTTTTCAAACAACAACTTCTTCATGTTTTTCTTCGAAAAATGACTATTCATGTTTAATTCGTTACATTTTGAGAAATAAAATCCTGGTCCCAATCGGGTATTGGACCTAATGTCTCTCTGTATACTATGATACAACGCGAGAAATACTGGCATACTGAAATCATTCCCAACAGGTTCCAATTGATGTTTCTGACGTTTTCTGATAAACGACGTCACGAGAGAATCGTTTATATATGGCCTGATCACGAACTGAACTTCACGGTGAAAACGAAATGAATTAGATATAATTTTTATGCATTCCATTTCGTTTTCACCGTGAAGTGACGTTCGTGATTGGGCCCATAGTATGAGATGGTAGTGCATCTATAGGAATGTACTCTAAACAATCTTGAAATTCAGTATATGTCATTTCGCTAAAGTGTAAACAACGGATTCATAGCGATTGTCCGAACGTATAGAACATATTTTAAAACTCACGGAGGCCGGCTCTTCCGAACCCAATTTGAGAGATACGGCTCTCTTGATATATGTACCACATAATTTGGAAAACCCAACGAACCACTCTTTCGGACTTTAAGTGAACCAAACATAACTTTTGTGGAATAGTGCCGATGCTAATGGTAATAACGCAACAGATTATTTCTCATGATGTTGCTGAGTGCGCGCCCACGTTTGTGAGTGTGTATACATGTTAAGCGTGAGCCGCCTAATCCGGATGCCATGTCATCTGTCTGATTTACACCGAGCGAACATTGTTAATCACGGCGTGAATCCTGGGGTAAGTGAAAATGAAAGGAATGAAAGACAGCTTGTATTGAATCTGCCAGCAGTTCCGCCACTCACACTTCCAGGGTGGGTAAGGGTTTGACAGACGTGAAGAGAAACTGCTTCCCGAGACGGAAACGTTCAGTGCGGTTCAACCGGCTTGGTGTAGGCGTGTGTGTGTGTGTGTGTGTGTATGAATGTGTGCGCGCCGGGCGTCACTGTGATCATAGTTGACGAACGAAACTATGTGAAATATATATTCCTGTCTAACCACCATCGAAGCAAATTTTATCGAATCTGCCCAGTGTTTGCGCAATAAAAAATATTTTTAACGTGGGAATACGTCCTTAACTTCTGTATAGAGGAGTCACCCAACTAAATTGAAAATAGATCATGTGAAGAAGAGTTTAATAGATTTCAAACGCATATTACGTAACATCGATCTTACGATGCAGTGGGTTAGATCGTTGCTATTCCTCAACTTCTTTCGACATTGTGACATACACAGTTGTGTTTTCATTTAGTTGGCTACTTATACCATGTGAAAACGCTATTTTCAGTGAGTTTTTATATGGCAGTGGCAGTGTACAATGTGCCTCCGGCAATGTCCCGCACAAGGATGCTATCGACTAGGCAACGGTGCAGAAAATGATGTTTTAAATCTATTTCTATATTTATGTGACTGCCAGTTCTACCAGTACATTTAATGCAACCCGCTTGAAGGACATTCATTTCATACAACAAACGGTTCTTTTCAAGGCAACTATTTGAAATATCAGAAGAAAACTGAATTCAAAATCAATTGTTCTCAACATTCACAGTCCTACGACTTCTGTGACTCTGTACTCTTCTATCTTTTTTTTTTTTTACTTTACTCTACTTTAGATATTGCAATTTGCTGATAATGTCTTAACTCTTTCATTCCAGTTGGATCATCTATGAGAGTGCAACACCCCGGTCCTGACTCGGGTACAGGTAAGTACTGTTGACCACACGCTGTTAAAGCATTTGTCGAGGTCAGACGCAATTGCTATTGGAGTTACAGAGGACCTTTCCTGAATGAGATTTTTCTTCGCAGATTTTCGTTCAAATCTGTAGACTCCCTCTAATCCATTTATCGGATATCCTTCGGAACACATCTACGGATTCCTTTACAGGAAATTACTGTCATAAGCTGTCGTAATTCGTGTCCATAGTCAAACTGACTAAATACTTGTTGAAAACACATCTCACTTTCGAAGAAACACTATATCTGATAACTATTGTGAGGCCATCACGATGTGTTTGTAAACAATTCCATTTTCCACCGTTCCTTGTGAGAACACAAGTGTGTAGAAGTAGAAATCAACTGTGGTACGTGAGTTGGCTCATTGTTTCTATTCTTGAACATTTGTATAGTTCTATATCTATATCAGTGCGGCCAGATCATATAATTGTAATCTATTGTAAACTATTAGTATGATTAGTAATAATGTACCACTACACCAACATGTAGTTTTTCGACCACCTTGGATAATTTAGACGAATAAAATATAATCAGTTGGAAACATTTTTTTTTCGATTTTGACAGCTGCTATGCTTGCAAGTGGCTCGTCTTCGGATTCTGCTCAATGGATCAAAGAATCTGTATCAAATGTGTAAAACACTAAATTGAATGCGCGGCCGCATATGGAATGACTGACGCATATGGTGAAGCTACCTTGGACTGAAGCTACATTTATCGATGGTAGAGAATGTTCTCAGATGTATGAACGACAGAGAGCGTGCCGCTCATGCACGTCGATCACAAAAAAAAATTGTTTGTAACTCGAACTATGATAAATTTGCCGTCGTAGGCCTCGTAGCCTCCGGATTCGGTAAGTTGTCTTTTTCATAGATGGACACAGCGGCACTAATCGAGGCCGAACTCCATGCCGATGTCCCTGCTCATTTTTTCGACAACCCGGATAGCTACATCTAGACGCTGACGTGAATCAGCCTAGACCTTGAGATCGTCCATGTAGAAGGTATGGGTCACTTCTTCGTGGGCGCCGTCACCATACCTTATCTTATAGCCATGACCATTTCCCTTGAGCGTTCTACTGAGGGGGTTCAGTGCGGCCTGAAATAGTCGCCTTGGAATAGCCCCCTCTTTGTATGAATCGTTCTAGACTGCAACACATTTTTTCCATCACTAAGGTGCGATGAGGAAATGGAACACGTCTCTATGTGTTTTTCCGTCAGCTGGTGAGCTTCACATACACTGAAACCTAAAATCCGTGGAGATAGTACAGATTTTTGTAAATTAAACTACGAATCAGTTTTTTCCCCCTAAAACATCTACGCCTTTTCCGTAGATCTGGCATCTCTGGTAGGGATGAATGAGTAACGGAACTTCGATACAACTATTACTCCGAAAAACATTGCATATATGCTCATTTGTGTACAATTTTGAATGACCAATATCAAAATATATGTTACCAAACACAGCAACATTTCGGACGCGCATTTTATATTTCCCTTATCGAGCTGCCCGATATCGAATGCTCGAAATTGAAATTTAAGCACCCCATTTACTGGTCGATAAAACCCCAATATACTGACAATAAAACCAACCGTGTCCGATCATTATACGCGGTTGGTTGTGTCAAAATTTGGCAGTATTAAAATTGACACACAGGTAGCGCTGTTCTTTTATTGAATAATTAAAGCACCATCCAGCATGTTTTACGGCGCTAACGCCTGCCATTGGTCGGATCACTTTGGATCACGGGACCTCGAATCGTTCGTTCCGGGACGTCATCACACAGTCCGCTTTCTTCGGTGTGATCCACTTTCGTGCCGTAGTACTTAATTGAAATGGGTAAAAGAATGAGCGACCCGTCGTTAAAATTTGATGACCACCGAGTGGACCGACATTGCGATGGCCACTCCCCGGAGGGCCGGGTGGTGTGTGTGTGTGGCGCAAAGAGGTGTTCGATTACTACTGACCGCGCACATGGCGCAAATATTTTAGAGCTTTGTTTTTGCGTTGCCGCGAGTGCGGGTAGTTAAAAGGTAAGAAGTGCAGGGTTTTACTGCAGTTTTTCACGCCGAACTCAATGTTGGCCTAGCTATCGGAGGGACACTGGACAGGTTTTGGAACGGGTACGAGGGGCAGCCAATACTCGCGGGAATGTTCGTAAAAGTGCAATTTAGCTTTTGGTCGTTTGAATTTTATTTATTTGACATCACGACTAGTTTGTAATCTTTATTACAAACGTGGCTGCCATTGTGATTCACCTTTAGGTTTTACGATCAACTTCTACTTTTTTACGATGCTGATGATGGTAAATATTGTAGCAAGCGTAACAACTCGGTTATTAGTTATTGAAGGACCCTCAGTGGACGCCGTGGGTGATATTTTTGTCAGCTGACGTTTTGCGAGGCAATTTTATGGGCAGCTGTTTGCACTCAAGGTGATTTATTTCGTGCAAATGCTTACTAATCCACAACAAGGAACTAATGATCGGGTAAGTGTGTGTGAATTCGTAAAATTCAAGATGAACTATTCGTTGCTGCCAGTGATGCCAGATCTGCTGAAATATTCGTACATGTACAAATTGGTTCCATTACGGAATATGGACTCGTACGCAAAAATTAGGGACTGTCCACATACCACGTGGACAACCCTTGGGGGGGGGGGGGGGTTTTTTAGGCGGTATGAAAATGTCCACACTTGTCCACGTAGAGGGGTGAAGGGGTATAGACTATGTCCACGTGGACACGAATAATAAATATGTTTTCGAATATAATCACCGGTACATTCTAAATTAAATAAAAACTGTTCCATATTAAACACTTTTAAAATATTCCGCCAAACCTAAAGAGTGAACCAGCCTACGGCTGAAAGTCTCTATAATAAAGAATAAAAAAAAATTCCGCCAAACCTTAGTATTCCGTATTTATAAATAAACGGGTTGAGCTGCCTGAGAGTGCTTCATATAGTTTTACTAATATCATTCTTCTTCATTGAAATGCATATTTTAAAAATAACTGACGTAAACTGTGAACGACGACCGATATAGATTTTGTTCTATCTCGAGAACAGTTGGATAATCTTAGGATAATAATGTCTGTATATTTTTTCGTGTAAAATAAATTTTTTGTATTTATTTTTTCGAAAAGTTTCGTCGATTTCTAGGAATTAATATTTACAATTGCGTGAAATGATCCATGCACCACTAGTCGTCAAACTTTAATCAATTGATCCAGTGTTTTAATATTTACTTTTCTGAAAATTTCGCACAGAATGCAGTTGTAAAACATTTAATTCGATGGATTGAAGTACCTTTTAGAGGTGGAAAACTTGAAAAATTTCGTTTTTTAAGGGTTTTATATTAATTTTCTGCCAAAAATATAGGGTTGGGGAAAAAGAAATGACGTATTCGAAATCTGACGCTCTATTTAGCATACTTCAAATTTTCCAATTTAAGTCAAATACGCGCAGTTTTGTTCGCAAACTTGTTGCCATTTAAAAGGCAAATTCATAAACCCCCCTCCTTATTGGCAAAAAACTCAGACAGCCAGTTTTCGTAAGCCTCTTATGAGGCCAACTTAGTATCACCAAGGGCGTTTTGCATGGACCGGAAGAGATGATAATCACTTGGAACCAGGTTCGGACTATACGGTGGGTGCAATAGGACATCCCATCCGAGCTTTCGTAGCTTCTGGCGGGTCATCAAAGATGTGTGAGGCCGAGAGTTGTCCTGGTGGAAAACAACACCATTCCTATTGATCATTTCGGGCCGCTTCTGGTCAATCGTTTGCTTCAAACGGTCAAGCTGCTCACAGTAGAGAACCGAGTTGAGGGTCTGGCCATAGTTGATCAGCTCATAGTGGATGATTCCCTTCCAATTCCACCAAACACACAGCAAAACCTTCCTGGCCGTCAATCCGGGCTTGGCGATGGTTTGCGCCGGCTCACCGCGCTTCGACCACAACTTTTTTCGCTTTAGGTTGTCGTACGTAATCCACTTTTCATCACCAGTCACCATCTTCTTCAAAAATGGGTCGAGTTCGTTCCGTTTCAGCAGTGCATCGTAGGCGTTGATTCGGTCTAAAAGATTTTTTTGCGTCAACTTGTGTGACACCCATACATCCAGCTTTTTTGGTATCCAATCTTCTGCAAATGGTTCCAAACGTTTTTATGGTCTATACCCAGTTCCTGGCCAATCGAACGAGTGCTCACATGCCAGTCTACTTGGATGATTTCAACGATTTTATCGGTTTCCACGACGATTGGCCTACCAGTACGGGATATATTTTCGACAGCCACTACACCAGAACGAAATCGATCAAACCAACGCTGTGCTGTGCGAATTGTTACAGTATCGGGTCCATAAACTACACGATTTTTTTCGGCCGCTTTCGTTGCAGTTTTACCTCGCAGGTAGTAAAAACGTAAAATATGACGAATTCCTTGCTTGGTGGACTCCATCTTTGACGCGCTATAACTTGAGACTGAAGAGGACAACCACAACACTGTCAAAACGACACTTGTAGCACAGATTGTCGTCTTTAAATAGCCGTATAGTATGACCGGATGCAATAAGTACAACACAATATATGTTCAAGTGTTGCCATATATTTACAATATACGACATTTCTTTTTCCCCAACCCAATACATGATAATCTTGTTTGTTTCTATCAACAAAATGAAGCTCTTTCCCGAAAAAAATTCTCATCCTTCACATGAATGCAATTAAATTGTTCTAAGTAGCGCACTTTTTAATTTGAATCAATTTAAGGCAAAAAATAGGTCGCAACAAATATTCGATAATCCTTTCATAGTTGAGATTTGAGCTTGATTTCACAGTTGGGAATGAATGAATCGTGAGTCGTCTGATGTAACTTTTCCCCGCGAGCACATTGAATGTCATCTAGACACTCAATGCAGAATGTTCGATAAGGACCCTTGGAAGATTCTCCCAACCATGGCGGAAAAGGTTTCGTATTGCGCTACCGACTGAAGGTGAATCGCAGTGATCGATCATATACCGGAGGGGACAAAGTACTGCACTCAACAACAACAAAAATAGAGGAACGGAATGCGACATCGTAAATTTTGGATGATTTTTGGAACGCTGTAACTCTGTCATGAAACAATGCATTTGTCAATGCAATGACTGAATATAGTATAAAATATATTCAAACTTTCACAACTGCCCATCGATTTGCTCTGCGATCGTTATGTCATAAAATAATCCAAAGGGGAAGGATAATTTTTCATTTTATCAAGAATATCTCTGTAGTAAAATGTTCGAATTTATCAGATTATTTGCATTATTATCAATCTTTGAAGTTGTGAAGTTTATATTCAGATGCGGCTTGTTCCTCACCTGCTCAACTGTACATTGCGTGTTTCCGTGTTGGCAAACCAGATAACCTTTATATCTTTGCTAATGATGATAAAAAATATTGTATACTCACAAGTATTTCAAAATTAAACTCATATGAAACATGTGCTCTGTACTTTGTACGGAACACTCTTATGAAAACATAAAAAATACGGGTCTGTTTTATACCCGTATACCCTATACAAAATATTAGCATTCGTTTACTGGTGTCACAAACGTTAAAATTTGAGTTTTTTTTAAACGAAAAATCACCCAAAATCGAGGTTTTAAAAAAATGTTTGATGCGAAATGTCTTAAAATTGCATTACTTGTCGGGAAGTCCCAGAGTGCCGATTTTTGACTAAAAAAAATTTCGAGATGACACTAGATCTCGACGTTTCATGCCATTTTAAAACATTTGGCATCAAAAGTTTTTTCGAAAACCCCGATTTCATTTATTTCCCCCTTGGGTGATTTTTTGATTTTCAAAAAACTCAAACATTGACCGCTTTGCGGCACTCTCCCTTGAGTCCGATTGAGCTGAAATTTGGCATAGGGTGTTTTTTCGAGGTGGTGAACATTTTGTATAGGGTTTTTGTACTTTTGAAATTTTAGGGTCAATTTTTTTCCATACATTCATTGGCACCCTACTGTAAATGTACCTGCTTTGTCCTCTACCAAGAAAGAATAATCAGATAATAATGATTTTTGGAAATTTTCTCATAAATTTCGTCACAATCAGATAAAAAATTCTATTTGATAATTATTTATGATTTCAATATTGAGTCGTGACTTTTCCGTTGCCCACATATTGTTCATCATGGAAAAATCATTTCATTCCATTGCTGTATTACTAGACACACATCAAATATAATGAGTAAGCTAAGTTACACTATAGAAATTCATTTTCCATTTCTGAGAATATTTGCACCCAACGACTTGCAAATGGCAAGGATTAATAGTGCCACCACCACTTTATCTCATCAATTTTAATTAGTTTAGTTGTTGTTTACTCATCAGACAACATGTTTCCATTCATTTGAAAAAGAAGATTTTCACTAATGCTTCTTTGAATGGTCAGTAAGCAATGGATTTTAATAAAATTCATTTGTATTGTTGTGTGTTTACTAGAGTTACTTTTCATTTTTCAATATACTCCAACGCAGTATCGTAATCCGCACTTTAAATAGATTTCGTTTACTGTGTTTCATCTGAATCAACTAAACTTTCAGGACTATTTTGCTCCTCAGCAGTCAGAAATACTTCTTTTCTTTTATGTTGAAGAGTTCTCTTTTTTATGAATCGTTTATTCTTACAGGCTCAGTTATATGAATCTGATGAAGCCAAATTCTAAATCTATTTTTAATTCTAAAGTATATTTACAATTTGATTATTCTCCGGTTAATAGGATAAGGAATCGATTAAACGCAGACGACTCGAAGTTAGCAGGGTGACATATTTTTATCATAGAGAGGAGGAGGCATAACGAGATTTGGACCATTTTGATGTTTACATACGGAAATCGATAGTTTTGAGGGAAATATAAATTTAGTCTAACCGAGCTGACACATCCTGCACCCTCGGGCCCGAAGAGAGTTTTCCTCGCACAGCCCAACAACATGCTCAACATCGTGATCACCTTGACCACAAACGCAGAGATTGTTGCTGGTAAGATTGATACGAAATAACAGCGCGTCTAATAAACAGTGATTGGGCACTGCTGAAAGCATGCTATAAAATTCCGAATAATTTATTATGGATCTATAAAAAATATATGGTGGGACAGTTATGCCTAGAATTTCAACATGAGACAAATGAGCTTGATGTTGTTTTTTGAAAGCTGGGAACAAACAATAATCTTTTGTGTGTTTTTCCGGAAGATTAAGCATGAAAATATCGTTTCATGAAGAGAAGTGAAAATTGTCGAAAAGTAACATAGGACAACTATTTGCAGAACGGCAGTATAAATGTTTGAAAGGTCACCAACTGATGTCTCTGGTTGACAGCAACCATAGTTTTAAGGTGAGGGAGGAAGGAAGCCACAAATGGCTGCCACAATGGCGCTCATTTATTTCATCTCCCTCCGTCATCCCTCGCCCGAAAATCAACAATTTTGCGAAACAGTGTGAAGAAAATTATCGTATTGGCACACTTCCCATCAAGTAATATCAACCAAACTCTAATCGATTACTCACAAGATATTAAATTTTCATCTGCCATCGCAATGTGTAGTGTAAAACGTCGGAAAACTCGAGCTAGTGCTCTGAAAGTTTAATTTTCATTTTTCGATATTCCGCAATGGTTTTGTTTGTATTGGTGAAAGCATCGTATTCTCTCGACACTGATGTCAGACAACATCATCGAAACAACTATAAAAACCACTCAATAAAATGTCATTCCTGAGTCATAGCGTTTCATGTCATGAAAATCAATAGGATAAAATTATGTTGATATCAATACCATTATTATTTTTACGTTTAAAGGGTCTTTAATGTTTTAGCAACTTTAACATTGGGTAAGAAAGTTGTATTGCAGAGCTCGGAACACTGCCACGGCTGCCTATGCTTTCAAAATCAGTAAACGGAAAAGTATTACATTCAATCACAATGCCTCGGCCAACGAACAGAATGGTTAAGGCTCTCCAACGTGAATATGTGGAAACAATACGGTCAACGAAGGAAAACATTAAGGAATTATCAATATCGAGTTACTGTGCGGAAGAACTTGACCAAATGCCAAAAGAGCCCCAATTCACATGTGTTATAAATTTGCTCATGTTACGCTCGCGTATAATCAGAATTTTACTTTATATATTTTTATTTTTTTTTTATTTTATCTGTATTATAGTGATTTTCAACTCATTAGGCTGGTTCGTTCCATTTTTGGAAGAATGTCGGGAGTGAGAATTGAACTCGTGACCTTTAGCGTGAGAGGCATGGATGTTACCACTACGCCAGATCGCCTCCACTTACTTTATATGCAAATAGGCATATATATTTATATTTGCAATTGTTCATCGGAACATATTGTTCATAAATTTTACTATAGTATTGATTTGTTTTTTTTTTCAAATGTATTCTAAAACTCGTGTCAGTGAAGCGCCACACAGGCTGATAAGTGAATTGGTCTGTTTACGCACAAAAATCAAAACAAACCGTGTTCTCGCATAAACACTATAACCCCATAAGAACACGTGGTTTCACGTATACTATTACAATGGCTTTGTTCCACCTTCACCTTGAGCATCGGGTTTCAGTTAAATCCCGTAGTACAACAGGACTCTTTTCTTGTGAAAGAAAATAAGAGCGCAATCCTTCAAAAATACTAACAATCCTCTGGATAGAAAGTCCAAGAGAAAGAAATCGTGTTACCATGCTCAAGAAATTTAGCATCATGCTCACCGACGAAATCACAAAAACTCTTCAATTTTTCTACACGATTCGTGTAAAAATGAAGATATTTATAAAGATTGTACAACGGAGTTTTCAATATCGATTGCATGTTGAAGACAGTTGTGTAAAATATCTGCGAATACAGCAATGTAAATCCCATTTAATTCATCAGATGTTCATTTGAATAAAAATATTTAAAATAATGACAGTGGAATATTAAGGAATATAAGAATTTTCTATATATACTCAAAATACGATACAAATTGATAAAAAGACGGGACAATCAAAATCGTTCGAAAAAACGGCACTGTCCCGTTAAAAATGGTACGTTTTGTCAACCTATACATACCTGACAATGTTGTGTATCTAAATTGTATCGATTCTAAGATGTGTACCTAAACTACACTCTGTTCAACTTCTATAAGACCAGGTGATGATCTTGCTGCTTTGTGTCATTGTAAACAAATAATGCTTCAATATATATTCTAGTGTGTACCATACACTACATGATTTTCATATGTGTGTGTGCAAGCGCTGATTGTAAACGAATGTTTTCGTATTTTCAACTGTCAAGTTTCTATAAAACCAGTTACATTTTCCGTTGTTTCAGTTGTTTTGATCAATTAAATCTGGCAAATGCCGAAGGGAAAAGTCCCCACGAAGAGAGATGAAACACAAATCGATGCATTTGACCAAGAAAATGTTGGTATCAGATTGGCGAATCCTCAAGGATACGGTAAGAAGGAGAGAGCTCCACGTAAGTCGAAGCTCTCTGACCGGGTTGAGCGGGAAATAGCTAGAACAGGTTCGAATACCTCAAAATCGCATGTGCAAATAAAGCAATATTTCAACTACTTAACTGCTCGGGGGACAATTCGTCAAATTTTGGTAAAAAATCCTCACATAAAGAGGGTTCAAAAGGTTAAAACTCCTCATCTTACACCATCTCACATCGGAAGACATCTGAGTTTTGCCAAAACTCACATGAACCGACAGTGGGACATGGTATGTTGTGACAAAGAATTTTTCAAAAAGAATACATTTTGCTATATACCTTAACGAAAAGTTCTTCGTTGTGTAGGTTATCGTCACTGACGAAAATAGTTCAATTTGGATGGTCCTCAGGGTTTCAACGCGTACTGGCGTGATTTACGGAAGAAGGAACAGTATTTTTCAACCAGGAATTTTGGTGGAGACTCGTACATGGTTTGGGCGAGATTCTGTGCAACCGCAAAGCTCAAGATAGCTTGCACATCATTCTAGGATTACACACATGTTCTGGAATCCTCTCTCCTACCGTTTTTAAGTGGATATCGTCTCTAAAAATCACATTCCAGCAAAACAATGCTACTATCCATACCAGCAAGTAACTAAGCAATGGATTTAGGGCCGAAAACTTAATTACTTAACAGATTTGAATCCTGTTGAAAATCTTAGGGGGGATCCTTGTACGCAGAATCTACACTGAGGGAAAACGGTACACCACGATTGAAGAGCTAAAGGTCGCAATTTCGGAAACATGGAAAAATATCAAGAAATCAGTTCAGCAGAATTTGGTAAATAGTCGATCGTTTTCGAATTTTTCATTGATTATACTTATGAATTCTGAAGTGGGCTTATAGAAACTGGACAGCTGAGATTATCATATTTAAGCACAATAAATAAACAAACAACTCTTTCGAACGAAATTGACGTTAAATATACCTTATTCTAAGCATTCAACAATGTATGCATGTATCTTGTTGAAATTTTAACTGTTTGTGTTGCAACGAAATAGAATCAGGGTGGTCTTCAAGAAGTTGGACAGAGTGTATATGAACCTATAAGGACATGTTCAGTACCAACCGAACATTCCACATTTGACACAACTTGAATCAGAATTGAATAAAAAAAAAGTTAAGGTTCGTAGCAAATCGAATCGTATTTGTTGTAATTTGGTTTATCTATCTTTTCCCAGATGATTATTCACACAGTATGAAAATCAAGGAACAAAAATTTCAAATGGCGCATTTCTGGTGGTTGCTTTAATAATATGGAAAGATATATTCAGGATACGGTAGATCAGCACGATTCTGCCCTTTTGTTTTTTGACAGTGAGTAAAAATAGATTGCTATTGCTTCGGATCGTCGGTGTTTAGTCGAAGTGGAAATAAATTCCACTTTTTACGTGCAGATAATTTACGAGATCAGACGGTCGATGGATAGTCTTCGGTTTCCAGAACTTGGATCCCTCTCGCAAATTTTATATAGTTATTCCACAGCGTGAACAAAATCCGCTGATTTGATTGTTTGCCATTCTCTAAACTCATCTTTATTTCAGATACATCTCCCTCCATCTCGAACTAAAGACCCCAATAAGCCCGGTTTTGTTACTTTTGGAGAGTTTTCTGCCGGCAGCAGACATCATCAGCGCGCGCTCGGCGTTATATTTCCCGAATGCATAAATCAAAAAGTTCCAAGCTCGTAAAACTGTTTGTACCCACCACACATTTTTAGTACCACTCGTCGCGAGACGACGCTTTCAGTAGTTTTTTTCCCTCCCCTTAACTGTGCTCTTGCACCGGAAGACGCGAACAAGGAAAACAACGAATCTCCTTATGGTGCGCGGCTGAAGGTTTCCGAAAAGTCGTAAAAAGTTCACATTGTGCATATTTTCATACACATTCTTCAGTTCATCTTCGTGGAAACTAGCGCACCGAAAATGCGGTTCCAATATACACAATTGAGGGGACAGCCGAGGATGTTAGGCTGCCCTTCGGGTTCGGGTTCAGGGATAAAGGGGATTTGCTGTGCCTTCCTGCCTCGCTACCTTTACTTTCTTAGTGGTGGTTTGGAATTTTGCATGGTTGAGCTTTTTATTGCTTCTATTTGAATAATTTGAACGGCTCGGATGGAACACTTAATCTTTTTTGGGTCTCTCCGAGATCGAGCTGTATTCATTTTGATTACCATTTCGTGGCTGATGAGCTGACTGAATTTTATTCATTTCAAGATGATTTAGGGAGGGATTTCGGGTCTAAAAGACACATAAAACCTTATTTCCGTGGAATCGGATTCCATGAGAAAAATAGTTCCATAATTTTCACTAGCCTCCATTTAATTTTAGTTTCAGGTTTATCGTTTTACTGCAGACTCCACCAGAGATTTTTTTTAATTCAATAGATTGGTGAATACACTGTTGACAAATTGATCGCAATTTTACCTGTTTCTTAATACAGCAAAATCCATGCCAAACCGATACAGGGAAACTTCGATACAACGTACACATTCCAAGTCCAAGTCCAAGAGAATAATTTTTTGAGTCTTGTTTTTCTGTAAGAACAATAAATTATCTTTACACCCATACCTTGCTATACGGCCGTTCTTTATACGGCATTTTGCTATAACGGCCCTCTTCAATTCAGGCACGTTTTCGAATTACGGCCTAAAATTATTCGTTATAACGGCAAAAAAAAATAAGGATTAGATCAAAAATCAATCTTGTACAGAAGTGAAAAGATATTTGCGAGACTATAACTTAAGCAACAAAAAAAATAGGTATGTATACATTAGGGTGCCAATGAATGTATGGAAAAAAATCGACCCTGAAATTTCAAAAAGGTAACCTATACAAAATGTTTATCACCTCGAAAAAACACCCTATGCCAAATATTAGTTCAATCGGACTTGAGGGAAAGTGGCGCAAAGCGGTCAAAGTTCGAGTTTTTTGAAAATCGAAAAATCACCCAAAGGGGGAGTAAAGGAAATCGGGGTTTTCGAAAAAAAATTGATGCCAAATGTCTTGAAATTGCATGAAACACCGAGATCTAGTGTCACTAGCAAAAAAAAAATATTAAAAATCGACACTCTGGGACTTAGTTTTGTTTTCGGAGTACGAGACGGAACATATGGTTTTAAGTGCAAATAAAAATAATTATCTCGATTTTTCATTCGGAACTTGTTGCAAAATGTTGATTTCGAGATTTTTCGAGATGACACTAGATCTCGACGTTTCATGCAATTTTAAGTCATTGGTATCAAACAATTTTTTCGAAACCTCCGATTTGGGTGATTTTTCGATTTTCAAAAAACTCAAACTTTGACCGCTTTGCACCACTCTCCCTTAAGTCCGATTGAGCTAATAGTTGGCATAGGGTGTTCTTTCGAGGTGGTGAACATTTTTTATGAGGTAACTTTTTGAAATTAGAGATGACCATTTTCAATGGCACCCTAGTATACATACACATATTTCATATAACATGAAGTTGTTTAATTTTCATTTATAGATTATTGTTGGTTTTTATGTATGTATTGTATGTTTTGTGTTTATGTTATGGATGTATTCTTGTTTTAAATTAAATATATTTAAATGAATTTAATTTTTGATTTAAATGAAATAAAAATGAAAAGATAAAGTGCATTTTGAATGATGAATCATGTTACATATTTGACAAATTTGGAACAGATCTGATTGAATTTGTATTAGAATAATTGATTCTTTATACGGCTATTCGCTTTGCGGCCAAATTTCTAGAACCGATCTAAGCCGTAAACCGAGGTATGGGTGTATTCTGATATTATAGCTTGATTTGTACTTTTAACCAATCTCGAAGTACAACTGTTTTGTGATTCCGGATTTTAAATGAATCAAATTTTAATCAACAGTATGAAGGAAAACATCATGAGAAAGGTTGGCTACGCCTTCTAGCTGAATTTATTTATTAACCTTACCCAAACAGTAACAAAATAAAGTAATATAAGCTACATTTATGAGTTATTTAGTATGCTTCGATATAACGTACAATTCGATACAACGAACAATTTTGAAAGTAAAATTTAGGTTATATCGAAGTTACCCTGTATAGTGGTTCTCAGATTTTCGTAAAAAGTGGTGGTTTTGTTTCTTGTTCGCAAAATATTAGACCAGTATTTTTTTTATTTTTTCGTTAAGGTGGTTATTTTAAAGACATTTTTTCAAAAATTCATAGCATTTAAACTAATGGACTTGGCCAATGAGATATTCTTCTTTGAAAAAATTTTACGTTTGTCAATAAATTGTACTTTGTTTTCGCAATTATTAATTGTATGTATCTTTTTTTTTTTAGTTTACAAGGTTCAGGGACCAAGGGCGCTATTTTTTTTCTTGAAGGATGAGGTTTTGTACATAACATATCAAAAAATCAGAGGAGCATTTTTTTCGTTTTTCAAGTTACGATTTTTCAAAGTTATCCGATGGTCTGAAAAATCAATCGTTTTCCCTTTTTTCATAAATGACATTTTAAAAGAAATCGTAATTTTTGAACTACTGGACCGATTCAGACGATCGGCATACTAAATTGAAGCCAATGAATTAGTCTTCTTTGAAAGAAAATTGATTTTGTTTCCGTGATTATATGTGTCTATTTTATTCGTGGTTTCTTTTATACAAGGTTTAGGGGCCAAGAGTGTTATACTTTTTAACATTTGTTTTCTTGAATGCTGAGTTTTTTTACACAACAATTCCAAAAATCGAAAGGTGCTTGTTCTCGTTTTCGAGTTATGATTTTTTTTTTCGATAAGCTACCTGCGCAATCAAAACAAGTTAACTTTGAAAAATTATAAAGATAAAACGGACACAATCACTTCTCCGATTTCAAAGAAGACTAGCTCATTTTCCTTAATTTCATATCTCAATAATATGAATCGGTCCAGTAGTTCAAAAGACATGAATTTTTGAAAAATGTCATTATTGGAAAAAGAGGAAAATTGATTTCTCGGACCATCGGTTAACTTTGAAAAATAATTACTCAAAAACAAAGAAAAATACGTCGGATACGTTATGTAGAAGTAGGTGCTCTTGTGGCCGAATGATTAGCGTCACACCTAACATGCCAAAGGTTTGGGTTCGATTCTCGTTCTGGTCGGGGTAATTTTTCGTCAAAGAAATTTCTTCCGACTTGCACTGTGGTCACGCGTATTTTAGAGCGTGCCACTCAGAATGCATTCAAGGCGTGTTATTTTGCATAGAATTCTCATCTAAGTACTAATAAAAATGACGCAAGTAATACTACGTTGAGACGGCGAAGTTCTTCCAGGAACATTAGTGCCAGAAGAAGAAGAAGACGTTATGTAAAAAAATCTCAGCTTGCAAGAAAAAAAAAAATGAACAAACATAGCGCCCTTGATCTCGAGACCATTTAAACTATAAAAACATACATAGTTTGAAGTTTGTTATTAGTCCGTTTTGAGTAGAGTTGTTATCGAGTTTTAATCTGGTGAGAAAGTGAATCCTAGTGAGATTCGTCGTCGTTTGAAGACTGTTTATTGTGATGATACTGTTGTTAGGTCTACTGTGAATCGATGGGTAGTAAAATATCGTGATTGCTAGCCTGGAAAACCCTTAACTGTTGACAAAACACGCAGCGGACGGCCAATCACTCTTTCAGACGATAATCATCACAAACTGTTCGAACATATATATCAAAATATAATATTAAAACCACCCCTCGTTTCTTCCAGGGGTATGACTAAAACGTCAAATCCCTCATATTGCCAGTGTACCCAATATTGCTGCGGTTCACTGCCATTTTGGTTCTGTCAATTACTGTTGTTTACAACTCGGTCCGGTTATATAGTCGAATAGTGGCTAACTTCAAACTCCATGTTAAATGTGAACACCTCCATGTGAAACCGAAATATGAAAATCGCTCATGCAGTAGAAATCAAGCATACTATCTCCGTGATTTCAACGATTTCAATCCTCGCAAATGATACGTTGGTAAACAAATGTCGCCATATTGATTTTGATTCTGGGTAGCTTATATTCAATTGATGTCTAACCCCTGGTTTCTTCATGCTGTGCCAGTTAGAGCTGTGCGGTAGTGTTAGCAAATCGATATTGAAGCGATATAAACAAATTTTTGTTTACATTGTGTTAAAAACAACATTAGATGACGATTTTCTCAATTTGGTTTGAATAAATAAACAATCTTGTAAAGTAAAAATAGCAATTTCATGTGTCTTCATTATATAAACAGCATTTTTAATTCCATTTCCATCATATTTATCTGGACTCAATTCATGAATGCTTAACTTTTTATTTCAGGGGGACGCAAAATAAAAATAGAAAACAAGTATAAAAGCTCGATTTCGAGGACTAACAAATCACACAATAAAAGCATAAATATTTAGTGTGGTCTCCTGAAGCTTCAATGATCTGCTGGAGACGTTTGGGCACACTATCGACCAAGTTCTGGAGGTGCTCCGTGCTTGACTGTAGCCTGCAAATCCTTTATCATCCTTCCGCCACACTCTTTTGCGTCGCAACGCTTCTTGTTGAAAAGCTCAATTTTCGATTCGTCAGTCTAAAGTACGTCTTTCAGAAAGTCATTGGGTTTGTTAACCTGTTTCCGGGCCAATTCCAACCATTTCATTGGTTGGTTGGGCTTGCTGGTGAACGGACGTTTTTCTGTGAATCTGTTCTTGAGTCCATACACAGCTAGTTTGCGTCGTACAGTTCTGGCCGATACCGCCAGCGAGCGGTTTTCCTGAACGACTTTGACTGATACTTTTGTAGATTTCACTTCACTTCCCGAGTGATTCGTTGATCCGTCCGGCTATCGGTCTTCCGACGACGGCCTCTTCCGGATCTGTCAGCAAGCGAACCGTAAGCTTTGTGCTTGTGCGCAAACTCACGGACTACTCCCCGACTTATTCCGAGCTTCTCTGCAATCTTCCGCTGTGAAATCTGCTGCAAAAAGGATCCTGAAAGGATTTCGGACTTGAATAGTGTTTTTGAATGTTTCCACCCATTTTGATTTTGTTCAAAACTCTCTGTGTAGACAACAACAATCGACTTCTATGTGTCAACTTAAACAACATTTTGTTTATATCGCACCAATCGAATCACAGAAAGGTAGTAAATGATATCGCCCAGCCCTAGCTGTCATAATATGTGGAAATGAGGACTCACAGGTTTTGAAAGATTTTAATATTATTTTTGGGGGTAGGCTTTTATGTTTGTCATCGCATATTTGCACACTTCAAAGAAGTCATGTAAGGAAGTAAACCAAATGTAACGAAAATGGCGAAACTTGTTAATTACTTCTTTCTTTTGTTCTTTATTTTTAAGAGGCTTTAAACTTTGCAGTTCATTCGCCTCTAATATATTTACTTGAAAGAGGAATAGTTAATATAGAATTCTATGAAATTACGGTAATTGTTTTTGATAAAATAGTCCAGAAATTGGGAAAAGTTTTTAAATATGCAAGGTGTGCTTTTTAATGCCTACTAGTAGCTGACCCGGCGAACTTGGTCCCGCCCAAAATAGATTTTTTGATTTTAATACTTTCAAACATCCACGTTTTCTTACCAAGTGAACGTTAGTGAGTCCAATCACTGAACTCTTCATTGATTGATTACCCTTTGACCCTTTACAATTTCCTTTTACTATAAATTGTCTAGTACTTCTACAAAAATTCGTCTTTATAATATAAAATTATTTTCAGACATAATTCTCGCTCGCTCACTTCAGCCGTAACATAGTGAATTTATTCGTGTACATTTTTATCTCACGATAATTTTGGTGTATATTGCACAGTAGCCATTTTAGGCTTAAGGGTGCTCCTATCTTTTTTTATTAGATCGTTTATTTTTACAGGATCAGTTACATAAGTTTAAAGAAGCCAAACTCCTAGCTGTATTGTTACTAGTATGTATAAGCATTTTTCCCTTATTCTAATGTTAATAATGTAGAAAACCGATTCGCGGTCGTCTCGAGTTTAGAAGGGTGACATGTTTTTTTTTTGGAAAAGGAGAGTACATAAGAATATTGTAACAATGTTCACACTCACATTTACACTCACACTCGTCACACTCAATACTTAAACCTATTCTTATATCTATTATGTATTTGAATTGATTGTTTAAGAAACCCCATAAACGCCATTTTGATCAAAAATGACGTTTTCGCAGATTTTAAGTCTTAAGTACCCACATCGACTATCGAAATTTCAGAAAAAGTTAGTTCTACGAACCCCTCTAGCGGGTTTCCGTAGCCACATTGGTTGCGCGTTCACTTAGTAAGCGATCGATCGTGAGTTCAAAACTCAGGGCCCCCATTGACCATCTTTGTGTTGTTACAGAATAACTACGTCCACGCAACAATCATCAGCGATGGAGATCGATCCACGGTCGAAATAAGATCGATTCATCCATACAACTGCTCTGCTCTGCAAGAAACATCGGGCTGCTGTTCTATAAATAACTCAACAATGGATCAACGACTGTCTCCGCTGTCCAGTCTTAACTGGATAATGGAAGAACAGATAGAAAACTCTTACGCCTAAATGGCTACTGTGTAAATGTGTACCATTGCAATGGTATAGAAGGGAATACTCTAACGCCGAAAAATGGCAACTGTGTAATGTGCTAATTATAGATATGATAAATATGTGACATGTACACGATTAAAATTCGGCTCTGTTACAGCTTAAATGCTAATGAGCCTAAAATAAACAAAAGGGATAAAAAAAAGAACCCCTCTAAATAGGGGTTGCAAATATTCGTATGCTTGAGAAACTCAATAGGTCCATGATTCTAGAGCACAAAGAATACTAAGCAGAGTGGTAAGCAAATTCCCGTAGTACTTGTTAAGTACTTTTTAATTATTAGGTAACGCAAAAAGTATTTTAAAAGATCCTCTATCTTCCTCTACAACGCATTTTTGTATTCCTTATGTATTAAAGTTCCCAGTGGAACTTTTGCTTTCTCATCGTAAGTATTACTTGCGTCTTTTTTATTAGTGCTACTTAGTTGAGATTTCTATGCCGAATAACACGCCTTGAATGTATTCTGGAGTGACAAGCTCTAGAATACGCATGACCACAGTGCAAGTCGGAAGAAATTTATTTGAAGAAAAATCTCCCGGCCAGAACGGGAATCGAACCCGAACCCCCGGCATGATAATGTGGAACGCTAACCACTCGGCCACGGGAGCACATAGTAGTGGTCTCAAATAATATGTTTTGAGTCTAATAATCGAACCTCGTACTGACAAATTGGAGGACCAGGTCGAAATTTTGAGAAAAACTGTTTTTGTCGTTTCCTCGCAAGAGCGTCAAGTGGACTTATAAGGGTTTCTCAAACAAACGATTCATTTACATTTCACCTTATTCTATTGTTAGTAAGACGGATCTTATTCCTATTGTAAATTACACAATGTCGTCTTTTTCGGCGTAAAATTGTGCCTATTGTTCGTATGTTCACCATACACAGCGGAACTATTTATATGGGGCTTCCATTGTTGTGTTATAAATAGCACCAATTAACGATGCAGCAGATCGTATGTGGAGTAAAAGGCTGGGATCACCATCACATGATGATTGTTACGTGGACGTAGTAACTAGGATAAAACAAAAAGATGGCCAACTGAGGGCCCTGAGTTATGAGCTAATGATCGTTCGCATAGTAGCGGACACGCAACCAATTAGGCTAAGACCCCTAGCCTTTTCATATGTGATATAGAAACATTTGCCCGCATTTGCCGAAGTTGATCCATGATTTTGGAATCTGGAATCTGCTATCTGTTAGCTGGAATCTATAATCTTAATCTGGAATCTGGAATTTAGAACCTTGAATCTGAAATCTGGAATTTTGAATATGGAATCTGATAACTAGATTTTTTTCTGTATTATATTATAATGACTTTCAACAATGGTTCGTCACTTTTTACCTCCATTTTTGGAGGAATTTTGGAAGTGAGAATTGAACTCGTGACCATTAGCGTGAGAGGTATAAATGTTACCACTACGCCAGATCTGCTCCTGAAAACTAGATCTAAATCTGAATCCAAATTTGAATCTGAATGTAAATCTAGAATCTGAACATCCATCATTTGAATTGTGAATCTGAACAGGATTGTGTTAGTGAATTGTTCGAATACGAAATCGAAAAAACGAGAATCTGGAATAAGTATAATCTTAAATCGATAATTCTGAATATTTATCTTTTGTCCAATGTGTTTTTCTAAAAACTATGACGAATTTCATCTCAAGTATGCAATGTTGCCATTTCATTTAAGCAACCTTGCATACTTGAAATCTCCAAACTAATATTTTTTTTTTTTTTTTATCTTCGCTTATTTTTCGTCGGCCTATTTCCGCCACTTTAGTGCCAATCACCGACATCAGGGAGGCGACTCCACCTGCTCCTACCTATCAGACTCAACAACTCATGAGCCGGGCCAACTTCTTTTACTTCCGCTCCGAAGGAAGACGTAACCAGAGATTTTTCGCCTCAGAAAATCCCAACGACGCCAGCTGGGATTGAACCCAGGCCGATCGGATTGTGAGGCTGTTACGCTAACCATACAACCACTGGCGCCGTTCCAAACTAATATTGTTTTTTACAAAAAAAAATCTAACTCCAAAACTATAATACCTACAAAATTTTGACATAGGAATGAAATGTAGGAAATTGTTCAAATTTTTATTAAAAACATAAAAAGAATATTCTGTAATTCTTTTTTTATGATTTTTTATGTGAAGTTTCGTAATGATCTGTCAACTTATCCGTATATTAACAGCTGTTTAAAATTGACGTGTTGGAGTGTTTTTCGAATAGGAAAAATATACGTACTTCTACAGTTTTCCGGATTTCTACAACAGATTGGAATTAATAAATTAAAGTATCATTAAATAAAATTAAGGAATATATTATATTTATGTTATATTATATTGAATAATGAAATATGTTTCAACCGTAACATCCCGATTTTCTCAACAAATGACAAAACTTTTTGAACAACCTCGTGAATCATCTTTTTAATTAATTTGAATCGTTGATCGTGGATGCCATGATTCTTGGAAATATATAATCGACAAAAAACAAATAACAACATTTTGTTATGCACATTTATTTATGTTATACAAATAAAAACATTTTTTTTATTGCCGAAATTGATTATGTCTTATGTATCTTTGGGTAATTTTTACTCAATAAATTTTCACCCGTGTAATACCAATATAACAGCCCGATGTTCAATAACATCAATATATCGGTACCATACGTGGGCAACATTTCAAAACATTTGATACCAGCCATTCAATACCACACACACGCAAACAAATAGCTGTGCGGTAAAAAAGGGGGTTGTGGCTCAGAGGGCCATTAGCCATTACCATTACATTTTCATTATAGCTATTATATTTCAACCGGCTTCATGTTTTTTTTCCTCGTCCAAGCGAAATCGCCCAATCGTAGCGCTGCAATAGCGAAACCTTCAAAACTCCTCTGTTCAGAGCATATAAAATATCCACTCTCTCCTCCCACAGCCGCGTTGTAATCAATGCTATCCTCACCACCACCACCACCACGGCCTGGTGACTGTGGTGTGACTGAGGTTCGGCAAATAAATGGTTGTTCCCGTCTAATGGTCATGAGAAACACACACCTTGGTGCCCATTGGCTATGGAAGCGACTCGTCTCGTTCACTCTGCGGCGTAATAATAACATGGTGGATAATTTATCAAATCCAACCAGAAATTAAAAACCACTGCCGTTAATTAATTTCCCTAGTGGGGGTCTCAGAGTCTAGTTTTTTGTTTTGGTTTAGTGCTTCGAGTTTGAGATGTGGCTTGACTAGCTCAAACCTCCCAGGGCGAAGACTCACAACTGGAACCAGTTTTTATGGCAGCATGTGGATAATTAGAAGGCACCATTTGCAGTCCCATATCTGTCAGATGAAAGCGGCATCGATAAAAGTTACATGAGACATGAGAAAATTTCCCCCTTTCGAATGATGATTACTATCAAAAACTCAAACTATTTAGATCACGAATCAAATTAATCATATTGCTATAAATAAAGCAATCATGTTACGCCGTGTATCCCTTCTCTGGGTTAATTCTTAATTCGAAAAAAAACAGCTTTTGGGTTTAAATTAAACGCAACACGTATGTGGCATGTGAGTGAGTACTCAAACTCAAACAATGCGCCATTAAAAGTCAGACTTACGACAAAACCCCATAAAATCAACACCAGAATATGTTTTTCTTTTTCATCTCACAAACGACATATGCTCACACAAATGTGAGTATACAAACAAACAAACAAATGCGCTAACTATTAAATGAACCTCCTAACTCAGCTAAGCTGGCTCCCCACATACGAGTGGACTTCAATAAGAATGCAAGTAGAAACATTCACTCCGAAGTCGGCGAAAGCTATTAAAATTAATTAGCATATGAAACTCGGCCCACTTCCGTCAGGCTGTAATATTGTTTTGGCTCTCGCTTTACCGGGGGCGGAAACCAGCGCTGCGCACAATTGTGGAGCTAATTTTCGCTTACTTTTGCGTTGTCTGGGGATCCGTTTTTTTACGCGAGAAATTAAGTTTCCTTATGATGGATAGTTAGTAATTAGTTTAATTTTAAATTTATTGTTTTATATGGGAAGATTATAGTTTTGTTGCAAACTTCATTATATATACACTCTTGGCCGCAAGCATGAGTCACTCAACGAAACACCTTACTGTGAAATAAATTATTATTCGTTTACTAGTTAGCTATTCATAAGATTGATAATTCGTTCTGAAGCAGAAACTTATGTTCTGTGATTAGAAATGAATTTTGATTCCATTTTTGCATCATGATCTCCATAAATAAATGACAAGTATCGAAGTTTGGTAAACCCACAATCTACAATGGATCAATGTTCACATCAGAGATACTGTGCCCAAGCCGATAAAATATTCAGCTGTTTGAATTTTCAAATTACTTATAATGAAACACAGTGGTAAATTCTATTTGGGTTCCGTGATCTAATTTTGAACCTTTAACTGTTCTTTTTCCATCAATGTTTTGATTTATCATTGGTTGTCGGTTGCCATCTGTATTTACTGTTTCACCTGGTTTAAGAAGCTCATGGTACATCATACCAGCCTGGTCTCATCCCACACAGCGCATCGTCTTTCGGAAAAAAGGATTTGGCTTTGCAGTGGATGAGCTGGATTCAGCAAAAAAATATTTTATGTGTTTAGGGTTCTCGAAATAAGATTACAACAAATGATGTGCTTCGACCGCTTTTTCACCAAAGGATTAAAAAACAAAATCGAATGTCGCAAGTGCTCTTCATTCGGAACGAAACTCGACATTTTCTAAGACGCTATAATCGAAGGAATGCGTACAACCCTGCTACCAGGTCTGAAATAACAACCGGACAATTTCAATTTGCACACCTGGCAAAGTCGTTTTGGAATTCGCATTGGCCTTTTTTCCGTGTATGCATTATAGAGGAAAGCTGCACATAAACTTGAAGGTTCATTCGCATCCAGCCAAACCAAATGTAGCAATAAGCCAATTTAAGAAAAAAAACTACGGATGGGTTATACCTATGATATAACCGCAAGGTTGACGTAGGACTGCCGTTGACTTTGTAATCTTTTGTGTTTTTTCCAATTAGCAACAAGCGCACTGCGAATGTTCCTCATTGGTTACGATATCGCCGCTGCGCAGAGCTATTGATTAAATTATTGAAACAGTTTACGAATTCAATTGCAAACAAATCCCAATTTAGGTCAATTCATGCATTATGGTAGAGGTTATCGCAGCAAATAGTTATCAACATTTTGTCTAATCATCAAATGGTATGCGTAGAAGTTCAGTGAGGTGGCGACATGAAGGGGCATGCAGTCTTGGATAACCGAGCCAAAGCGTTGCATTTGTACCCGCTTTTGTAGACCGTTTTAGCAAAACGCATTCCGGAGTGTAAAAATGCATGGGGGTATAAAAAGTACTGCTGAGATCTAGAATGCCGATTTTCCCAACTTATTGATTTCGGAAACTGTATTGGGAAAACACATTCCGGTTTGCAAAAACGCAAACGAGTACAAAAGTCCCCACTGCTTGTATCGATTTTGCAATGCCGATTTCCCCAGGCTCCATGGTTTTGAAGTCTGTGTTAGGGAATCATCCATTCATGTCTGCGATTGTACCTCAATCGCTGTTCAATTATCATTGAGTGGATTTCCGAGCGGCGCTCGCTTATATACCGATTGGTGATTTCAATAGCCTGTTTTGAAAGCAATTTTAAGGCTATTGAAACATGTTTTTGGATCAAAAAGTAACAAGTACATAACGCGTAGACTTTTTATCTTTCTAATGAAGTGTTTATCATACCATTTCGTTCAGTTGTTTAGGAGCTATTAACGCTCAAAATCTCGGTCTCCGGCGTAACGTTTTCGTTTTCGAAACTTTGATTTTACATCCCGGTATAGAAATGAAAGACGTAGTCCTACATCAAAACTGAATTTCTCGCCATTTTGATGAACGTACAGTCTTACAGAAGGCTGTTGACTGCTCGCTACCTAGATGAAGAGTGAAAGTGCGCCTTAGTATTATAGAGATAGCCAGTTTAATTCGCCTCTTGTCTTGAAAAAGGCCAATTGAATGATCAGAACCAACTCTCTTGTAGCCTTCGAAAAACACAATTTAAAAATTTTAAAATTAACTCTCAACCTTCTGAAATGTTTATAAGTGCTCGCTGGCTGAAGCGATACTAGCATAAAAATACATTTTGAATACATTTTCATTAGAAACCTCTATTAACTCAACAATGTTTGACATAGAGTGGTGCGGTGTCGGACTCTTCAAAATGGAGATATAATTTTTTTTAATTATTAAATTTTAATACTTTGCCAAATTGGAAACGTTCAAGAAAAGTAACATGACAAATGGAATCTTCGTGCGATTCTACATGGAAAATTATATATAATGTTGCATCATAGGACTGACCGTTCTCGAGATATGACCAATTTCATATAATAAAAATAATGCTGTGTCGGAACCTGAGTCGTAAAGTCCAGCAGCAGTTTGGATTCTCATGACATATTTCACGAGCATGATTATCATTATATTAAATTCACATATAAATTAAATGTTTCATATTACTTTTCTTAAATGGTTATGAAATCGCAAAGTATTGATATTTTACACATTTTTAAAAATTCATATCCCAGTGTCATAACCAGAAGTGTTGCGTCACTATAATACAGAAAGAAAAATCACATCTCCACTTTGAAGAGTCCGGCACCACACCGCTATACGTCAAAATGTGTTGAATTGAAAGGGTTTTCTGAAGAAAAATATATTTAATCATATCAAAGGGGTCTTCTAAAGTATAAATATTCTTAACATTAAATTCAATATTCGAGTAAGTTTTTTTTTATCGGTGTATTTTTCCTACATAGTTCAATAATTCCCTAACAATTTTGCAGTACATCATATTTTATGCGGACATCTGGATTTTGAGTCACGATTTAATAATGATTCTGCATACGCCCTTCTAAAAAATCAGTCGTGATGAAAATTGGTCATATGATAAAGAAAATTTTTTTGAAAAAGGTTTACTCGAAAACTATGAGAACTGCAAAATTTTGGTTAAAGAAGGGAGTGTATAAATTTTGTTATATTTTCACTAAAAAATATAAATAGAAAAATAGATTAAAATTGATTTTCCACCTAAATGTATTTTTATAAATTCTCAAATAAAGTATGTGAATAGCCCATACAATAATAGTCAGTCATTCATACATCAGAAGATGAGCACTCCTACAGCGAAAAAGTGTTTCTAACAAGAACTTTTCCATGTTGTCTTTTTAAAAATTACAACTAATCCGAATTCTGTTTAAAGTCATGATAGCGATATAGTAAATTTGGCAAAGTTTTAGATAATATTAAAATGAAGACTTCTGTCAAAGACGACAACTCTGTATATCTTATAGTTTTCGAAATATATGGCATTTTCGCATGAGGAGCTTTTATTTTACTCGAATCATTTTTGTGTGTAGATTCACGAGATTGACATGTTCTTGGCATGTTTCTAAGTATAAAAACAAAAATATTGTCTGGTCGTGTATCCGGTTCCATGCTGCTCGCTCTCAGCTCTCTAGAGCACTGAGAGCAAAAGGCAGACAATCGGATATCCCCGTCCGGGATATCTTAGGTAGCCGTGATCCTGATCTTCTGCTTCATCTATACCTGTTCCTCAGAAACGCCGATGTCAACGTTTAATGATGTTTCCTTCGTTGTGTCCCTGTTTCATATCCCTCCTATCCGATCTATAAACTTTTACTTAGTCGCGGCAATACATACACACACTCTTTACAGACACACGGGCCAAAGGTTGTGCAGTCCACTGATCATTCAACAAGAGCCAAAGGTTGTACCGCTCATGACAACTCTACACGAGCTGATGTTTGCGCCGGCTAGTGACCATTCTTGAAGGATTCCTCGGGTCGAGAAGACGCACCACGCTAGATATGGGGTACAGACTAGGGGGGCGTTGCTGATTAATGGTCAGCTGCATCCCAATAGGAAGTATCCCGTGTCGGGCACAGGTACAGAGCATTGGAGACAGCAACATCACAATTACGAAAACACTTGTAATACTAACCTCGAGCCAACCGCGAGTAATCGGTTACATATTACTAACATAGTTGTAAGGCAAACATTGTCGAAATATTGAACTCCCGGCCCCGGTTGACGCCATATGAGCCTTAATAAAAATATATATTTTGGATAAAAAAAAAAAAAAAAAAAAATTGCAGAATACGTAAGTCACTAGAATTCACACACAAAAGTGTTACGAGTAAAACATTGGTAGCGATTTTTCAAAGGAAACTTGAAAAAGCTGTCGTCAGAAAAACCCTTCCCTGTAGAAGTGTTTTTCTTCTTCCATTGTATGGATGACTTGCAGATTATGGTCTAAGTTATTGAAATAAGTTTTTTCCACAATTGACAAAAATCATTTCAATTTGTCAAATATTTTTTTATCAATGCATTTTTTAATGAAAATTTAAACAATTTCCTACCGTAACCCATGCATCGGAAGAAGGGCTCTTCTACAGAAAAAAAAACAAATTTCAAACAACAACTCTTTCATAATTCCTTTAAAAAATTACGACTAATGGTCATGTCATGTCAAAAACGTGAATTTATACACAAAAATGTAACGAGTAGAATATTAGTTTGAAACAAGTCTTCAGGCAAAAATGCCACATACAGTAGAGCTCCGATTATTCGATTGAGATCCGCGGGGCGAATTATCCGCGGAAGCAAGCTCCATAGTAATTCTATAAAGCTTCCCGAAATTTATCAATGAGTGCTAGGCATTGTTTCGGTCATGATTTTCACATAATCTTACCGCTGATATACACGATTTTGCAGATGGGTAGTCTAATGATTTCAGTATTGATAAAACAAAGTTTTTATGCTGAAATATCTTTTTTTCGCGTTTGCACCTCATTTTTAGTGCTTTATTGCGTTATCCGCGATTTTCGTTATCCACACTGACATAGCCCGAATATTTCGCGAATAATCGGGTGATCGGTCAAAAGCCTACGTTGTGTCTTAATTTTATATTTTCCAGGATATCGGACACTTTCTCGATCCAATCGTTGTGGACTTTAAATTAAAGCACGTTTCAACATTCAAATTACATAGAGAAACTTTTGACGCTTATTTAAACTTTATTTCACAATTAACGAACAATGGACATAATAGAGCTTTTATAACAAGACGAACTTTACTGAGTGCTTTATTTCTTACAACTAATTGGCTACCTATAGTAAGACTACACTGAGAGAAATAATTAGTAAATATAACGATTTTTTAGTAAATACTACCAATCTATAGTCATTTTCGACCGTACTAATAAACACATATATCAAGCAGAACCATGATTCGGAAGCCCAATATCGGCTACATTTTCTCGCCGAAAATGCACGTATCAGAATTATATCCTTATTATGCCTCCGTATTGCCTTATGGGAACAATGAAAATGGTTGATACGCGCTTTTCTCACCAGTTTTCAGATATGACAATATCCAAGCTTACTAATGTTATCGAGTAAAATATACTAATCTCTGGTAGGGATGCGGGTTTGTTGACAATATGTACAAAAAATTTGTACATTCTACTAATTTTGCATTACCAAATGTGTTTGGTAGTTTTCGACCGAGGATTTTTCTAAGTGTAGTACAATGATCTATTGGATCGCGCAGTGATGCCAGAAATATTTCACGATCCAACATCGGGGTTCTACTGTATTTGAAAAACTATAAAAAACGGAAAGTGGACTTCTTTGACAAGAGTTATACTATCTAAAACTTAGTAGAGTTCACTGTATTGAGCTTTTGTCCGTGATTATGATTGTATTTGCTTTTTAAAGTTTGCATGGTCTCGGGACCAATGTTTTTTTACATAATATATCCAAAAATCAAAGATGTGTTTTTCTTCGTTTTTATGTTATGATTTTTCAAAGTTTTCTTCAAATATTTTTCATTACATTCCGTCAATACAATCTTTATGATGATGATTTACAGCTGCTCAAGAGTTTGCGAAACGCATAAAAAATCTTTTGTGTTCTTGGTTCTATTATTCTGAGCGAGATACCGACCTTTCTGATTTTCCAGACTTTTTGTCACGTTTCCTGACAAACACTCAAGTTTCCTTGATTTTTAGAAAATGATCCCGATTTTACCTGATTTTTGTACTTCAGGATTAGCTTTTCCAGAATGAAAATCTCGAATTGTATTCACAACACTCGAATTGTCCTAAGATTTTTAAAACAGTGCTGTATAATTTCAAGCAACCAGAATGTTTGACAAATTTTAGGAATTATAACGAGATTAAGATTGAGACCCAACATTACCTTAGTGAGCATTATATGTATGTAGAAGTAGCCGCAAAGTTATTGATGAAGTAATGCGCTTCAGAGTGTAAAATTACCCAAGACAATTATTTTGTTATTAAATAATCTATACACTACGTTTCATAACTATAGAACCACTCCATTTTCCTAAGTTTCCAGAGATATGTAAGAAGTCGGCTGAATTGAAGTATATAGTGTAGAATACAATAAATATCTTCATTTATAAGATATTTATTACTGGCCATTTTAACACTCAAAAAAACTAAAATTCCAGCGTTTCATAACTATAGAACCAGATGGAGCTTATCGTCAACCCGAATGCACGTTCAGAAGTGCAAAGAAGTACTTTAGAATCATTTACTTCTATTTTGCATCAAATCCACCGAGATAATTGGGCAGTTTGGCATCAAATCATAAAATCCGGAAAGTCATGGCATGCTTTAATGAATAGGGGCTTCAGATTCCGGATTGCTCAGCTTGTTTACTTGAGAGCTAAAGAACACCTACGAATTAGAATCTTATTGTAATTCATGTTGAATTGACGTTAATTTTGTGAAGGAGTGAGAGTTTTTCCATCTGGTTCGATAGTTATGAAACACTGGAATTTTTGTTTTTTGAATGTGGCTCGCCTGAACACAACAATAAAGTTGAAATGGCCAGTCTTATGAATGAAGTTATTATGTCCTACACTCTGTACATCAATTCAACCGACTTCTGACATATCTCTGGGAATACAGAAAAATGGAGTGGTTCTATTGTTATGACACGAAGTGTATAAAGTTGTGATCAAGAATAATCCTCGGGACACGTTAAATAAATAAGCATATTTTCTACAGATACCTATAACAACCGTTCATGTGGATCTGGTGAAACTTGGTTACGTAAATCGCTACGATGCGTTAGTTCCACAGGATTTGACCAAACAAAAATTTAATAGATTGCATCTCGGTCTGCGACACGCTTCAAAAACGCAATGAAAATGCCGTTTTGAAGCAAATTGTGACGGATGATGGAACTGAAAACTTTGAGTAAGCGAAATAATTAGCAATTAGCTTATCTCAAACCCGATATTTATCCGAAGAAAGTCATACACTGTGACTGGTGGGAATTCTGGTTAATCAGATTCTACCAAGCAACCATTCTATACATTCCCACAAACTGAATTAACCGGCTATTGCACCTTCACATTATTTTTGGATCAGGTTCAGGTCCATGAAAAATTCTTTCTTTCGGTGTAAAGCAAATACATTCTGGAAGGATAGAATTTTTAGATCACAAGAAAGATGGCAAATGATGGTGTGTTTATCTGCTTTCGTTTTCTCATAAATTCTCACGAACTTTCGGGACAACCCAATATGAGCTATGGATTCCCCTGCTGGCGAGAAGCCATGAGCGAAACTCTCGTTTTTTCATCGTAGCGACAACACCAAGACAAGTTTGACATGATGAGATGTCATTTAAACCGTATTGATGAAATCTTACGAAATTTGAATGAAGGCTCTCTATCGATTGGAGCGATGGAATACAAATGCGATCCGATTTTATACTTGGTATCTCTGGACTATGTCAGGTACCGTAAGCCGGGGGCAAATTGATCACGATTTTCAGAAAAATGTAAACATTTTTTTAAATGTTTCGTTTAATCTACACCCAATTATTGTTAAAACCAGTACTGGTGCCAAGGTCACAAAACGGTATGAAATGTTTTGCTGAAAAAATTCCTTACACGTTAGTTTGGAAAAATTTTAGCGGAAAATTTCAAGACATACCTTTGGCGTAAAATTCTCGCGTAACTTTTGAAAAGGTCCAATGTAACATTTTCGTCAACTCGAGAAAAACGAAATTGAAGACCCGAACCGGGCATCTCCAACCAAGTTTGCTTCCCATACTTTTGCAATTCCTCTGTCAATTTTGATCTGTCCATGCGACAAAAGATCCATGGAATCCCAGATCATCTACGCTCCGATTACATTCCGGAGATATTTTCGGCAGAATATGGGAAAGTTAGATCTGATAAAATGTTCTTTACTGACGGTTCATGCATAAACGGGTCCACTGGCTTCGGCATCTTCAATGAAAATTCCAGTGCCTTTTTCAAACTCAAAGATCCTTGTTCCGTGTATGTCGCTGAACTGGGTGCGATATATTACGCATTAGGGATCATTGAAACATTGCCCATCGACCACTATTTTATTTTTTCAGACAGTCTCAGCTCAATAGAGGCAATCCGCTCAATGAAAGTTGATAAACGCTCATCTTATTTCTAACAAGAATAAGACATCTATTGAGTGTTTTGGTCGAAAAATTATTCAAGATTACCTTAGCATGGGTTCCCTCTCATTGCTCGATTCCGGGGAATGAGAAAGCGGACTCGCTAGCTAAGGTGGGCGCTTCAGAAGGCACACTTTTTGAAAGGCAAATTGCTTATAACGAATTTTTTCACATTCCTCGTCAGGACACACTCGCTAGTTGGCAGCGCATGTGGAGTGAAGATGAGTTCGGTCGCTGGTTACACACGATTATCCCTAAGGTTTCGACGATAGCTTGGTTTAAGGGATTGGATGTCGGTCGTGATTTCATTCGCTTGATATCTCGGCTTATGTCCAATCACTACAACCTAAACGCGCATCTCTATCGAATTGGGCTCGCAGCAAACAATCTTTGTGATTGTGGCGATGGCTACCACGACATCGAGCATATTGTCTGGTCGTGTATCCGGTTCCATGCTGCTCGCTCTCAGCTCTCTAGAGCACTGAGAGCAAAAGGCAGACAATCGGATATCCCCGTCCGGGATATCTTAGGTAGCCGTGATCCTGATCTTCTGCTTCATCTATACCTGTTCCTCAGGAACGCCGATGTCAACGTTTAATGATTTTTCCTTCGTTGTGTCCCTGTTTCGTATCCCTCCTATTCGATCTATAAACTTTTACTTAGTCGCGGCAATACATACACACACTCTTTACAGATACACGGGCCAAAGGTTATGCAGTCCACTGATGATTCAACAAAAGCCAAAGGTTGTACCGCTCATGACAACTCCACACGAGCTGATGATTGCGCCGGCTAGTGACCATTCTATCCTGGATTCCTCGAGAAGACGCACCACGCTAGATATGGGGTACAGACTAGGGGGGCGTTGCTGATTAATGGTCTGCTGCATCCCAATAGGAAGTATCCCGTGTCGGGCACAGGTACAGATCATTGAAGACAGCAACATCACAATTACGAAAACACTTGTAATACTAACCTCGAGCCAACCGCGAGTAATCGGTTACATATTACTAACATAGTTATAAGGCAAACATTGTCGAAATATTGAACTCCCGGCCCCGTCAGGTTGACGCCATATGAGCCTTAATAAAAATATATATTTTGGATAAAAAAAAAAAAAAAAAGACCCGAACATAAATCCGCGAATTGTCTTGAAAGGTATCGATCTCTATCACTACTTTCACCACTAGCAGTTAAGAATAACTCTGAAAAACCAATCGTAGCTGTTGTTCCGTGATTTGAGCTTAAATTTAAAGGCTAGGAACGAAAAATGTTACATTGGACGTTTTTACTGCCGCGATTGCACATTAGACATATTACGTTGCACGATGAGAATCTGAAACTAACTACTAAACAGCAATCCAAATATCAGCATTTCGTTCTAAAGACAGATTATTGTTGTTATCACTCGTTGAATTGCACTGAAATCGCTAACAACGCCTGTAAGGAACAAAAACTCAAAACGACCGAAGTACGACTTCGTGTTGTTTTGACTGCTTTGTTACTTCGGACGTTCCGAGCGTCGGTGAAAAGTAGCGTCCGAAGTAACAGCCGAGTGCTTAAAATCCGAATTGGCACATTTGATATTTTTTGTATCGGCGATAAAAAGATGAAGAAAAAAGATACATGAACGATTGTTTTTGTAATGCATTCAATAATTAAAACTAATAGCGGGCATCCCTTAACTTGATTTGTTTACATTTGTTACATAGGACCTTTTCAAAAGTTACGCGAGAATTGATCTATCAATTTTGTTCATCATTTTCTAGTGTAATATGCACGAAAATGTATAGAAATTCACTGATTTCTTTACTTCTGGTAATATAAATGATGATTGAAGAGTTTGAGAATACCTAACCATATTCAATCCGCCTGAAGGTGTAGTCGTGCCTTTCTGATATCTCGATCTGAAGTTTTAGCTGCATGTCTCCGGGTTATCCCAATTTGGCCAAAAACCCTTGAAATGGTCACCAAAGAGCTAGTATTGACAAACCATGAAGTTCGATGTGTCGTACGCTGTTCTGTTGTTCTGGTCATAAAGTGGCCACTTTCCCTGGAAACCAGATCCGGAGCGTATCCGGGTTACGCCAAAGATATCATATATGTTTAATTCTTCACAAAAATGCTAATTTCGAAAAATCATGAAGTCGAAAAGTCATGACGAGTTTTCTATTGTTTTGGATTCTGGAATTTATGGACACTAAACTTGTTTCCGCCATGTCTCCGGAATCCGTGGACCAGTATCGATAAAACTTTGAAAGATTCTCTAATGAAATCAAAATGGGGTTTCAAATGGATTTTCACGCGTCCAATTCGGTTCGGCTGATTCTGAGAAAAATGAGCCGTAACATTGGTTGTCTGGTTAAGAAAAGTTGTCTTTAATGGTGCTTTTTCTGTAAAATTGATTTCCTCACTTGCTTAAAAGTAATATTAACTATCTGATTACTATTTCGTCTCGTAAAGAATCAGAATAGTGTGAATTGATATGTTTAGCGTCTATTGATATCGTTGATATGTTGAAATGTGGAGAATGTGTTTGGAAACGATAATGCGGTTCAGAAAAAGATATTTTTATATGCAATTTTATAAGTGATTCGATGAGAACAACTGACAAAAAGAACCTACAGATGATTATAGAATGTGTCATATAGAAAGTTTTCAAATTTAATTGAAAAATATTTTCAAAAGTTTCTTCATTAGTCGTTTGATCAAATTCACCTCGTTGATCAATTTGCCCCCGGATGACGGTACTTACCATATCACCAGAGGAGACGATCTGGCGTAGTGGTAACATCCATACCTCTCACGCTGAAGGTCACGAGTTCAATTCTCACATTCTTCCGAAATGGAAGGTGAAAGTGACGAACCAGCCAAACGTGTTGGAAGTCACTATAATACAGAAATAAAAAAAAACCATATCACAAAATTCAATTCTCATCGTGATACGCAACTCAACATAACTTTTTCTAAGTAGTGAGCATGAGAGAATATAAAGTTACCCATTTCAGGGTTCTGTAAATACATTATAACACAATACAGATCGTTTGGTAACTGAATGGATATCAACTCCGTATTTATTTCAATATTTTTTTTTGTTTCATCAAGATATAGATGTTACAGCCCCTATGGGCAAGTGGCTGGCGTCACTCATATCGCTTCGAAGCATCGGAGTTCTTTATCATAGAAATTTCTTTCGACTTGCACCGTTACACACTCGTATTTTCGAGATTGACACTAAGAATACAGTCAGTACTTATCGAAACAACGCAAGCAGTGCTGAGATGGAGAGTTCCTCTAGGACCTTCAGTGAAGAGAAAGCAGGGAAAGAAGGCTACAGTCCCGCGTAGAAACGAAACATTCGCTAGAACCGGCAAACGGAAGGACATCCCTTATTTCCCCGAGAGTCTCGACCGAACAGCTCTCGACGCCCAACTTGCCGGCTCGTTTGCTTGATTGTAGCCAATCATTCCAATGCCCCATCTTTTATTGCCTTTTATGATCTCATCTGCCGCTGTAAAATGTGCCATTCCGGGGGAAAACTCATGGCTGGAACCCATAGCGCGAACTGTGCGCCTGTTTTTTTTTCTTACGATTTTATTTCTGCTTCTCTCGAATCCATCCATCCATCCGTGACCGGGGAGAATCCGCGAAGAAAGCCTCATCAGTTCCCGCGCGCGCGGGAAACAGCACTCCATCTCGGATCCCGCAGTGATCGTAAATTATATTATGATTTTTATTGTACACCACTCCCCTCCCGAATTCCCCCGCGTTCGCACCCAGCGAACCGAGCGTAATTTGTTATAATATTATGGTTTTCCAGTATTGTTATTACCGCGGCTTCTTCTTGTTTGCTTGCTTGTGTGCTGATGGCTATTTTTTCTGCCTCAAATTTTTATTAACGCCGGTTTTCCACAATCCTTTTACGGGTTTGTAGACACCGAGTCTGGGAGCCGGAGACGGAGGGGTCACCGCAACGCAGGCAGGAAAAAAAAGAACACAAAACAAAAGCATACAGCATAAGCATCGGCCGCTCGACAATCATAAAGTTTAAGAATATCGTTGCATTGGTAGGGAATCGCCGGGAGAGATCCGATGGAAGAAATTTATACAAAATTGCGGTTTTGTTACTGGGATACTTTTATGGTCCAATTAGTTAGAGTTCGGAATATTGTTCACAGGAAACTGTGGCGACGGAAGAGCGGTCTGGGATTGAAGCTGGCTGTCCGAGACAAGAGCATGTCGAAACCGAGTGACGGCACTGCTGATTTATAGAGATGTTTTCTCATATGCTTCAGAGGAGTGGTTCCCATTGCAAATTCTGGACTCATTTAGATGAGAAGTGCTCGCTGTTTTCGGGAGTTGATTTTAAATAGTGCGTTATTTGCAATTGCGGATAGTATCATGAGCTACAATTACAGTGGATTCCATCAGAATCAGAGGGATGAGAGATTTTTAGACCTAAATTAATGCAAGACATGCAAGACATCAACATGTCAATTCGGAAGCTTGTGTCATTTCTATTCAATGATTAGTTGAGATTTTTATGCCAAATAACACTTTTTGTATCGTTTTTCCATTTTCACAATCATTGATTGCGGTCATATTTTGATCGTCTCGTTTCTTTTCCTTAAGGGGGGTATAAATTCATATCAAGAAAACTGCAGTTGGACTCGTGTTGGATCTAGGTCTAGATCTAGATCTGTTGATTTTTGATCGTTCCATTTTTCAGTACAGCGCGGTCTCGATTATATACAGTTCTCGATTTCTTTTCACTGTATATGATCGAATCCTGTATATAATCGAGTAAAAAAAAATTTTTTTTATTTGTTTTTCATAAACATATTTTTTTGTTTTTTGATTATAAAAGAAGAATTTAATTTTTGATTCATCCCCTTAAAGTCATAAAATACTTTTCTCATATGATTTTTATTTCATACTAATTATTTCAGGAGATGATAGAGGATCATATTTGATAATAAAAATCCTTCTACGCATGTGTTCGAGTTCCAACAATGACAGAATTATTGAACTTTTTCTCTGTTTCGGACCCTGTTTACTTTAAACTGGCTCTAATTCAAAAATTATGTTACGAAGGGCAATTCTGTTCCTTCCATTCGAAAGATAAGAAAATTTTATACAGGATACAGTTATGAAACTTACAAATCAGCAGATTTAAGTAACATTTTATAAGTGAAATACTTCAAAGTTTGTGTTTTTTCTTAATTTTATCCAAAAAAATACATAATAAACATGAATATTTTTCAACCAAATTGAAACTCTCTAACCGCTCTACAATTTGTTCTTTGACACCCAACTTCTATCTTTTCTAATTTCGCTGTAATATCGTTTTAAACAATTCCTGGTGAATCTTCAACAAGAATCTACCAAAATCACGATTTTTACTTCACTGTACTCGCAATAGCCAATTAACTTTCTCTTCAACGTTGATCCATTTAATTAGTCTTGAAATAAGTCATATTTGAAATATAAAAAAAATCGATCTGTATATAATCGAGTCTGAAATTGTATATAATCGAGTTTGTATATAATCGAATCATATATAATCGAGTGTACTGCAATTTGGATCGACATCACCTACGAAACCTCGCCGAAAGCATACCAAAGTGTCTGCAATTGATAATTGAGACAAAAACATGTCACAACATAGACAATCAAATATTTGTTTTAATTTGTTTTTGTATATTTTCTTGTTGAAAACACAAAGTAGATTTTTTGTGCCATACTTTCTTCAAAGGTTTGTTTCTTCAAAGGTTTTTAATAAAAATCAACGATGTTTCAATGGCAAAATCAGCTTTGTAGTTTGACTTTTCGGAACCATAAAAAGAAAAAAAGAATAACTTAGAACGAATATAAGTTTCGTTCGAATTTTGAATTTATATGGGGGGTCGATTTGTCTTCGTGCATTGACCGTACTCCGTACATGCTCACCGTACTCAAAATCGTCTATACATTCTGTCAAATATAGGGGAAGACGGGGTAAGATCGCCCCCCTAAGAAAACCAATTTTCAGTTAAACGTCCTTCAGGATTTCCCCAATTTGTGTTATGCTACATATCATTGAGTATATAATAATCTGCTACTAGAAAATGTGTAACCGTTGATTGCCTAACTTTTTTGGTGTTTTTTCATTAATTTTTGAAATGATAAAAAAATACATTTTATTTTGCTGGCGGGGTAAGAAGGAACACCTGCGGGGTACAAGGAGCGATACTATTTTCAAACAGTTTAGTCGAGTAAAATAACAGGAACAGTATTGTCTACCATTCCTCGCTAACAACTTGATGGAGCTGGATGTGCTATTCATCACTCCTCAAGCATTGTTCTCGAAGTTTTTTTTTTCTCTTCTTCCCAACGAGTTGGTTTTTTTTCTCGTGTGTTCTGTGGTGAATTAGTGCCCAAAGTGCCCAAAGCAGCCAGAACCGAGGAAGCAGCGCCTCTGCAGTGGTCTGGATCGGCGTCTGTAGTGGATCAATAACCATAACGGCATCGTCAACACGTGGTTGACGCTCAGTTGAGTACAACAATAACTTCTGCTATTGTGTTGTCTCCGTAGCGCGTGACTTTTGTGTCTCCCTTAATAGGGTAACAGAGCGCATATCGGAACAACAAATTTATGTGATTATTTTTATTTTATTTAAGTTTTTTTTTTTTTACAAGTGAGATAAAAAAATTGTAAAGATAATAATCGTTCGTTCTAAGAATGGAGGAGGGTGGGGGTCTAGACATGGACATTTCAGACTCCCCCTCGCTTGCTCAAGCAGGGTGTAGTAAGTCCCTTAAACGGACTCCTATGCCCGAAGATTCTTCTTCTGGGGACGAGTCAACTCACACTACCAAGCCCCCCTCCAAAAAAAAGATTGCAAACCTTTCCCCTGATTCCTCCAATACTTCCACCCAATCATCGACATCCCTTCCCCCCTCTGATGTTACTGTCCCCACTCAAACCTTGTCCTCGAATTCCTCTCCTATTGTTTCCGCTCCCCGTGTCAGGGTTTATCCGGACGATGCGCCTGACGCTGGTCCTTGGGTTGTTTTTTTCCGGCCCAAACCTAATGGTAAAGCCTTGAGGGTCGTACAGATTATGACAGATCTGAAAAGATACACCTCTGTTTCGGAAATTTGCAAAGTAAGACCGAACAAACTGCGAGTTGTCGTGACTAACCGAAAGGACGCGAACGATATTGTTGCTGATAAGCATTTCATCCTCGAATATCGAGTTTTTATTCCCTCCCATAACGTAGAAATTGGGGGCGTTATATCTGAAACGGGTCTGACGTGCAAAACTATAGAAAGTATGGGAGTTGGCAGGTTCAAGAGGCTTCCTTCGATGGAAGTCAAAATCTTGGAATGTCGCCAACTTGGAAAAGTTACCCAGGAAGGAGTAGAAAAGAAATTTACGCCGTACGACTCGTTTCGAGTCACTTTTGCTGGTGCCGCCCTCCCTGACTACGTTATGGTGGACAAATTGAGGCTGCCGGTGCGACTCTTCGTGCCAAAGCCCATGACTTGCAACAAATGCAAGTCAGTTGGTCATACAGCAGCTTATTGCGCCAACAAGAAGCGCTGTGCCACATGCGGAGAGCAACATGAGGGGAAATCCTGCAGTGCGACTGAGCATAAGTGTCCATATTGCGGGGGATCCCCACACGTGCTCTCAGCTTGTGAAACTTACAAGAGTCGCTGGGATAAACAAAAGCGCTCTTTGAAGGAACGCTCGAAACGCACTTTCGCGGATATCTTAAAGGGCGCTTCCCCACTGGCTCAACAACCATTACCAACAAACAATGTCTTTGCTTCACTGCCAGTTGACGAATTGGAAGCGGATACAGCTAACGAGGGCACACCGTTTATTTTCAAAGGGAATTCCCGGCGCAAAAATGTGTCCACTCCCAAAGTTCAACGACAAGTCCCATCGGTGGTACCCCATGTTAGCTTGCCTAAAATATCGAGTGCAGCGGACAAGCAAAATCAGGTTCCTCCTGGCTTCCGTGGGAATAGTTCACCTTCGAACGACCCAGCACTCGAGGGGACATCAAAAACCCCAACTGTCCCTTTTTTTGCGTCCAGCTCAACTTCCCAATCGGGATTTATAAAGTTGACTGACCTTGTGGATCAAATCTTCACGTGTTTTAATGTTTCCGATTCCATCAGAACCATTGTCATCTCAATGCTTCCAGTATTAAAGACAATTTTGCAACAATTGATGCAAACATGGCCCCTCCTTGCAATGATTATCTCTCTTGATGTCTAATTTAAATAGAGAGGTCGGAGATATCACTGTTTTACAGTGGAATTGTCGTAGTCTTATCCCTAAATTGGATGCATTCAAATTTTTAATTCATAAGTTCAATTGTGATGTTTTTGCTCTGTCCGAAACTTGGCTTTCTTCGCGAGATGATCTCTCTTTCCACGATTTTAATATTATACGCTTGGACCGTGGTGACAGATACGGAGGGGTGCTATTGGGGATCAATAAGTGCCACTCATTTTTCCGAATTGACCTTCCACCTATTGGAGGGATCGAAGCTGTTGCTTGTCATGCAAACATTAAAGGCAAAGACCTCTGTATTGTCAGCTTGTATTGGCCTCCGAGAGCTGCGGTTAGCCGCAAACAACTTGTTGACATGTGCTCACTCCTTCCTGAGCCACGATTGATCTTGGGAGACTTCAACTCTCACGGAACTGCCTGGGGGGAACAGTACGACGACAATCGTTCATTGTTGATATATGACCTTTGTAACAGCTTCAATATGACCGTTTTGAACACTGGGGAAACAACACGTGTGCCTAAACCTCCTGCTAACCCAAGTGCTCTTGACCTCTCGCTTTGCTCGAATTCACTATCGTTAGATTGCAAGTGGAATGTAATCCAGGATCCCAACGGTAGTGATCACTTGCCAATCAAAATTTCCATCACCATTGGGTCGAATTCTTCTGAATCTATAAACATGGCATATGACCTCACAAGACACATTGACTGGAAAAAATATGCGGACGCGATTACTCTAGCCATCAATTCCAGAGAAGGTTTACCTCCATTGGAGGAGTATAACTTCCTTTCTCGTTTGATCCATGACAGCGCGGTTCGCGCTCAAACGAAACCCATCCCAGGTTCCACCATTCACCGAAGGCCTCCCAATCCATGGTGGGATAGCCAATGTTCAAAGCTTTATGTAGAAAAATCGAATGCATTTAAAGCTTTTCGGAAACGAGGAACCATTGACAATTTTCAAACGTATTTAGACATTGAAAATCAATTTAAAAACTTGATCAAAGGTAAAAAACGTGCTTATTGGCGAAATTTCGTGGGAGGTTTGTCACGAGAAACGTCAATGAAAAAATTATGGAAAGTGGCTCGAAACATGAGAAATCGCTCTTCATCGAATGAAAGCGAGGAACATTCACAACGATGGATTTTTAATTTTGCGCGAAAGGTTTGTCCCGATTTCGCTCCCGTGCAAAGAATTGTTCGAGATATACCACAAGATAGGTGCGATTTTGATTCCGAGTTTTCGATGGTAGAATTCTCTCTTGCTCTCCTTTCAAGTAACAATTCGGCTCCAGGATCGGATAGAATTAAGTTCAACTTGTTGAAAAACCTCCCCGATGTGGCCAAACATCGCTTGTTGAATTTATTCAATAAGTTTCTGGAGCATAATGTTGTTCCGGATGATTGGAGACTAGTACGAGTTATAGCTATTCAAAAACCCGGAAAACCCGCGTCCGACTTCAATTCGTACCGCCCAATAGCAATGCTGTCTTGTATACGGAAATTGTTGGAGAAAATGATCTTGTTTCGCCTTGATCGTTGGGTTGAAACGAATGCCTTACTCTCAGATACACAATATGGGTTCCGCAGGGGCAAGGGGACGAATGATTGTCTTGCGTTGCTTTCTTCAGAAATTCAAATGGCTTACGCCGAAAAAAAACAAATGGCTTCAGTATTCTTGGACATAAAGGGGGCCTTTGATTCTGTTTCAATAGAGGTTTTGTCAGACAAATTACACTCTCGGGGTCTGCCGCCTCTATTGAATAATATGTTATATAACTTGCTTTGTGAGAAACATTTGAACTTTTCTCACGGAGATTCGGCAGTAAGTCGGTTCTCTTACATGGGCCTCCCCCAGGGCTCATGTTTAAGCCCCCTTTTGTACAACTTCTATGTAAGCGACATCGACAATTGCCTTACACAAAATTGCAGCCTAAGACAACTTGCAGATGATGGAGTGGTGTCTGTCGTAGGATCAAACGAATCCGACCTGCAAGGACCCTTACAAGATACTTTGAACAATTTTTCAACCTGGGCCATTGGGCTAGGGATCGAATTCTCCACGGAGAAAACAGAGATGGTTGTTTTTTCTAGGAAGCATAGACCAGCAAAACCAAAGCTTCAACTTTTGGGTAAACCGATCACTCATGCTATGTCATTCAAGTATCTTGGGGTCTGGTTCGACTCCAAATGTACTTGGGGGGTCCATATTAGGTATCTGAGTAAAAAATGTCAACAAAGAATAAACTTTCTCCGTACAATTACCGGCACCTGGTGGGGAGCCCATCCCGAAGATCTTATAATGTTGTATCGAACAACTATTCTCTCAGTGATGGAGTATGGCAGTTTCTGTTTTCAATCAGCTGCCAAAACACACCTCATTAAACTCGAGCGAATTCAGTATCTTTGTCTCCGTATTGCGTTGGGATGTATGCCCTCAACGCATACCATGAGTCTCGAGGTTTTGGCAGGCCTACTCCCACTAAAAGATCGCTTCAATTTATTATCTCTTCGGTTCCTCATCCGGTGTAAGGTTATGAACCCATTGGTGATCGGGAATTTTGAGCAGCTGATCGAGCTAAATTTTCACTCCGGATTCATGAGTTCATATCATGAATTCATCTCCATGCAGGTTGATCCTTCTTCGTATATTCCCAACCGTGTTTGTTTTCCTGACTACATCAATTCCTCTGTGCATTTTGATCTGTCCATGAAACAGGATATCCATGGATATTCAGATTATCAACGATCGAGGATCGCTCCAACGATCTTCGATTCAAAGTATGGGGGTATCAATTGTGATAATATGTACTTTACTGATGGGTCCTCTATGAATGAGTCCACAGGATTTGGAGTGTTTAACGAAATTTTTAGCACCTCCCACAGTCTTCAGAATCCTTGCTCAGTGTATATTGCTGAATTGGCAGCGATATACTGGGCGCTGGACAGCGTCGCCTCACGACCTGTTGAACACTATTACATTGTAACGGATAGTCTTAGCTCTGTCGAAGCTATCCGTTCAGTGAGGCCGGAAAAGCACTCGCCGTACTTCCTTGAGAGAATACGAGAAATTTTGAGTGCTTTATCCAGACGCTGTTATGTCATTACCTTTGTCTGGGTCCCTTCACATTGCTCAATTCCGGGTAATGAGAGGGCTGACTCATTAGCAAAGGTAGGTGCGATTGAAGGCGACATTTACCAGCGTCAAATCGCCTTCAATGAATTTTTTTCTTTAGTCCGTAAAAATACCATCGCTAACTGGCAACGCAAATGGAACGAAGATGAATTGGGCCGGTGGTTTCACTCGATTATCCCTAAGGTTAGCCTCAAACCGTGGTTCAAAAGTCTGGACTTGAGTCGGGACTTTATTCGCACCTTCTCCCGACTCATGTCCAATCACTGTTCGTTAGATGCGCTTCTCTTTCGTTTCAATCTTTCCAGCAACAATCTCTGCGTCTGTGGTCAAGGTTATCACGACATCGAGCATGTTGTTTGGTCGTGCGAGATGTATCTTGTCGCCAGATCGAATTTAGAAAACTCCCTTCGGGCCCGAGGAAGACAGCCCAATGTGCCGGTGAGAGATGTGTTGGCTCGGTTAGACCTTGATTACATGACCCAAATATATGTTTTCCTTAAAGCTATCGATCTTCGTGTGTGATTGTACCTATGTCCTTATACCCTCCTTTTCATCCATTGCGAGCGATTGGCCCCCTTGGTATAAACAGTAAAATAAGTTGAAATGTAAATATACAATAGATTTAAGAATCGAGTGTGATCATCAACATTGTAACAATTCCCTTATATCCCATCCCTTTCCTGAAAGATGTCACCCTCTAAACTCGAGTAAACCGCGAGTAATCGGTTTTCCACCTTACTAACCATAGTGTTAGGAAAATTATTTATGTATAGTTTTAAAACATATACTTAAGAATTCGGCTCCTTTAAACTAATGTAACTGAGCCTGTAAAAATAAACGATTTATATAAAAAAAAAAAGTATTGTCTAAGGTACTAAATGTTTAGGGTTGTTCATAAACTACAAAAAAAAGCTTCTGAAAAAGCCATCCAAATTCCACGTGCAGAGTTTTGAAAATATTCGAGAAAAATTTACCAAATTATCGGAGTCTATAAGGACAATTATTCGACGACTTCCTTAGGGGCTGTCCACATACCACGTGGACAGAAAAAGCGTGATTTTAGACTCCCCCTCCCCCACCCTAGACAAGCGTGAACATTTATTAAACCCCTCTCCTCTTGTCCACGTGGACAATCTGTAACCAAAGAAACGTTCAAGTAAAATCTGTAACCAAAGAAACGTTCAAGGATGCTCTCCAAGAATTTGCTGATGAAATATGGTTGTGTCGTGAGGGTTGATGGAATGTACTGCAAGGCCGTTGTTTCCGAAAAGACTGGACAAAATAATTAATACCTCGTTAGATCTGCAAAGTGCCCAGGAAAACACAAAATAAAAAAATGATCAAATTCTAGAAAAAAGTTGCATACTGAAAAATGAACCTTTCGTAACTCCCGGAACATCAAACCAGGATTTTTTTTTAAAGAAGTCCCTTCAGAAGATGTTGTCTTTTTATGACGTGGGATTATATGCTTCTTTGACCGTCTTGGTAAACCGTCACTATTCAGATATGACCAAACGTTCATGAAGTACAACGAAGAATACACTGAAGTCGCTTTTTACGCGGTTTTATTTTACGCAGTTTTTGGAATTTATGCGGATTTCGGATTTTACATGTTTTTTTTACGCGGATTTCGGATTTTACGCGGATTTCGAAATTTACGCGGTTTTTTTTAACGCAGCACATATCAACCGCGTACAGATTCAATGTACTAATTGTTGTGACTTTTCACGAAATAAGTTTGTATAGTATCACTGATCAGTAGCTGAGAAATAAAACGAGATACAGATATCATGATTGCAGCATACAAAAAAATATCAGTTAATCAATTGTTAAAATATGAGTTGCATTTTTAATTGATAATTCACTGTTTGTTAGATTTTTATACGGATTTGAATATTCACTCGGTTTATTTTTACGCGGATTTCGGAATTTACGCGGTTTTATTTTACGCGGATTTTGGAATTTACGAGATTTTTGTTTACGCGGCACGTATCCCCCGCGTAGAAAGCGACTCAAGTGTACTTGCTAATTGGCGACTTACTTGACTTGAAAACATACTTAAAGATGGATTTCGGACAGTTTCCTGGCCAAAAAATCTTACCTAGATGCAAGTATGGAAAAGTTCATTCGCTCATTTCTCCACACCTAATTATAAATCACTCTTGTATCTGCTTGGAATAATCATGGCGAAGAGAATGCAGCAAGCAATAGTGAGAATGCACGATGAATCATTTTTCACTCTCCGACCATCTTCATTCAGGACTGAGAGTGAGCAAAGAGTGGAAAGCAAAGAGTGGAAAACAACATTCGATGCATGAATACTCCTTTGGAGAGATCGCACGAAACAAAATAACGATTGAGTCAAAATAGACTCAATCTGAGTGTATGTATGATTTTGTTTTCCCTTCTATTCTCTTCCTTGTCAGCATTTAAGTACATTTGTTATCGACAATGTACATAAATCTACCTTCCCGATCAGCAATAACTTTTGTTAATATGGTCTTTTGCGTTGGCTTAGATCGATTCATACAGATTCGACTTCAACTACCTGTATTTTACTGCCGCGATCGAGGCTTCAATATTTAAGTGAAAAACGAATGATTTTACGGAGACACTCGTTGGCTCAAGCAAAAGATTCCAACTTGATTTTCTCACCATTTAACATCATTCCGAGAGGCAAATGAGAGAATGCAAAATTCTCTGAGAATAGATGAGCGGAATCGAGACAGTATATTTCCATTAAACTCGAGAATGAACTTTGCGAAGATGACAGGTGAATGTTTTCTGTCTCAAATAAAATGAGGCATAAAAGGAGAATAGAAGGGTGAGTTTTATCAGTGAATGAGTGTTGTTGAACGAATTTCGATGCGATTTTGGCCATACCTGCCTAGATGATGTCCCTGGCAGATTTAAATTCATGAATAAATTTGCTCGTAAGTTCGTGATTTGGCAAGGCATTCGCCCTGATGGAGCAAAAGTCATGATATTGATCAACTTGTCAATAAATATACTTGACACCAGCTGAACCAGATTGAATGAGGCAACCGCCAAATGGGAGGTATTCTAATTCTAGATGTAACTATCGAATATGGGTCGAATCCCTCCACTGATTCCGGAGACATGGTCGGAACAAGCTCCGGTGAACATGGAATATGGAAAAGAAAGGAATTTGATATGAGGTAAATCTATCATGCGGCACCTCAAACCACACCACTAATTCAATTACTAGTTCGATGGAATCTAGGTCCTAGTTTCGAGCTTACCTCCTTTCACAAAACGTGATCATGTAATGTAGACCGGGGGATTCCAAAATCATTGGAAGCACGTTTGACACAAACTCTCCCAACGATAGCCTATTTTGCAAGGGTGAGGTTCTCCTGGGACCCACTCTCACGGTTCGATTTTCTTGGGAGCTACGAGGCATCTGAAGTAGATGGAAAATAAGTTCCAATAGCCTTCAACTAACTGGAAATCATGCCGGGCATACTACACTCAAAGGGTGACGGTTTTACCCCAACAGCATACATTTTTCAAGGAGACTTTTTCTGTTAATTCATTGCTTTAACTTAACTCAACTCGAACAATCCAGGGAACAAACTGTAGAACAATTAAAAAAAACCGCGTAAATTCCAAAAACTGCGTAAAAAAGCCGCGTAAAATAAAACCGCATAAAAAAAACCGCGTAAAAAGCGACTTCAGTGTACTGCATTGACACATGCATTGAACATTTAGTTCCGAAGTTTCAGCTTCGAAATTGCAGAAACGACAGTTATCATCTGCCAGTTTTCCAATTTTTTAAAGGTGATACCTGCTCGGACAGTGACCGGTTAATGTACTCAAATCTGCCTTATTCAAGCTGAGCAGGTTGCGTGTTATTCTGTTGCAAGGTGTAATGGATAATTTGGATTGTCTTGGTGTTGATAGAGCCCTCCAGTTGGCTTCAATCATTGATATTTCCCAGGTTTTGAGCTCAGATTTCATACATCATGTAGATAATCCACAAAATGGCTCAGGCCCGACGAATTTAGTTGAAGATCCTAACCTTGCTAAGAGATCGGCTTTTTCATTACCTTCTATACCGCAGTGACCAGGCACCCAGTATAGGTTAACTTCGTTAGTAGCAGCTAGTTTTTGTACGTACATAAAATACATAAAATAAAATACATTCCCAAACTAGCTTTGACTGACATGTGTATGCTTTTACTGCATTAAGAGCTGCTTGGCTATCTGAGAAGATACAGATATTGGCATACCTGTATTTTCTAGTCAAACAAATATGTGTACATGTTAGAATAGCTTGTATTTCTGCTTGAAAAACTGTAGGCTACTGTCCCATTGGAATTAACATGTCGATTCCTGGTCCAGTAATCCCAGCTCCCGTAGATTTACCGATTTCAGATCTATCGGTATAAAACACGAGTGATCCTGGACGAGTTTTGGGGCCATCTTCTTCCCATTCGTTGCGATTGAATTCAATCACTTTGAAGAAAACACTGAAGTTAGTCTTTGTTTCCATCCAGTCTTCAATCATGCTTACTATAGTTTTCAGTTGAAAATCTTTCAGAATTTGTAAATGCCCTGTGAGATCTCTTTCTAGAAAATGTTTTATACGTTTCAGCCTAAGACCTTTTTTCGCTTCAAGTTGCACATATTGGTGCAAGGGTAGAAGGTATAAAAGAGCATCTAGGGCTTTGGAAGGTGCGCTGGGCATTGCTACAGTTATTGATAAGCATGCCAGACGTTGTAGTTTATCGAGCTTTTAATGAGCTGATATTTGTTTGAGGCCACCACACTAGCAAAGCATATGTATGGGTCTCACAATTGCCGAGTAAATCCAGTGAATCATTCTCGGTTTTAGTCCCCACTTTTTCCAAAATATACTACTACAACTCCAGAGCGCAGTCTGGTCTTTAGATATTGCATATTCCAGTTGTTCGTTCCATTTTAATTTTGATTATTTCAATATATCCACAAAAGTTTCATCGTAATAGAAAATCCTTGACAGAAATAAATGTGTTCAATATTCCTTGCAACAAACTTGATATTCTATTAAGGGATTTTCATTCTATACGGACAATTTAATAACAGTTCATTATTTTTATGTAAAGATGTGTTTATTTCTCCCTAAAATAAAATCTTTTATTTGCTTCATGCAAACATGCAGTTTCTCCCAGTTTCGTCCTCGCGAATAAAGAGCCGAATGTCCGGCCTCGAAGCTTGCCGGATATCCGGTATCCGGCCAAACTACTAGCTGTTTCGTCAATAAAAAAATATTCGCGTAATTCCGTTGACATTGTACTAAACTTCTTACATTCCCCATACTAGTCCGTATCTTCGCAAGAATCGAACAAATCTACGCACATTTCCCTTGATCTGGCAGCTCTGTTTAGAACCTTGGGCCACGTGTATTATTATATCGTTGGCTTTTAATGTACGAAAGCAAAACATTAAAACGGATCGTGCTTTCCAAGCAAAGTTTGGCGCTATCCGTAATAAACCACGAGTTTTTCCATTACCCTGATTATATATTTATCCAGCATATTTTCACATTTGCTATGCACCTCCCTTTCAGACCCCCTCCCCACAGCGTGCTGACCGAAATAGTACACTTTTCTTAGCTATCCTCATCAAGTTTCCACTCGAGCAAGACCAGGCAGACAGTCACCCCACCCGACTGCATCGTAAAAAGCATAAATCATTAGCCTCAGCCGAGCGGCAACGCCCGAGAGAGGGCTGCAATAGCACACGGCATGATGTTGGTTGGAACCGAGCGAGCGTAAAACAAAAGCACACATAAACGGATGAAAGAACAAACATCGACCTACAAACAGAATATGAAAAAAAAAACCCACAAGCCGAAGAGAGGCGGAGTCAAGCGTCTATTGGCTGCGCAGCACTCTGTCTCGCACACATTCGTTGCCCCACCGTCGGTTTTGTTGTCCCCCTCACTCACTCTGACCCGCTAGTGAATCGTTTTGTTGCCACCCAAAAACCTAATACCTTCTCTCATTCTCGCATAGCTCTTCTTATGTGCTCTTTCGCTCTTGCCTGTAAACACTCTGCCGCTCACTCACTCACTCACTCACCATTCTATGCTACATTTATGCTACGACATAGTCTATGATGATCGTGAAGACGAAGCACGATTTTCCGGCTGCTATCATGCTATCACTGGAAACGATTTCCCCTTTCCCGTGGGCCATAGCCCACTATCCCGCACTACCCTCTTTCTCTTGGGTCGCTCTACGACACGTTCCTTCTCGTCCAACTTCGTTAGGCCTCGTCGTCATCGTCGTCGTGTCGTGCTATGCTTCCCATCGTGCGAAACGTTGAGGTTACATCACATCGTTGGAACCCTAGACGCCGGGTGTCTCTCTTTCGCCGATTGGGGAAGGAAAATCATCGGCTTATTAACGCTTGGGAAGGTCTCGTCGCCACAATCGGTGAGTTCGCTAGCTTTGTCGATGTTTCAAACATTGCGCGCGATGGGGGAGGGTTTTCGTGTGCAGAAATATGCTGCATCGGAGGGAACTTATAATGCTAAAGTCTTCCGCAGATAACAGGGCCGTTATTGTTTTTTTTTCAGAAACGTGACTTACTGCGCTAGCTTTCATTGATGTGAGCCAATGAAACATAATAGATTTCGATATTGGCACGCGAATGTTTCATTTTTTTCATTTACCATTTAACAACATACCATGGAATATGATGGAAATAAGTCTAAAGTCCAACCCAACACTAAACATGCGTTTGCCTTTTTTAAGTCTAAAATGCGCCAAAACAACAACAATTTTCAACTTCAACTGTAGTATTCTCAAATCATTTTATCTTGATCGGATTTTTTTTTATCCAAAATATATATATATATTTTTTTTTATCCAGTTCATTTATTTGTAAGGCTCAATCGCATAAGCTTTGCGGAGCCGCTAATTCAAGGTTTGTTTATACAAAGTTTCAACTAATTTCTATGTTTAGTAGGATTCGACCGAATACTCGCGGTTTACTCGAGGTTAAAAGGGCAACATTTTTGTGGGACGGGTCAGGTTAGGGATATGGATATGAGGTATCGTTGTCTCAACCGAGAGTTGCCGCACGCACTGTAGCATTGTGCATAATGACCAGTGATAGCATCTGGTGTTCGACTATCTGTCGAGGGTGGGCGACGGTGAGATGGGGGGACAAGACAAACAAACTAATAACGAAAAAGAAAAACACAAAAGCATTAAATACTTATACTAGACCGTTTCACAAACATATAGATCAACTGCATATAGCAGATGTCGCGAGTTCCCAACACGTCTCTAACAGGAACATAGGGTTGTCTTCCTTGGACCTCAAGGGCATTCAAAAGGTACTCTTTGGCTGCGTAATTATCCGTACATTGCCAAACTACGTGATCGATGTCATCGTAACCGTTTCCACACCGACAGACGTTGCTTTGAACAAGATTTATTCTGTGGAGATGCACATCTAGCGAGTAGTGGTTGGACATAAGTCTACTCATTACACGAATGAAGTCACGACTTAAGTCCAAACCTTTGAACCACGCTCTCGAAGAAACCTTTGGAATAATTGAATATAACCACCGCCCAAGACTTTCAGTGTCCCAATCGGTTTGCCAACTCAAGAGAGAACTCTGACGCAGTAATTGGAAAAATTCATCGTATGAAATCTGTCTATCAAACAATTCGCCTTCCTGGGCACCCACCTTTGCGAGAGTGTCCGCTTTCTCATTGCCAGGAATTGAGCAATGAGAGGGGACCCATACAAAGGTTATCTTATAAGATCTTTCGATCAGTGCACTCATCTGCTGCTGGAAATAAGATGGGTGCCTACTAGTTTCCATCAACTGGAGAGCCTCAAGCGAACTGAGACTATCCGAGAAAATGAAGTAATGGTCTGCAGGCTTGTTGGAGATCATCCCCAATGCGAAGTCGATTGCTGCCAGCTCAGCAACATAAACGGAACAAGGTTCCTGCAGTTTACGGAAGGCGCTTGAATTTTCATTGAAAACACCGAAGTCAGTGGATCCATTGAGGCGAGACCCATCAGTGAAGTATCTTTTCATGCAATTGACTTTTTGGTACTTTCGGTTAAAAATACGGGGAATGAAAGTTGGTCGAAGCTGATCTGAAATCCCAAGTATTGCTTGTTTCATCGACAGATCGTATTCAATTGAGGAACTGCTGATGGTGAAGTGAGCACGGTCTGGAGTAAACGATGGAAGACAAATATCTGATGAAATATAGTGATGATAAATTCTCTTAAACCGAGATTGTATATTTAGATGAAGCATTTTATCAAAGTTTTCAATCACAAGTGTGTTCGTGATACCGCATTTCACCAGTATTCTGAGAGAAAGTTCCCAGAATCGGTTCTGTAGAGGAGTTACTCCTGCCAGAACCTCGAGACTCATGTTATGCGTTGAGTACATACAGCCGAGAGCTATACGCAGACAATGATATTGAATTCGTTCCAATTTTAGAAGGTGACTTTTAGCTGCTGAGAGAAAGCAGAAAGAGCCATACTCCAGAATAGATAGAATAGTTGTTTTATAAAGCGTTATGAGATCTCCCGGATGAGCTCCCCACCACGTGCCGCAAATCGAGCGGAGAAAGTTGACTCTTTTTTGACATTTTTGCTTCAAATACGTAATGTGGGTATTCCAAGTGCATTTTGAATCAAACCAGACACCAAGGTACTTGAAGGTCAATGATTGGGTAATGTTTCTCCCCAAAAGCTTAAGTTGCAATTGGGCTGGGGACCGCTTTCGAGTAAACACTACCAGTTCTGTTTTCTGCGGCGAGAATTCTATCCCTAAGTTCCTTGCCCAAGAAGACAAGTTATCTAGGGAATTTTGCAATGGTCTTTGCAAGTTTTCGGCATGGGGACCTCTGACGGAAACCACACCATCATCTGCAAGTTGTCTTAGCGTGCATTGTTCTGCCAAACAACTGTCAATATCTTTCACATAAAAATTATAAAGAAGGGGGCTGAGACATGAGCCTTGGGGTAGACCCATATAACTATTTCTGGAAGTTGTCAGCTGTCCAAGGGTGAAGTTCATTTGCTTTTCTGACAACAAATTGTACAAGAAGTTATTCAAAATTCCAGGAAGTCCACATCTGTTCAGATTGTCTGACAGAATTTCTATGGAAACTGAATCAAAAGCTCCCTTAATATCCAAGAATACTGAAGCCAGTTGCTCCTTGTGCGCAAAGGCCAGTTGAATATCTGTAGAAAGCAACGCTAGACAATCGTTTGTTCCTTTGCTCTTGCGAAACTCAAATTGTGTACTTGATAGCAAATTATTTGTCTCGATCCATTGATCGAGTCTTCGAAGGATCATTTTCTCCAGCAATTTTCTAATGCACGAGAGCATAGCAATCGGACGGTATGAGTTATGGTCAGACGCTGGTTTGCCAGGCTTTTGAATTGCTATCACTTTGACCTGTCTCCATTCGGGTGGCACAATATTGTTTTCTAGTAGGGTATCCTAGAGGCGAATGAACTGCAAAGTTTAAAGCCTCTTAAAATCAAAGAAAGAAGAAGAAGTAGGGTATTGAATAAGTCTAGCAAGCGTCTTTTCGCGATATCGGGAAGATTTTTTAGAAGAACGAATTTAATCATATCGCTTCCGGGTGAAGAGTTGTTCGATGAAAGATGAAAGAGCCATAGAAAATTCCAGCAATGAGAATGGTCTGTCCAGAGGTCCACCGCTCGGAGACGTTTCTCGAAGAATATGTTGGGCTGGAACTGAGTCTGGACAGACCTTTTTAGCGAAATCGAATATCCATCGGTTGGAGTATTCTTCACTCTCGTTGGTAGATGAGCGGTTACGCATGTTGCGAGCTACCCCTCACAAGGTGCGTATTGAGGTTTCACGAGAAAGCCCTTCGATGAAATTGCGCCAGTAACCGCGTTTTTTTGCTTTAACTAATTGTTTCAGCTGTATTTCAAGCTTTGAATATTCCTCGAAGTGTGTGGATGTTCCATGTCTGCGAAAAGCTTTGAAAGCATCAAATACAATTTTGTGCATCCATCGTCCCAGCCAGGAGTGGCTGGTTTTCTTTTAAATGAAGCACTTGGAACTTTTCTTTTTTGTGCTTCCAGTGAGCTTTTATACAATAAATCGACGAAGAATCGATATTCTTCCAATGGTGGAAGTATATCTATTGATTCGACACCGATTGTTACCGCCGTTGCAAATTTTTGCCAGTCGATGTTCCTTGTTAGATCAAATGGAACTCGAGATGGTTCAGTGGATTGCGGGCTACACTTGATTGATATATTGATTGGCAAGTGATCGCTACCATGAGGATCATTGATGACCTTCCACTGACAATCTAATGATAGCGAGTTTGAGCACAAAGATAGATCGAGTCGGCTTTCCCGAGCCGGAGGTTTTGCAATTCGTGTCACTTCACCAGTGTTCAAGATAGTCAAGTTGAAATCGTCACATAAATCGTAAAAAATAGCCGCCCTAGCGTCATCATAAAGATCGCCCCACCCAGTACCATGGGAGTTCATGTCACCCAAAATTAGAACTGGGGTTGAGAGAATCGAAATTAGATTCCAAAGTTGACTACGGCTAATGGAAGTATTCGGGGGAACGTACACTGAAGCTATGCAGAGTTCTTTATTCTTTGCAGTTATTGCGTTTGAGCGTTTATCAACTTTCATTGAACGAATTGCCTCTATTGAGCTGAGACTGTCTGAAAAAATAAAATAATGGTCGATGGGCAATGTTTCAATGATCCCTAGTGCGTAGTATATCGCACCCAGTTCAGCGACATACACGGAACAAGGATCTTTGAGTTTGAAAGAGGCACTGGAATTTTCATTGAAGATGCCGAAGCCAGTGGACCCGTTTATGAATGAACCGTCAGTAAAGAACATTTTATCAGATCTAACTTTCCCATATTCTGCCGAAAATATCGGCGGAATAGAATCGAAGCGTAGATGATCTGGGATTCCATGGATTTTTTGTCGCATGGACAGATCAAAATTGACAGAGGAATTGCAAAAGTATGGGAAGCAAAATTGGTTGGAGATGCCCGGTGAAGGGTGCACTTCATGGGTAAGGAAATCATGGTACAAAGACATAAAACTTGACTGAGGAGTCAGTTGGAGTAGATTTTCGAAGTTATCAATCACCAATGGATTCATGATCTTGCAACGGATGAGAAATCTGTAGGATAATTCTGTGAATCGAAGAGTAAGCGGGGGTACTCCTGCCAAGACTTCGAGACTCATCGTATGTGTCGAATGCAAACACCCCATTGCTATACGCAAGCAACGATATTGTATTCTCTCCAGCTTGAGAATATGAATCCTGGCAGCTGATCGGAAGCAAAACCTGCCATATTCCAACACTGATAATATCGTTGTTTTGTACAACTGAATGAGGTCTCCTGGATGGGCACCCCACCATGTTCCGGTTATTGTTTGGAGAAAATTGATTCTTTGCTGGCATTTCTGTTTCAAATACGCAATGTGTATTCCCCAGGTACATTTAGAGTCAAAATATACTCCAAGGTATTTGAAAAACATCGAGTGCCTGATCGCTTTGCCGGATAGGTTAAGCTGGATTTGGGCGGGTTCGTGCTTCCCAGAAAAAACGACCATTTCGGTTTTCTCCGTAGAGAATTCGATACCCAGCTTGAGAGCCCACGTGAACAGGTTGTTCAGGGTATCTTGCAAGGATTTTTGCAGAACGGCGGGATTAGTACCCGTGATGGAAATAACTCCATCGTCTGCAAGTTGTCTCAACGTGCAATCTCTAGTTAGACAATCATCTATATCATTGACGTAAAAACTGTACAAGAGGGGGCTTAGGCAGGAGCCTTGTGGCAGGCCCATAAAACTGTATCGAGAAGATTTCAAGCTGCCATGATTGAAAAACATGTGCTTTTCTGAGAGTAAATTGTACAGGAAATTATTCAGAATTGGCGAAAGTCCACGATTATGAAGTTTCTCTGAGAGAATTTCCATGGAAACTGAATCAAATGCCTCTTTGATATCGAGAAAAACGGAAGCCATTTGTTCTTTGCGAGCAAATGCGATTTGGATTTCAGAAGATAGCAGCGCGAGACAATCATTTGTCCCTCTACCTCGGCGGAAGCCAAACTGCATATTTGACAGCAAATTGTTCGTTTCAACCCACTTGTCCAAACGAAGTAGAATCATTTTCTCTAACAATTTACGAATACAGGATAACATTGCAATCGGCCTATACGAATTGTGATCGCAAGCCGGCTTGTTGGGTTTTCGTATGGCTATCACTCTCACTTGTCTCCAGTCATGCGGGACTATATTCAGCTCCAGAAACTTGTTGAACAAGTTCAGCAAACGCTGTTTTGCCAAGTCGGGAAGATTCTTCAATAAGTTGAATTTAATCTTGTCCGACCCCGGAGCTGAATTATTACATGAGAGAAGTGCAATTGAGAATTCTACCATCGAAAAATTCTCATAATCGCCTTGGAGCGGAATGTCGCGTACGACGCTTTGTGCAGGAACGGAATCGGGACAAACCTTTCTTGCAAATTTGAAAATCCAACGGTCAGAGTATTCCTCACTTTCATTTGTATGGTTCCAGCCACGCATTCTCCTAGCCGTATTCCAAAGAGTGCTCATAGCGGTCTCCCTTGACAAACCATTGACAAACTTCCGCCAATATCCACGCTTTTTTGCTTTAATCAGACCTTTTAGTTTGACTTCTAGAGCTTGGTACTTTCGAAACCATTCCACTAATCCAGTTTTCCTGAATTTTTTGAAAGCGGATGATTTTTCAAGGTAGACCTTTGAACACTCCTTGTCCCACCAAAGTGATGGAGGACGACGTCGGAAAGTGGTAGCAGGAACTCGTTTCTTTTGAGCTTGAAGTGCGCTTTCGTAAATCAAACTCGATATAAAATCTTCTTGATCGGATGTTCAATTTAAATTATCGCCAATGATGCACAAATATATTACAGCTGTCTAGAGAAATATACAATTGGAATATCTGGAGAAATTCATCGAGACAACAAATTGATGATAAATAAGCATTTTTTTGATGAATGAAAAATAAATTAGCATAAAATGCCAGTAAAACAGATGCAATTTTAATTTCAAACTATTCTCTTATGAATTCTCTGGTATTGGAATTGAAAATGCGTATTCCACAGCATGCGATTTTTTATTCGATTTATATCTGTGGCTATCTTCAACAAATTGAAAGTCGCTTCAAATGCTACGTTTTTTATTCAAATAGGCATTCCCGTGTTTCATATCAGGAGCACTTGTTTGTAGGATGTCGTTTAGACAATTTGCGACTACAGACTAACCCAATTATTTACATAGTAAACTGCAATTTTAGAGGAGAACTTTTTATTTCCACACATTCCAGAATCTGAAGACAGTCCGGCATCGGAGGGAACGAACGGGAAGAAGACCAAGATCAAATACAGTAAAACCTGTTTTTGTGCGGTTTTTTTTTGTGCGAATTTTTTTTGCGCGATTCTTTTTGTGCGGTATATGAAAAAAAGCATATTTGACGAAGTTATCGTCCATTTAGTTATTTTCGATGGTTTATATGCATTTCAATGCGAAAAAAGCACATTTGCGTCTCAATTGTCCACTTCTGAAATAATTCCCCTCCTCCCATCAAATGCTCTAAGTTTTTGCAAGACATGATTTCTAACAGCAACACGTTTCGACATGCAACTAAAAGCACAAAACAGCCACGCGCAACTGAAACATCGCAGAGCAGGGAAAAAAAGGAAATTTAACGGAGAATGGCGTGAATTTGGGATATTTTCTTGGGGGAAACTCTTTTGATGCGGTCCCTATCCACCGCACAAAAAAAGTTTTTTCCAAAATGTGTACCGAACACGATTTTTTAAAGCTACTGATGACGTTTTGCACGATTTTTTATGCGACTTTTTTGTGCGGTCCAAATCCCCCGCACACAAAAAGGTTTACCTGTACAGCATTACGATTTTGTCTCGTCACTCACCATTGCACAATAGTCCAGGAGGTGCATTTAAGTGGAAATTAGCATTTAGAGCTCGACATTTATCCTCTAGCCAAAAACTGTCTTCAACAAAGTTTTTACATATGACAGAGCGCTCATTTCTATGTTATTCAAAATAGGGTGACCAAAATTGTCAATAAAATAAAAAAATCTCTCTTATCTTTATAAATAGAGGTAAATATAGTTTGACAATGTTGTAGCCCCAGTTATTTGAGACATTGTTGAGGAACAAAAATGATCTGTTGAAATAACCGATATAGCGACTTTTTTCAAAGTTGCGTTTGGGTCACCATGAACAAATTTCACTCCTTATAAGATTTCCAAAACTATATTATTTGTTTCAGTAAATTAAAATTGAGGGGCTTAGAATGAAACGGGTGTAAGTGATTTGATCGTTTTCTCTACATCGACTCTCTCTTTTGGTCATAACTTAGCAGCAAATACATTCCCAGCTGTATTTGACAATATGGAAGATAGGTCAGAACCTCATCTATCAGATTCTATAGCAAACTTAAATTGGAACGTTTTTGCAGTTGAGTTATTTACTAAACAAAATGTCGATGAAAAGAAATCGATCAAGTCACTTACACTCCTTGCATTCTGAGCCCCTCAATTGAAATCATGAGTTTTTGGGTGAAAACCCATCAATAACTTTGAGCAGAATTAAGATATTGACAAGTTCTGCATCGAAAAATGTTGGTATTGATAAGTTCTAAAAGTCGTACGAAGGAAGTTTCGATGTAGAATTTTAACTACAAAAGATAGAGCAAAAATAACGTTTTTTCATGGTTACCGCATGGTTACCGCATGGTTAAGCGCCAAAAACAACTTTGTGGGAGATATTTATTCTCTAGACAAAAACTGTCTTCGACAAAGTTGTTACAAAACTGTCTTCGACAAAGTTGTTACATATAAAAGAGCACTACATTTTATGTTATCAAAAACAGGGTGACCAAAATTGTCGATGAAATAAAAAATATAACTTGCTCATCTTTATAGATAGAGGTAACCATAGTTCGACAATGTTGTAGTCCCAGTTATTTGAGACATCTTTGTAGAACAAAGTTTTTTCCTATCTCTGTCCTATAAAACTGTCGAGCTCTAAATGCTAATTTCCACTTAAATGCACCTCCTGGACCATTGTACATTGTCAACTAATTCATTTTTCATATTTACCTTTTCTATGATGACATAATGTCCAACGCATTATCATACAGGTAGGACTAGACCAGCCATACTGATCCTGCGGCATATTCAGGTTGGCCCGCCTGGCGCGTTAAATTTTGTATGTGTGAAGGCGCGTCCAGATTATGCCGAATTATGCCGATCGGCCTATACCGGGCGGCATGTCCGGTTCGTCACATTCGGGTCGACATGACGTCCATATACACAATGTAATGTGGACGTCTAATCGGTTGCAGCGCGGCTTAGTGTCAAAAATGCTGGATGACGACGACGTTGCGTTAGCAGCTTCTGCTGCAATTATAATTGGATTTACTGCTTTTCATCATCGACGCCGCCGCCCTCGGAGATTTTGGGTTCGCCCCAGCATCATTAACGGTCGAAAGAAATATAGGGCCAGCGATTTTATGGAAGATCTGCTTGAAGATGAAGCTGACGAGCTAAATTTAGAGTACTGGAATGACATAGGATTCACCAATTTCTTCAGGATGAAGAGGAGTGATTTTGAGTTGCTCCTAAGAATGGTTCAACCCAAAATCACGAAAAAAACACCAAGTTTAGAGAAGCCATCCCAGCAAGTGAACGACTCGCCGTCACTCTACGTTTCCTTGCAACTGGTGATTCTTATCATTCTCTGATGTATGCCATGAAGATATCTAAACAAGCTATTTCTGTTTTTGTGCCAGAGGTTTGTGACGCCATTGTTGAAGCACTTCGAGACTATGTTAAGGTAAAAGAAATAATCACAACTTTTAATATAGTTTATTTTTATTTACATTATTACGAAAATCGAATCAAGAACAATAAATTTCTTCAGAGTTGGTATCTATACAGTCAGATAAAACATATGTAGGGGATTGTGATGTTGGGGATTGTGATTGTGGAGTTTGATAGGCCATGCTAGGTGGTCCGGGCGGTTGATAAAGCATGGGGACAAATACCATTGGCGAGGTGGATTGCGACGGATTACTGAGCGCAGCTGTTATTGGCGCACTATGTTGCTCGTAAATCCCATTTTCTGCGTCAAATAATATTTGGTTGAAGGATTGTTGAACATAAAACCTTGTTCGTGGTGAAAGCCTGCGTAGCCTAACCGCTATTTGTTCACCATACAAATAATGTTCGTCTTTTATGTCTACTCTTTTTGACTGAATGGATTTCATGAGATTCACAGCTTCATCAAAAACGAGTGCGCTGGAAGTACTAGAAGTAGCCATGAGTGTACGTTTTGTGGATTTGGTCTTAAGTGCCTTTGGGGATTCAAACTCTTTGGTTTTGGTCACTTTTGAAGCGATGTTCCAAGATGTCGATGCCTGTTCCACTCGAGAACTTCCGGATTCAATATGGATGTGGCCTTCATCTTGTTCTTCATTCTCAATGTCTTTGTCTTGACTATCGTTGTGTTCATCCAGGTCCGCTGAAACCTAAAAAACAAATCGCTATTATAATTAATTTCACATCGTTGCTTTACTATTATGAATATTTTTATTTCATTTTCCCAGATGCCTCGAAGAGAAGAAGAATGGAAAGCAATCGCCCAAGAATTTGAAGAAAAGTGGAACTATCCGAACTGTATAGGTGCCATAGATGGCAAACATGTCGCACTGAAAGCTCCTGTTCGTTCAGGCTCAGAATTCTTCAACTATAAAGGGTTTTTTAGCATCGTTTTGCTAGCTGTTGTGGATGCCAGTTATAATTTCATATACGTGAATGTGGGATACCAAGGGAGAATCTCTGATGGAGGTGTTATTGACAATACATTTTTTAAAAAAGCTCTTGAAGAAAACTCTCTACATTTACCTCCTCCGCGGGCTTTGCCAGGGAGAACTTCCCTAACACCGTTTGTGTTAGTTGCGGATGATGCGTTCCCTCTATCCCCAAATATTATGAAACCATACTCGGGATTATCCGAAAAAGGATCGAAAAAAAGAATATTTAGCTATCGACTGAGCAGAGCTCGTAGAGTCTCAGAAAACGCATTTGGAGCCCTATCTACAAGTTTTCGTGTGTTTCGATCTCCAATGGAATTGCAACCTGACACAGCTACAAAAGTGACGATGGCTGCTATCCACCTGCATAACTATTTGAGGAAAAGCACTTCAAGATTTGTTTACAACCCTGTCGGAATGTTCGACAGTGAATCTACTGAAGACGGACAAGTTACTCCTGGTTTTTGGAGGCAATACACATGTTCTTCTCAACTACACAACCTTCGAGGAGTTCCCAGAAGAAGTACGGTTTCCGCTCAAACTATCAGAGATGAATTCGCGGAATATTTTGTTTCTCCTCAGGGAGAAATAAGTTTCCAGCAGGACAAGTAAAGAAGAGATTGCGGTTCATTTTTTGTTTTTGTCAATAAAGTTGACCACTCACGTATGAATCTACTATAGTAAAATTTGTTCTTGTAATGAAAAGATCAAATAAACAAATGAATTTCACCCACTACGATGTATCTGGAATTAAGAATAAAAATACCAACTTACCTCGACATTATCCTTTGTTTTTCGTGGTTTGTTTTTGTTAGCCAGGAACATCATTGCTTGGAAAGCAAACCATTTACTTTCATATGGTTCGTCCGCACCACTTCCAGTTTTTTTGCTCACCGTTTCTTTTTTTCTTTCCCTCATGAAGTGACTTTGTAAGTTTTTTTATTTTTCGTTCAATTTCTTGTTTGTCGACACCAAATGACACTGCCAGTTCAACTAAATTATCGTGTCTCCGGTTTTTATTTTTGTAGTGTACATTAAGGACCGTATCGTTATTTATGGGTACGCCTTAGAGTCTCCGTCTGAAAAAGACTATAGCTTGTTTTGACAGCTGTTTATTTTTCTCCTGTTGTTGACACAGTTAGCGTTCAGTTAGCATTGTTAAAAGATCGTTTTTTTCCTAAAAGTGCAATCATGAGAGGGCTAACAGAAGAAAAACGAAAATCCATTGTGACCAGATACTGCTCCGAAACAGGAATATCAATGAGAAAATTGGCGAAGGCGGAAGGAGTAAGCGTCCATGCGGTCCAAAACGCTATCAAGCGATTTGGTATGTATAATACATTGAAGGATCTACCCGGTCGCGGCAGACAACCTGGGCCATCCAAGCCAAACTTGGATAAAAAGATTTGCAGGCAATTTGAAAGAAAAAAGGAATTATCGATACGGGATTGCGCAAAAAAGTGTGGAACATCAATCGGTATGGTTCAACGTGCCAAAGAACGTAACTCACTGAAGGCATATAGAAAGCAAAAATGTCCCAAACGCAGCCAAATTCAGGCAAGTTCCGTGAAAACCCGTGCCCGTAAGCTTTACGATGGGATTTTAAGCAAACGCGAACTGTGCATCGTCATGGATGATGAAACCTACGTCAAACTGGACTACAAAACTCTTCCTGGGGCACAGTTTTACACTGTAAAGCAAGGAACAGATGTCCCGAACGCGGAGAAGTCAATTTTTTGCGAAAAATTCGGTAAGAAAGTGCTGGTTTGGCAAGCTGTTTGTCAATGTGGCATGAAATCATCTCCTTTCTTCACTCTCGGGAATATGAATGGTGAAATTTACCGGAAAGAATGTCTCCAAAAGCGTGTGTTACCGCTCATCCGAAAGCACACTGGTCCGACACTATTTTGGCCTGATTTGGCATCATGCCACTATGCACGTTTGACCTTGGATTGGTATCGCGAGAATAATGTCGATTTTGTGGAAAAGGAGATGAATCCTCCAAATTGTCCGCAAATAAGACCTATTGAAAAATTTTGGGCTTTGATGAAGGGACGACTGCGGAAGAAGGACAAGGCAGCCGATGACCTTGAGCAGTTCAAAAAGGATTGGATAAATGTGAGCAAACAAGTCGATGAAACGGTTGTCCAGAACCTAATGAGGGACATCAAGAAGCAGGTGCGATCATTGGCGCGAAAATCAGAATCTTGATTATTTTTTACTGTTACTCCTTTCTTTCATTCATAAGATACAATATTTTGATATCAGAACTGAAAAATAAATGCAATATTTGAAATAAAGCTGTGTTTTGAGCGTACCCATAATTAACGATACGGTCCTTATTGCTGTCCCACAATGTTGGACGAGCATGGTACATTTCAATTAAAGCCAATGTTTCCTCGTCCGTCCAGACCATTGCGCAAGTAAACAAACTTTAAAATATCGACTAGAAACCGAGCTACACACCGCAATGACAGATGTACAGTGTCGACGTCTGGTGGTGATATCCGTTGTGAACAAATCAATCTCTATCAGATTAGCCGGCCCGAGGGCAGATTTCAATTATTAAAATTTAAATGAAAATGTTTACTTCATGATATTTGATTACTACAAACACGTCGTACCGATCCTTACTTAATAATTTTTAGATAAATTTCCTGATTTCTTCTGCTATAAAATATCATCATAATATAAAATCATAATCAAATACCATTGTGGCTCATGATTTTGTTATCATTTGCAAAAAACACGTAAATTAATTGCATAGATTACATATTTGGTATGAAAATGCTTATTTTCATTCATAGTTTCTGTTTTGAGATATGTGCTCATTCCAACTGACAATCCGTTATTATTTTCGCTTCACAAATTGAGCACACGAAGCACAATGCCGTCAATACGAATGTACTTCGTTTTGTTTCGGCTCGATTTTCTTCGATCCGGACCCACTTGTTTCGGTTTGGGTTCGGTATGATTCGAGTCGGTTTTCGGCACGTCGGCAAGTCCGGGCGGCACGTCCACACTCATTCGGTTTTACCGAGCGGCTAAGGCCGAACGATGCCGATTGCCTTAATGTGGACGCGTCTTGACAATCACGAAAGCTTAAGAAATAATTTAAGAAACATGTGATGAGAATAATGGAGTTTGACGCATTACACATTATTTTTTTTTTTTATTAAATCGTTTATTTTTACAGGCTCAGTTACATAAGTTTAAAGGAGCCAAACTCCTATCTGTATAGGTACAAGTATACATAAACATTTTTTATTAATTCTAATGTTAATGAAGTAGAGAACCGATTACTCGCGGCTTGCTTGAGTTTAGAAGGGTGACATTTTGTTTCAGGAAAAGGATGGGATATAAGGATATGTTGACAATGTTCACACTCACATTCGCACTCACATTCATCATACTCAATTCTTAAGCCTATCTTGTATCTAACATGTATTTACATTTCACCTTATTCTATTGTTAGTAAGAAGGGATTTGATTTCTCGCGAAGGAAAAGGAAAAGGAGAATATAAGGATATAAGGACAATCACACACGAAGATCGATAGCTTTTAGGAAGACATATATTTGGGACATGTAATCAAGGTCTAACCGAGCCAACACATCTCTCACCGGCACATTGGGCTGCCTTCCTCTAGCCCGAAGAGAGTTTTCTAAATTCGATCTGGCAACAAGATACTCCTCGCACGACCATATTACACATTATTACACATAACACAATTCTACATTAGTTAGTTGTCTAGTTAAGTAGTTTTAGTAGATTAAATATATATTAAATATATTTAATTCGATCATTAGGGTTAATGATGTTGACGTTAGTGAATTAAAATGAAAATATAGATATGAAAATATGAATATGAAATCACTACCTATATTCTGACATAAGATTTCATCTTTCAGTAATGATACCAAATCAGGAAACAGATCACGTTATGTTATGAAATAGTTGTAATGTTAATAATTATTTAAGCTCTGGACGGATATTGATGGTTTGCATTCCAATCGAGTCGGAAATTCTTCATTTTTTTTTGTACGTTATGCATTACGTTTCCATAACCCACAAATCATTTAAATTAAGTAACATTGGAAGAATACATATTTTCCTATCGTGTTTCCCTGGCCGAATGCGTATCAGCGAGGTACAAAAATTAAATATCACTGCTAAACAGACGAGCGTAAATAGGACACTCGAAATACAAACGCAGCATTCGCTCTACGAACAATGTGGATAGAGAAAATATTGCAATCTTAGCTCCGCCCTATTCTGTTCATTGAGTATAAACAAGCCGATCACGATTCCAAATTGCAGTATTCATAATTCATCAGTCGTCCAGCTTGCAACCAGACGGCAGCAAGGCTTTCGAATATATATTTCTCAAGACCGAGATTTTAGTTTAGTTTCTCAAATTGGTTTTTTCAAGGCTAAAAGCGAATGAGTTTTAAAAGCATCTATAATTCAAAACATAATCGTCACCATCATTCAAGTCGTCTCGCTCCAGCTATAAGACAGCAGTTTATTTTCAATACTGATGTAACACACACAGTGGTTTTGCTTTTCGCCACAGAATGCAGCTTCAAAATGAGGGGCTTAGAATGAAAGGGGTGCAAGTGATTTGATCGATTTCTCTTCATCAACTTTTTCTTTAGTTAATAACTCAACTGCAAAAACGTTCCAGTTTTAGTTTGCTATAGAATCCGATAGATGAGGTTCTGACCTATCTTCCACATTGTCAAATACAGCTGGGAATAAATTAGCAGATAAGTAATGACCAAAAGAGAGAGTCGATGTAGAGAAATCGATGATATCACTTACACCCGTTTCATTTTGAGCCCCTCAAATATGCAAGAAGCAAGCCTAGCGAAGAGCAGAATCAAAGCAGTAGAGGAATATTTAATAGGACGCGCGTTGACGGTTTTCATACTGTGGAGATTGTCTATTCGTTGATTTTATGCGTTACCAAATAGATAAGGATATAGGGGGACAAATATATAATCACCTGGAGCCGCACTGTATGTAGTACGAGAAGAATGTCGCGATGCATACTGAGTGCTGATCAACCATCTTCAGCTACGTTTTCAAAACAACGCAAACCCATCGGTCCTTTTCTGGGTCACTGAAACTTTCGGCGGAGAGTTATTTTAAAACGTCAATGCGAGAGCGGGAGCTTTTATGAATTCAGGATTGTGTTATTATTTATTGATGTAATGATGTTGTTTTGAGTTATAGAGGCTCTAAGGTTTTTCAGTTCGTTCGGCTCTTGCCTTGAAAAAGACAAATTTGAAAACTCAAACTAACAACTCGATCTTGACAAATACCGTTTGGAAAACTGATAAATCGTGAATTACTCATTTGTATTTTTTTCAATCGATCACTCAATTTTCGTGATTTCAACTATTGTTTCCTGGTGAAAAGTGACGTAAGGTGTTTTTCAGCGTTGAGAAATGCGTTCTTCGGTGGAAAACTGAAGGTGAAAATTTGTTTCAATGCTATTGCTTTCGTCTTCGAAGCCACCACACAATCTTCTTTTTCTGTTGCCGTTCTGCGTCTTCTGAGATTTTTCTGTGTTGAAGAAGTAATTTTGCTAAGAGATACTAGAATACTAACTAACTATAAATTAGATCAGAAATTCAGTTTCAGTGCTCTAGACAGCAAGCACTCAACAAACTTGGAATCAATTTGACAATCTATATTTGTATCAATTGTTTTTTTTTCTATTTCTCCTTTTTGGCTTTAACAGGATCTAAACTTCTCAGTTCATTCGCCTCTAAAGGAATTTCTTTGAAGTTTGTTCTCGCCGGCAATAATGTCATAGTTCTATGTTAACAATGCGGTCGTGTCTTGGACCCTTATCGTTCTTATTTTTTTTGCGGCCCGCGACAACATGACTAGCACGTGTTTGTGGCCCCTATGAAAAAAAGGACTAGACTATATACAGACTCGATTATATATGATTCGATTATATACAATTTTGGACTCGATTATAGACAGTTTAAATTTTTTATTTTAATTTCAAACATGACTTATTACAAGAAAAAACGTTATATATTGATGTTAAGGTGAAATTTAATAGGCTATTATAATTTAATTGGAGTAAAAATTGTGATTTTTTGGTGATTTTGTTTGAATTCTCACCAGGGATTGTTTATAACGATATTGCAGCGAAATTGTAAAAGATAGAAATGGTGTGTCAAAGAACTAAGTTTTCTAAGAGTAAAAAAGAAGCGCATGAAGAAGAACAATATCTATCTCGGTCTGGGTCGTGCCTGTGGCAAAGTATGCGGAAGCTTATTTGTCTTTTGTTTCGCTCGCTCGTATTAATCTTATATTGCTGTACCATGTATATTATACAAATGCTTACCAGTATTTGTGAGTCATTACATTTTCTGTTATGCAATGTCTCATTTAATGTCATAAATCGGGATGACAAAACATGAGCTTAAAATCAATTTTGGGTGTACATCAACGCATACGTGGCAGTGTCTTTCTCAAGGCAGGTGAAAAAGGAGTTTGGATTAGGTTTTTCCGAAGAGAGACGATTAAACTGCAGAAGTTTAAAGTCTCTATAACTCAACACAGTACAGAACAGGATTTCATTCACTGGGCTTTGATATGAATAATATGCATCATCTAACGACTGATAATTCAATCTGAGAGAATGAGAGATCTGCCTCATACATACCCAAATTTTAACACTCTTAAAAATGTGTATTTGTTTGTGCATTTGACGCTAACAAAGAACCAAGAAAAAGCATATATTTAGTCAAAGATGATTTCATGCCGAGGGAAAATGAGTGAGAATTTAACTCATAACCGTAAGGGAGACGAATGTTAACCACTGCGCCAAATCGCCCTTCATTATTGTGATTTATGTAATTAAATTAAATATATGTAATTTATTTTCATTTGTTAGTGTCATTCTGCAAAAAAAAATCTAACTTGGTTGTTTAGCGTATTAAAAATGTCGAGTCTCTCCTACGAACACGACAGATGACGACCCGATTATGAGCATCTATACGAACGTTATAAAGGATTAGCACTTTGAAATGCACCCGCCCGATCGATCTTCGATGGGATCGCAGCATCAAAAGGAACATCCAATCGACCTCCAATCAGCGGCACGAAATCGCAGCCATCCATCGTTTTCGTTGAGGCTGCTCTCGAGCAAACATCACCGGGGCCACCGTTGTGTTGTTTGCAGTGCCTTTCGTCATCGAAACAAATAATACGACATCGTAACGATAAGATGATGCCGCAAATCAATTAGACTCCCCCTTGCACCACCCACCGGCAGGATGGAGAAAAAGGTGCGGCCACGCTCACCCCTTAATGCTCGTACTAATTGCTTCCGGCTCTCGTGGCTGGCGCTCGGTGGATTCGTGTCGCTTAGCTGTGGCACGCCCCGTTCGGCACGATAAGGCACTCGCGGTTGTTGAGATCATAATTATCCGTGTGAATCGGAACGGTTGTATGCATATAGACTGCACCGGTAGTACCGATCATATCGGAAATTATTGTGGGACGAACGTCACGTTCCGGAAACTTCATTGTCATAGAGCAATTTCAATTCCACGCGAAATCAGTCGAAATCTGCATCGCTAAATGTTTGTCTTGATAAGCTCTTAAAGTCATTGCAGAACTTGTCAATATCTTAATCCTACTCAAATCAAAGTTATTTATATTTTTAACCTAAAAACTCATGATTTAAAAATTCAATTTATTAAACAATAAAAATAACATTACTTTGAAAATGTCACATTATGTAAAATCAAGCAAAGTAAGTTTGGGGGATTTGGACCCCCCAGATGTCGCTGAATTACAAAAAAAAGGATGGGCAGACAACGTTGGAAGAAGGAGGAGCTTGAAAGAGCAACGCATGCCATCAAGGACGGATTTTCTTTGACTAAGCATCGAAAGTGTTTGAAAACAACAGTGAAAAGATCCATGAAGTATTCGAAATGGTCTCAATGCATTTTTTCTGGTGTGTAATCTGGCCAAGACATCTGGTATCGATCCCAGAACATTGTAATACCCCGCATCAAATTTTATTGTTCAAAAATCATATCTTTTATTTTATGTTTTATTTGGTAATTTGAAGCTTGATATAATGATTTCTGTAGAATTTGAAATATGAAAGTTAGAGCAAAACAAAAACCATTTCTTCCATGGCGACCCTTAGGCAGCTTAGAAGAAAAGAGCTATATCGGTTATTTCAAGAGATAGTTTACTAGAGATAAAGATATAGAGATGTTTTACAATGTTGCTTAAAACAACTGGAGCTACAAATTTGTCCAACTATATTTATCTCTATCTATAATGAAAAGCAAGTTAGATTTTTTATTTCATCCTAAATTTTGGTCCCACTTTTTTGACAGCATGAAAATGAGCGCTCTATGTAGTGACTCACCAGAAACTTTGGAAGCATGTATGGGGAGTTTTTATTAATGTAGATCATATAGTTCGGACTTGATACCAAGCGATTACAACCTTTTCCTCACATTTCGGAACTTTCTGAGTGATAACAAATTGAAACCAAGAGAATATTGTGAAAATCGATTACAGACTACAAAAAGAACCCAAACTTTCATGAGAGAGTGATTATGAAGCTACTTTTAGGATGGCAACCAATTTTACAGCAAAACGATGCATATTTTACGCAAATCGAACAATCCGAAGCGTATTAAATAATGTATTCAATTTTACGCAAAACTAATGGGGTTTCTGTTTCCCTAATCTAATAAAAAATTCGATCCACAAAATCCACAAAATTCAAATATGACAAATTTTATATAATAGAAATCATGTTCTTGAAATAACAGAAATTGCTTGTGGACAATACGACTGAAGTTTCGACATAGTATAGAAAATTCAAAAATATCATTTTCCTTATGAAAAATTGGTGATATGTGATATGAAAGTTTTTAATAATTCAGTCATTCCATGCCAAACCAATATAGTGGTTTTCAAATTTTCATGGAAAGTGGAAATTTGGTTCCTTGTCGCAAACAATTAGACCCGCATTTTTTTTAGGGTGACAATTAGACTGCCAATGAATGTATGGCAAAAAATCGACCCTAAAATTTCAAAAAGTTACCCTACACAAAATGTTCACCATCTCGAAAAAACACAATTTTTTTTTCGAGTTAACAGTGAATCTCGACAGGTAATGCTATTTTAAGATATTTGGCATTAATTTTTTTTTTGAAAACCCCGATGATACTAATAAATAAAGTTCAAATGTACTAATATTTTGCATAGGGTATATTATCGTGCAAATCAACATTTTGCAGCAAGCTCCAGCTGAAAAATCGAGATAACTATTTTTATTGGTACCCAAAACCATACGTTTCGTTTCGTATTCCGAAAAATCCCAGATTTTTTATTTTTGACAAAAAAAAATTTTGAGATGACACTAGTTCTCGACGTTTCATGCAATTTCAAGACATTTGGAACGATTTCCCCTTGAGTGATTTTTCGATTTTGAAAAAACTCAAACTTTGGCCGCTTTGCGCCACTCTCCTCCCTTAAGTCCGATTGAGCTAATATTTGGCATAGGGTGTTTTTTCAAGGTGGTGAACATTTTTTATGAGGTAACTATTTGAAATTAGAGCTAACCATTTTCATTGGCACCCTAGTGATCATTTCCATTTTGGGGTGGTCCGAAAAATATTTTTTTTTCCACTTTTTTCAAAAAATGACTTTGAAAAAAAAAACAAAACTTTTGAACTACTTAGCCGATTTAGAATATCAAATTGAAGCCAATTAGCTGATCTTTTTTGAAAAAATACCAGAGTTGCACATAAGTCCAATTTAGGTTTCGTTGTATTTGTTTTTTATAGTTTTCATGGTCTCGGGATCAAAGGTGCTATATTTTTTTATTTTTTTTAAAGCTGAGAATTTTTTACATAACATATTACGAAACCAGAGAGGCGTTATTTTTGTTTTTAAGTTATGATTTCTCAAAGTTAACCGTAATTATTTATTGTATTTATTATTTATAGCTTTACATGGTTTCGGGACCAAGGGCGCTATATTTTTTTATACTTCTTCTTGAAAGCTGAGTTTTTTTCACATAATATATCCAAAAATTAGAGAGGCGTTTTTTTTTAGTTTTTGAGTTATGATTTTTCAAAGTTAACATGTTTTTGCGCAGGTAGCTTAATGAGTAGATAATAGGAATAGTATAGTTATCGGTAGATATTAAGGACAATATATTAACATTAAGAACATGTATCAGGTAAAGGTATCTCAGGTAAATGCAAAAAATGTAGAGACGACTAGTGGGTGGGAATTAAAAATTCATCTTTTATATTTTGCATATGTTTTATTCTAGGCGTAAAGCATGTTTAAAACTACTTCTTCTTGCGAGAACGAGACTCGTTTAACGATAGTATAATTTTCATTTGCCGGTCTAAAACTATGAGATAACTGAGCTCCGGAAATTTGTTTCATATGATTATAACGGGTTTTAAGTTTTATTTCCATTGCTTTATAAGTTGTCGTCTCTACATGTTTTGCATTTACTTGAGATACCTTTACCTGATACATGTTTTTCATTGTCTTCAACTATACCTATTCCTATTTATTCCTATTTTCTACTCATTAAGCTACCTGCGCAAACACATGTTAACTTTGAAAAATCAGAACTCAAAAACTAAAACAAACGCCTCTCTCAATTTTGGATATGTTTTGTGAAAAAAACTCAGCTTTCGAAAAAAAATATAAAAAAATATCACCCTTGGTTCCAAAACAATGTAAGCTATAAATAATAAATACAATGAATAATTACGAAATAATTACGATTAACTTTGAAAAATCATAACTTGAAAACAATAAAAAACGTCTCTCTGGCTTCGAGATATGTTATGTAATCTAAATCGGTTTAGTAGTTCAAAAGTCATGATTTTTTTTAAAAAGTCATTTTTTGAAAAAAGTGGAAAAAATTGATTTGGAACACGGGGATAATAAGCCTCATCAATATTAGCCTGCCTTAAGGGGGCATTCTAGTGTAGAGACAAGAGTTTCGGACGTTTTTTCGAGCTCCGACAAAAATGAAAAAAAGAATATTTTTACCATCCATTATGTCATCATTTGTTTATCCTTCTTTCAACAATAAAACAAGAATTGAACGGAAAAGATATTCATAAATAAATTAATTATCAGCTGATGGAGTGAGCGGGTTGTGCCATGGCGTTCACGATTCCAGCCATTCTAGTTATCTAAAACAAAAAAAAATCGAACAGATTCTGATTCAGTGAAGATGTCGCTATCGCGTAAACCTCGGACAAGTCAAATTCATGTTTTTGGACAAAATTACGGTCGTTTGAAGAAAAAAAAACTGTTTAAAACGTTGTTTACGTTTCCCAATTTCCCAAAAAAAATCAGGTTCAATAAAACTTGAGGTATCATGTTTGAAAAAACTAGTTTCGAGATAAACGCGTTTGGAGTTAATTGTAATGCCGCATCACTAAAATGGCTATAACTCGGCAAATAATGGGATTTAAAAAAAACATATTATTTAATGCCTAAACTTCGAATATGAAGAATTTGTTTTTCATTTTGTTTTTTCAAATTCAGACAAGAATACAGGTCGGACTCGATTATCCGGAGACTCGATTATCCGGAGTATTTTATTTTTGATTTTCAGAAATTTTGAATAATTTGTATAATAATTCCTTATTGAATAGCCAATATGGGTATCAAATGAAAGGACTTGACTAGTAGAACATAGTTATTTATGAAAAATGCAAATCCAAAATGGCCGCCACCACAAGATGGCGCCATATATACTTTTTTCACAACCATCCACAACCCCATCCAGCCATTTTTTCAGCGACGGCCAATACATTTTTGTTCTTCATGTTTTTGTCCACTCACCTCGTTTCTAAATGTTTGTTTATGTCCTTTTTTTTTTTAATAACTGGAGCCCAACTCTAGGATCCTCAAGTCAGAGTATCTTCGAGATGGGGGTGAGTGGAGGGTAAATATAAAAAAAAAAAAAAAAAAAATTGAATTTTTCAAAATCATGGAATACGCAGTTTTATAATGACAGTAAAATTAAAGGTGTCTTCCGAATTTCAGATCAATCAATCAACAGGAACGGGGTCAATTTTCTATTAATGTGGGATAACCTTACAAACATTCAAACATACATAAAAACAGGTCAAGCTGAATGAAGCTATTTAAAAAATAATTAGTTATTTGGGAACTGCGGCCATCTTGGATTTGGATTATTCATGATCTACTATGTTCTACTAGTCGAGCGCTATCATTCGATACCCATAGTGATGAGGTTTTGAAAAAAAATATATATTGCGCCATTTTGTGGTGGCGGCCATTTTGGATTTATATTTTTTCATAAATGACGGTGTTCTACTAGTCAATCCCTTTCATTTGATATACATATTGATGGGGTTCTGAGAAAATGTGCAATCCTCCATTTTGTACCGGTCGCCATCTTGTATTTTCAAGATCATGGAATAAGCAGCTTTATAATGACACCAGAGATAGAGATATGTTCCAAATTTCAGATCAAACGGACAACAGGAAGGGGGTTGAATTTCTGTGAATGTGGTACAGCGCTACATACAAAGTTAAAAAGTTACAAAGTTACAAAGTCACAAACATATAAACGGATCCAAGCTAGATATAATCGTTTAATAAATAGGTGCAAATCATAATTATATTACGTTTACCGAGAGAAAATTCGTTTGATTTCATGACTCGATTATCCGGAGTGAAGAAAAAAATCAATACTCCGGATAATCGAGTCCGAACTGTACTACTTTAATATACTCTGTCGATTCTTGCAATGAAATGCACTCGCAAATCATTGACACTCGAAAGGCAACAATTGACACTCCAAGTCCAAGCAACGCTGTGCTTATCTTATCTTTGTTAGATTGCGTTTCCCTAGCGCATCGTAAACCAAGAATAATCAGAACCATCGACGAATTATAAATTGCTAAGCGACAAGATATTTCCATTTGTACGAGACAAAGCGCAGAAAGATTAGCATAAGAGTTGCATCGGTTATCAACCTTAGAAATGACACTTTTTATCTTATCGTTTTCGAATTTTTTTCTGCCCATCATAAGGCAAAAGTACAATTTACGAAAAGCTTGTTTCCACTAATTGCTTGGAATTTATTACAACATGTGTTTCCATGCTGTATTAACTACGTTATGAAAGCTAGCGTTGCGACCCGATCATAACACATGGAAGGCTAATTTTTCGGTCATCAATTATGAACCTGACCATCGCTTCGACGGCGTTGTGGATGACGGAAGTGGTGTAATGAGTCGCACTCTCCCGTGTTAATGCTTCATATGTCCCAAGATTTCCATCACACGAGATAATCACAACCCTCCGCATATCTCCCAGTAATTGATTTGTGTGAAAACACCATTTAACAACATAAACAAAAGATTTTTTCATGCGCCAGCACTTAGTAATACAAGCTCTGGCTCGGTACTTATGCTCAGGCGTTCGCGCGCTTGTTGATTATGACTCATGACTGGGATTTGTTTTTGATTTACACCCGAACCCGGGACAGACCCCTTCCCCTCTGGCAGAGAGTTCCTCGTCTCGCGTCAGCCTTAGCTCTGGTTTCTCGCGCCATAATAAAATGAATAATTGAGCAATAATTTACACTTTGAGACTAAACAAACTATAACTGCCTAACGAGGGAATGCAGTCCTCGTCGCCTTTTTTCAGCACTTATCGCGATCTGTGCGCACGACTCGGAAAGTGTGAAACGCGGATCGATCACTCGATGCCTTCCTCCGGTCGTCAAGTTTCGCTGAGTTCCAATTGGACTCGATTCTCTGTATACAAAACAAATGGCTGGTCGAATCGAAGCGCTGGGCTGGAAATATTGCAGATAATCAATTTCCTGGCTCAGAGGATGTTTCAGAAGAGAGAAAGAAGGAGCGGAGTCGGGTTCGGATGGACCAGCAGGAGGTCCACACAATCACTCAGCCGAGTCAGTCCAATCTGCATTCCGATATTCGAAGCGCCACATTTTTTTTTTCTTTCGTTCCATGGCTCCTTCAAGTCTTCGGCCTTCGGAGATTTCCAAACGTTTGCTGAATCGCTGCCAGTCATCGTTTCATTTCCTTTATTCCTCTCCTAACACCATTAGACGGAAAGAAAATTAAACAAATATCAGCGCTCTAATCAGCAACGGCACGCCACACTCGAAGAAACGGTCCGCGGTTGAAGAGCGAATTGTCTCCAATAAACCCAGCACTTGTTTATAGTTTCACGGTTGAAGGAATTCGAACGGATGGTTGGCGTGATACAAACAGCTGGTGGTCTCGACAACAGTTGATGGTGTTTCCAAGCATTCAGCGTTATTTGAATGTTGGTTCGCGTTCTCGTTGATTTTACGTTACGTTATTTGTTTGTTCTTTTTGCATTGTTCAACAATATTTAACATTCAATCACTCGCTATTTTGCCTTAACACATTGCGGAACGCTCACGAGTTTTCTCGTGTTTCGTGTTCCGTATGTTACGGATGGATCACTAAATAACCCGTGTTTTCTACACTTTATGGTTAAATCTTTGGTTTGCTAAGAATCTAACAAGACCTACCGGTGGCTCGCCTTCGTCTCATCCACACCGAAGGAAACGATCTCATTCGTAGAATCTGAACAAATGAAGCGCTCAAGTTTGCCCCAAAACGTGCGGTACCGCAAACCGAGGGCAAATTGATCACAATTTTCAGAAAAATGTGAATATTTCCGATTTTTTTTTGTTAGATTTATTCCCAACTATTTTTAACTCTTTGTGGTCATTTGTCTGCTCTCAGCCACCATACCTTTTTCACGGTTCTGGTCGTTTGTCTGCTGTAAGCCACCACAACAAGAAACCATGCTAATCTTATATTTTACTCAACCAAGTATCAGTTTATGCATTTCCTGAACAAAGCTTGATGTCTAGTGAACCTGTTCACGAATCAATACGGTGTCCTATAAGTAATAGATAACAAAGTAGTCACCCACACAAGACAACGCACAGTGCCTTGAATGCATAGAAATGTGGGACAAAAATCATAACAGCAGAATTTAGTCATCGTAACACTTTGGTGTGATGGAAAAGATTGTTCATAAGTATCAGAACTACCGTTTGCATAAATGTCTCATGTTGTCTCATGTCTCATACATGAGTGTCCCAAGCGACAAAATCTTTGTTTACCTAAAAAGAAAAGTTCTGATCATTTCGGATACGCAGAAATCATTATTTGAATAACTACTGGTTCGAATTATGTTGAAGTAATTGTTTTAAAGAGCAGAATAATTGTTTGGATAAGTGTCTTCTGTCATCTGAATAATCTAATGTAAAACATCTTTGTTTGTTAACAATGAAAAGTGCTGATCTTTTCGATATTAAAAATAAAATTATGTATGGATTATACTTCATGTGATTTGCTTTTGGATACTGTTTGGAAATATTTCTCACCAAGACGTATTATAAAATTTTTTTTTTTATATATAAAAACATCACATCAAAACACATTGTTAAGTTAATACATATATATTGTTCACAAAAAATTAAAAAAAAAAGTTTCATAATATTGCATGTATCACTGCTTTTTCAAGGAAAAATAATCCCGACCAGTACGACATCCATGCCCAAATTTATTACGGCCGCAAAGGGTTAAAATCAGTACTGGTGCTAAGGCCATAAAACGTTATGGAAAATTTTGTTCAAAAAATTATTTCAGCGTTGATTTGGAAAATTTTCAGCGGAAAATTTCAAAATGTAGTTTCGGGGTGAATTGATCAAAAAAATCTATTTTTTTTCAGGATTTTCTAGTGTCATATGCACAGAAATGTATAGGAAATCAATTATCAAAAAAATCTATTTTTTTTCAGGATTTTCTAGTGTCATATGCACAGAAATGTATAGGAAATCAATTATTCCTCTGAGGTCATTTGAATTATAATTTAAGGGTTTGATGATACAAAACCCTAATTCAATCCACCTAAAGGTGTGATCATGCCTTTCCATAACTCGATTAAAGCACTGATCTGCAGGTCATCCGGAGGCCATTCGGGTTATCCTCATGTGGCCAAAAACCTTTGAAATGGACGCAAATGAGCTAGTTTTGACAAACCAAGACGTTCGATATGTCGCATGATGGGATTCGGTTCTGGTCATTCATGGTGCTTTTTGGTAATATAGTTTTTTCTCACTTGTTTGAATTGTAATTATAAATATTTGATTACTTATTGAACTCATCAAGTATCGGCTAGAAGTGAATTCATATGTTTAGCGCCTATAAATATTGTTTCGCTGTGTTGAAAATATGTTTCTTTACAATAGATAAAATGGAAACGAAAATGCTTTATGCAATTTAATAAGTGATTCGTCGAGACCCACTAAAAAAAAGACTTTCATATGATTATTGAACATGTCAGATTAAAAAAGTTTAAAAAGAAATTGCAGAGTACCTCTGAAAATTTATGTTTGTTTCAGTAATACGTTTGATCAATTTCACCTCGGTGATCAATTTGCCCCCGGATGACGGTACCTAAATGTGTTAATATACAATTTACGTATCGATAATACAGGGTTTTCCAACTTTAAATTCCGAAAGTAAATTGAAATAAAACACACTTAGAATTCGAATTTCGATGAAACTTTCATTTCAAATTAAAGTTTGGCTTATGCCATTATGTGTGAAATACAACATCATTCAAATGTCCACCTAGGGCTTCCTCGCACACCTTGATCCGGAACAGGTAATTTTCGATGACTTTTCGGCACATATGGGGCGGTATCTCGGTCATAATTTCACGAATGTTGTCATTCAAATGTTCAAGAGTTTGCGGAGAGTTGGCATTGACACGGTCTATCGCATAACCACACAAAAAAAGTCTAGCGGGTTCAAATCGCATGATCTGGACGGCCAATTGGCATCACCAAAACGCGAAATTATGCGTCCCTCAAATTTCGTTCGCAATATGGCCATGTTCGGTTGTGTTGTGGCACGTGGCGCCGTCCTGCTGAAACCACATGTCATCCGTATCCATATCTTCAATTTGTGGCAAAACAAAATCGGTTAACATGCGGCCATAGCGCTCACCGTTCACAGTTACCGTCTCGCCGTCCTCAATTTCAAAGAAATACGGCCCGATTACTCCACCAGACCATAATGCGCACCAAACAGTGACTTTTGGCGGATGTAATGGTCTCTCAACAATCACGTGTGGATTTTCTGAGCCCCATATACGAAAATTTTGGGTGTTCACATAGCCACCGAGCTCGAAATGTGCCTCATCGCTGAAGAAAATTTGATGCGAAAATTCAGCATTTTGCTGCTGTTGTTCGTTCATCCAATCGACGTATGCCCGATGCATTCCATGGTCACCACGCTCTAATTTTTGTACCAATTGTACTTTATATGGATGTAGGTGCAAGTCCAAATGCAAAATTCGCCACAATGATGTGTTTGACAAGCCCAATTGCTGAGCACGCCGTGGAATCGAAACATTCGGGTCATTCTCCACACTGGCAGCAACAGCAGCAATATTTTCGGCCGAACGCACATTACGATGATGCACAGGTTTCACAATATCCGCTACGGATCCAGTTTGTTCGAATTTACGCACTACATTAGCGATTGTGTGCTCTGTAGTCCGTCCATGACGACCAAAATCCGTCCGTAATGCTCGAAAAACATTTGCTGGTTTTTCATCATTTTTATAGTATAATTTAACAAAATTAACACGTTGTGCGATACTAAAACGATCAATATTGTAAAATGGCAGACATTATACTAACGGTTGACAGCTATGTCAAACGGTTGTCAGCGCAGGGCTGTATACTTTCGGAAGCCCGAAATGGAAAACCCTGTACAATGTTGAGTACCCACAACAATCATGCAGACGATTATTTTCAGGTGTACCAATGCTTAGTAATGATTACTTTCAACTTCTAGCAAAGTGTAATGTCGGCGTTTGTTCTGTAATCATTTACCATACAACTTTTCATTTCGGGAATAAAAAAAAAATTAACGGTTGAATTTCGACATCGATTAAACGCTTGTATACGCGATATAACATTTTCATGGTGTTTTTGAAAGAGATATACAATATTTGGTTGTCTCCAACTTTGTGTTTAGTTCGTTTTGCCATCCATCCCATCATGGATAGACTGACAGCTGAGCGGGGACTTTTTTCACGAAAACCATGCTTCAGTTCGAGCAACACTACCGAATTTAACATAAAAATGAAAATCTGTGATGAACTGCATTCGAAGTGAAAAAAATCCTCGTGCCATTGATGGAACGACCTTGCATCCTGGAAAAGTCCCTGTTCTGCTCGCTTTATGGGCGGGTTGACACATTAGTGCGTTTCCCTTCAATAATGTTGCCGGTCTACACGAAACAATTAATGACGATTTTATCACTGAGACTGGTTCGTTCGTATCACGTTTTTCAAAGCATAAGAGGTTTAATTCGTTATTGGATCATTTTACTAAGCATGTGGATCAAGTAGAACATATAATCTTTGAGCATTCATTCCATCTATGGTGATCTTCCGTAGTCACTTATGAATGAAAAACATTATCCAGCATTATGGTGCATATGATTATCGCCGGAGTTATTTGATTTTTTTCCAAATTCGATAATTTTTACATTTTTGTATAAATCAATGATTAATACGATGGGAGACTGGTTGATCGCGGACGAGCAGTGTTTGGATTTCGATCAATATCGAATGATACACAATAATGTGTCATGCAAGTAACCTCTCACGAATATATAACCAAACATGAGTGGATCGTTCAGATACTTGTATGAATGACAGTAATCACTTTTGTTACCCTAAATCAGGGGTTCTCAAACTATTTTAGGCAATAGACCCCTTTTCCAGAATTAAGTGATACCTCAGACCCCTATATGTCTTGTTCATACAAAATTCATACTAATTTAACACCTTCACGTATAACGTCGAACCACACTCGTAGCGATTAGACTGTGCTAGAACGTACAAAATTTAACCTCACTCGTTCAGGCGTGTGATGATGCGGGACGGCTACGATCGTAAGTAAGATACGCACACTCAGCAGAGTATCGAAACGACTCACTGTGCTCGTGTTTGGGCCCTGTTGTTGGGAATTAAATCATACGGCAAGGGTTTAAAGACTTTGCGGATGGTTAACCTGTTCTAAGGTCGTAACAACTATATTGTCACACACAGAAAATATTTTTTTACCACATTTCGAATACTATTTCAATATATCGCTCAACCAAATACTTCTGAGAGTAACTGGAAATACTCCATTTTTTTTGGGGCTGCTAAAAATGTATGATATTATTTTGGGAGTCATTTTTATGTAAAAAAATGCGATTTCAGAGCGCCGACAAAAAAAATCTGTTTAAATTCGTTGAACATGCAACAAATTGATAAGTTTTCCACTGTAAGCGTTCTATTTAGGATCTACTGTGTAAGTTAATGCAGTTTCTTCAATAAAAAAATGGTGTATTTGATGAAAAATTCAAATTTTATATTTTTTTTCTGTCAATAAAATTTTTGTTTCGCTGCACTTTTTCAAAATTCAAAATGCATATTGTTTTAATTTTTGTAAAACCAACGATACATTCTAATGAGCTACTAGGCAGCGGAAAGCAGTGTTTTTGGTGTTAACGGGCAGTGGCAACTATATTTTCTCCAATATTTTCAACTGTTTCAGCATTTTATTTTTTATCAGAGATAATGTGTTCTTCCTCATGTAAGGAGTATGTACTCTGAAGTTTGAGTCGATTCCTTGCCTAGTTTCCACGGCCTTATTAAGGGTTAAGTCAGGGTTGCCCGATGTATTGAACCGAAATCTGGATGTTGGAAAATCATAAGTCTGGATTTGTCGGGGGTTTTGTCGACATCTTTTATATTCATTGCAAATATTATTGAACGTTTTCACTAGAACGTTGTTTGATGTTTGTGGAAGCGGACATGGTTTGCTGACGAGCAATGTCAATGAAGTGTCTTTCTCAAAGCAGGCGAAGAAGAAGTTTGGATTGAGTGTGTCCACAAGGGCCCCTCTCAGGACAAAAACTGCAAACATTTAAAGTCTCTATAATCCAACACAATCAATCAATCAACATTTTTACGTCTGATGTGTAGAACATTGTTTAACATTTATTTCTTCTTCTCATATATCGACGCATTATACTTAAACTTAATGGTTGCAGACATTTGCACCAAACCACTTTCTTCAATATTCAGTACATTTTTTGGAACTACATTGGTTAGTTCATTCGGAGAATAGTATGAAAAATCAATATTGTGTAGCTCTCTGAATTCTTCATCAATTGGCTGAATCATTTCTCTGAGAACCAGATTGAGAAAATTTAAAATAAGCGGTAGAATGGTTTGATATTTTTTTCTAATGACATAGGACGAGTCCATCATGGTCAAATTTATCAGAACGGGAGTTGAAGTTGATACATTAGCCTTAAATTCGTTGAGCTGATCAATATACATTTTCCCATCGCTTACGTTCTCCATAATGAGTAGTTCAGTAGTTCATCCATCTCGTCATACAACGTTCTAGGATTCGTTTCGGTAACCTGTATAAGGTCATAAATACAATCATTCACGGACAGTATACCATCATTCCAATAGCTAGTTCTGGCTACTAAGGGTGCTCATACACTGTTTGACCGAAGCCAAATATTTTACACTTTTTGACGAAAAAAATATGATCAACGTGTACTGATCAAATATACACTCGACTAAAAAATTAGAGGAACAGAGTGCGAAGTTGGATATTTTAAGTGATTTTTGACATGCTGTAACTTCGTGAAAAATCAACGCATATCGATGAGATGTACATCATTTCGAAGCTACAAATTTCAGATATTGGAATATTTTACGTTCATGTTCTTATCTTGGCGTGTGTAGGTGTAGTGGGCAACAATATCGGGAAGAAATGAAAAATCGATTTTTCTCTTTTTTTTCAAAGATTTTCAGGACTAACACAATTTGTTGCTAACCAGCTCAACAGCAAATCTAATTAACCTTATCAACCAGCCTTTATTTGGTTTCTATAACGTTTCTGCAGGACCTTCCCATACAGATATATTTTAGTTTGAATGAAAAATTACCCTTTCGTCATTTATGATGAATAATTCAATAAACAACCATCGCACCGCAAATCGTAAGACAATTTTGAAAACTTCAATAAATTCTACACAAGGATAATTTGTTACTTTGACGAAAAAAAATGTATATACATTTTTAAAAATGACTAATGAGCTCCTCGTGTTGGCCATCTCCGAGAACATTCGTTGTTACAACAGTCGCTTTTGTGCTTCTAAGTCGCAGCATGCTTCAAGAAATCATTCAATACCCCAAGACACTTTATGTCTTTACTACATACTTTACTACATATTTTGCAGCATGCTTATCGGTGCTCTGAGAAAGCCAGCTCAGTCTGGCCTTCCAATCCCTTCGATGAAATCAGTGATCCATTTTGAATCCATTTTTTAAATTTGGAAAAATCTGGACAAAGTACGGAAAGTCTGGACTAGACAAAGGACGGTCTGGTATCTGGATCATTTACCAAAGTCTGGAAGATTTCAGACAAACCTGAAGCCTGGCTACGGGTAAGCTTGACATCATTTTCCCATGAAAATAAATAGAAGTAAAATAAAGTAAATATTAATTTAATTGTAAATATGTCAATACAAAAGACTAACAAATACTGGAGTAGGCAATTAATTTATGAAAAAAAAAAAATATAGAAATCGCACGTTGATGATAATTTGTTTGGGGGGTCTCCGTAGCCACATTGGTTGCGCGTTCGCTTAGTAAGCGATCGATCGTGGGTTCAAAACTCAGGACCCTCATTGACCATCTTTGTGTTGTTACAGAATAGCTACGTCCACGCAACAATCATCAGCGATGGAGATCGATCCACGGTCGAAATAAGATCGATTAATCCATGCAACTGCTCTGCTCTGCAAGACACATCGGGCTGCTGTTCTATAAATAACTCAACAATGATCAAATCAACTGTCTCCGCTGTCCGGTGGTCCAACTGGATAATGGAAGAACAGAAAGAATACTCTTACGCCTAAATGGCTACTGTGTGAATGTACCATATGTACTGGTATAGAAGGAATACTGGCGAACGGCAACTGTGTAATGTGCTAATTATAGATATGATAACCATGTGACATGTACACGATTAAAATTCGGCTCTGTTACAGCTGAAATGCTAATAAGCCATAAATAAATAAATGGGATAAAAAAATAAATAATAATTTGTTTCTTAAATCAGTGAACCGAAGCAGAGTTGTCTCGTTCTCTTTTGTGTCGTGATTTGTAAGAGAATTTATTTATACATTTATTTGCCGACCGATACAATAGTTTTCCCAATGACATGAAAATTACGACACTACACATATGAATTAAAAACTCTACGGAAACAACTCTTATTTCTACAACGTGAAACATTTAAGTCAAACACATCGTAGTATCTGTTGAAGACACGGTGATTTGTAGCACGTAACAACAAAAGACTGTCGCTGGGGGAAATGATTACTGTAAGATCATATTTGAACGAACGAAAGCGATGTATTCAGTGGATGGATCAATTGGCAAACATTGCGGACGACTTGAGGTTAATATGGTGACATAATTGGTTCGGGATAGGGAGAAGATATAATGATATTTTCCCTTTGATGTTGGCTAATTACCTTTCAGATACTATGACACAATATTCACTAACATACACGTATCATTTTCAGGCCATGTGAATTCTTACAATGATGTTTCTGCTTGTTTTAGATTGAGGGAGTATTCTAGTGGCATTCCATGCCAAATCGATATCGTGGTTCTCAGATTTTTATCAGAATTGATTTATTTGTTCTTTATCGCAAGAAATTAGACCCGTATTTTTCTCTTTTTTTTATTAAGCTGCCCATTAAGAGTGGTCCTAAAAATCAATGTTTCCCCCTTTTCCCAAAAAATGACTTTTTTTTGAAAAAACAATATACTTACAGAAAAATGGATTTTATTTTCGTAACTGTTGATTGTATTCGTTTTTTATTGTTTTCATGGCGCATGGCGAGTGGGCGCTATATATTTTATATTTTTTCTTGAAAGCTAAGGATTTTTTACATAACATATCATGATATCAGAGACAGAGTCGTTTTTTTAAATTTTCTCATTGGGGTGCCCATTTCCATTTTAGGGTGGTTCGAAAAACCAACCTTTTCCCCTTTTTTCCCAAACTGATTTTTCCCAAAAATTCATAACTTTTGAACTACTAGACCGATTCAAGTGATTGACATATCAAACAAAAGCCATTCAGATTGTAAAAATATTACACTTGCAAAAAATTTGGATCTTGTTTTTGTAAGTGTAATATTTTTTGTAATTGATTGTATTTGTTTTTTGCTGTTTACATAGCTTTGGACTAGAGAGCGCTATATTTTTTTACATGTTATCTCCGTTCCCCGTGTCAGAGTCTATCCAAAAAATGCTCCTGGAACTGGCATGTGGATTGTTTTCTTCCGGCCAAAACTAAAAACTTATGTTGAGCACGCAGTTATTCTAATATTTCTAGGTGGGTCATAACATGCGTTATTATGCATTAAAAAGGTGGGACATTTTTGATACCACCGTGCCCCAAAGGGTAAGACAACTTGCAGATTGAGTGTGATCATCAACATTGATTCAATCTCCTTAGATACCATCCTCTTCCTGAAAAAAACGTCACCCTCCTAAACACGAGTCCACCGCGAATAATCGGTTATCTACCTTACTAACCATATAATTATGAACTTATATATATAGTTTTAACATATAGTTAAGAATTCATCTCCTTTAAAGTTATGTAACCGAGCCTGTAAAAAAAAAAAGAATTATGAAAAAAATCTAGATGACTTCGAATTTACCAGAAATTGTCACGTTTCGAGGACGAAAAACGGCTACCATTGCGTCTTTCGGAAGTGCTTACCATCATCGTCACGGCCTAGCAATCATCAACGGCACGATTCGGGTAGTAACTTCCTTTGTTTGGTAATTAGCCGGTGCGACGAGGTTGATGAGCCAAGAAACCTCCTCCACTACCTCACTTATAATAAGGGAAAAAACGAAAAGAAAAGAGCCACCGTGAGATGATTACACGGGCTAGCAGCGCATTGACGGCATTGTAATTGCGGTTGCTCCCACCGTTAATCTTGATTACGGGTGTATAATTAAAATTTCGCGCCACTCTTGCGCGATGAATCGTTCTCACCGGGAGAGGGAGGCAGCGTGTGATTGAGCCTTTATGTTGCTAATTAATTTGAAAGGCGAAAGGTTCGGCGCGTGTTTCGATCGGTACGGCGAGATGGCGAATGATCGATCCCCGTCCGGGGTATGGATTGATGATCTGTCACTGTGACGAATTGGATGTGCGCTCGCGAATTCATTTATTTCTGCATCTCGAGCGCAAAGCCTTTCCCCAGCATGTGGCATTCGGCGCACGATTAGATAACGGCACAGAAACCCCAGGAATGATACATTTGTGGCAGCTACGTGGCAATGATCTATTGGACTGGCTTGGGCTTTTCCCGCAATAAAATAGTGCATCACAGAGTTCCAATCTGCTGCTCGTGTCTATCGGCTGGAAGTTGAAAAACGAACTTATTCGAAAAAGGCCGGTGGGAAAAAAAAGGCAAGAGTGGAGTAGAAAAATGGTTTTAATCCCAGAACATAGTAAGTTCAAACACCGTTCCTATTGGGTCGGTCTGATTCGCGCATCGGGTGGGACTATTTTTATTGCATCCTCATTGAGCCAAGCTCAGAAGAGCCGCGCCTGGGATTGATGTAATTCTCACATCTTCGTGCAACGGTAACGAATCACCACAAGGCTGGGCAGGAGTGGCATCCAGGATGGACTGCGGGCGCGACCGAGCAAAGTCAGATCAAATGGAGAATAAATGAAGTGCAAGATTAGCTTGACTGAGACGACTTTTCAAAGTGTCAGGCTGACAGGCTCGGATGATGAGCATAAAGATGATGATAAAATCGCACCCCGACGGAGTGGAGAGTCGGATTCGGAGAGGGGGTTTAGTCTCTAATTGTGTACCGGGATAGATAAAAATTATCTTTAACCTACCCTCTTCAATCGATATAGGTATGGACTCGAGATGAAGAAATTGTATTGAGATATAATTATTTTCAACAAAAGTCTGTGTCCTAGGCAATGTTTTACTGTTAACACACGGTAGGGTGGGAAAGATGGACACCTACACTGACCATGTTTGCATAGGAGACGTGATCACCAACAACAATAGTGTTGGGAAAACGCAATTTTGTTGGTTTTTTGCCTACAAGCGTAACCATGCAAATTTCCAATGAAATAATCTGTCCAGTTAAAGGATATTATCGGTACTGAATAACATAGGGCGCAGGAACGCTCAGCATGCTAGTGAAATCACTTGATTTGTGACGAATTAAATAATACGGGAAGGGGTTAAAAAATAGGTTTTCCATTTGGAAAACGCTTGCGTCTATTTATGCGGACAATAAATCGTTTCAATGAACATATGTTCGCATAGCTAGACGTAATAACCAGGTTGCTCTGTCTGTAGCGTTAGTATTCACATTTTCGATTATAGTCAAACGTCTCCGTCGGTAGTTTCAATTGTTATCGCATAAAACAAATTAGGTTCGGAAGAAATTTAGTGAAATGTCTGGATAAGGTGCTCTGGATTTGTTGCGAGTCTATAACAGTACTTTTTTTCCTGAATACTCTGGGATATCATAAGAACAGCAGGTTCGTGTTTTTCAATTAACTGAATTTGTAAAAGAAATCTGTAATGTTGGTAATTTTAGTAACATGATTTACCGATATCACGATCAAATGTCTTACACCAACGGTATGATTAAATGCTGAGTGTGCGGAATAATTCGATGTCGAATTCGAGGAGTTATAATGCATATTATTTCAACTTTACTACTGATCTGATTGTTTCATTATCTACTTGAAGATTCAAATGCAGAAAGGGCCTGGCCGGGTGAGGGACTAAAATGTACCCCCAACCCAAATAACCAGCTGTATGGCAAATATTGAATAGGATACTAGCTGACCCGGCAAACGTTGTGCCATATAGTTTATTTCTAGAGAATATTTTGGTTGGTAAAAATAATGAATATACAGTCAACTCTCCCTAACTCGATATCCAAAGGGACCATCGAGTTAGGGAGGTATCGAGATACAGAACATTTTTTCCTAATTTTTTTTATGTCTCAAATTGTCATATATTAGGGTAAGTGTCCCATATATGGTATGTAAATTTGAATTTTTGATTCATTCCCTTAAAGTGAAAAAACACCTTTCTCATATAAAAAAAATATTTTTTCCAGAATCTTTCAGGATGTGATAGACGGTTATATTTCACGAAAAAAATCCTTCTACGCATATGTTAGAATTTCAACGATGACAGACTTATAGAACTTTTTCTTTGTTTCGGATTCTGTTAGCTCAAACTGACCCTACATTGAAAAGTATGCTACGTAATCCGATTTTGTTGCTTTCATTTGAAAGATGAGAAAATTTAGTACAGGATATAGTAGTGGAACATCTAAATTAGTGGATTAAACATTTTTGAAGTGGAAAATTTAAAAGTTTTTTTTTATTTGTAATTATTAATTTTATCCTAAAAATTCATACTAAACTTGATTGTTTCTATCAATTAAATTAAAGCTCTCTAACCTCTCTACAATTTGTTCTTTGACGCCCAACTTCTATCTCTCTTAATTTCGCTGCAATATCGATATAAACAATTCCTGATGAAGATTCAATCAAAATCTTCAAAAATCGCGATTTTTAACCCACTGTACTTATAAAAGCCACTTGAATTTCACCTTAATGCTGAAAGGTTATTTTTTTTCTTGAAATTATTCATATTTGAATTATAAAAAAAAAAACTTTTTTTTTCGAACTGTATACAATCGAGTCCTAAATTTTACATAATTGAATCATATATAATCGAGTTTGTACATAATCGAGTCCAACTTGCATGAGGCACTAGGTTAACAAAGAAAATATTGATTAAGTATGTTACTCAAACTGAATTGTAACGATCGCGCAGGAACTGTTCAATCACAAAGAAATGTTCGAATAGTTTCACAGGAACATTTTCAGTTGATTTCAATATTCCGGACATATTCTTCAGGTTTGATTAAACGTTCGAATTAACATCTCAATAGAACTACTATCTTCAGCGTTTTTCTCAGGTTTTTCAACACTTTCCAGTATATCGGTATCTGGCATCAGATCACAGCAAATCACGTTTTGGTCCTTTTTGCACTAATTATTAAAAGACATTGAGCAATCGAACGGTATTGTACCGTCGACATCAGCAAGCTCACGACGCATTAATTATGCCAGCGGAATATCACTCCCGTCCATGTTGGTTGTGCTTTGAAGTTAGGAATTCCCAGTTTCTGGACAAATTCTCAAGCCATATCCCGAAGAATAGAAGAGGGGTTAATTATTCTGTCTAGCTTTTTTTTTGTCCCATTTATTTATTTCAGGCTCATTGGCATTTTAGCCGTAACAGAGCCGAATTTTAATCGTGTACATGTCATATATTTATCATATCTATAATTAGCACATTACACAGTTGCCATTTTTCGGCGTTAGAGTATTCCCTTCTATACCATTCCATATGGTACACACATTTACACAGTTGCAGCCATTTAGACGTAAGAGTTTTCTATCTGTTCTTCCATTATCCAGTTAGACCGGACAGCGGAGACAGTTGATTGATCATTGTTGAGTTATTTATAGAACAGCAGCCCGATGTGTCTTGCAGAGCAGAGCAGTTGTATGGATGAATCGATCATATTTCGACCGTGGATCGATCTCCATCGCTGATGATTGTTGCGTGGACGTAGTTATTCTGTAACAACACAAAGATGGTCAATGAGGGCCCTGAGCTTCGAACTCATGATCGATCGCTTACTAAACGAACGCGCAACCAATGTGGCTACGGAGGCCCCCCAATTCTGTCTAGCTTGACAAGACAAAAATTCATTGACCGCTCCAGCTTCTCGATTCTGACCAACCTTATATGCTTTTGGTCTAGATACAATTTTCCATTCCGGTTCCATTTTTACTTTAGTTTGAGTAGTGTTGATACCGCACTTTGTGCAATACTGAAATTATTTGCAGCTTCAGACCCCTTCCGTCCATATTTTTCGACCTGCTCGATGATGCTCAAACCTTGCGCAATGGTTAGCGTTTTGATTGTTCGCTTGAAAGGTTTCTCGTGGTTTTCCATACATGAAAAGAAATTGTTTGATGACACGAACACTCCGTCTTCACTTTCAAGGGCAATTGAAATCTGAGGTAATAACGCACAAAAACATGTACGCGAAAATCAATCGAGTTAGGGAGGTGAAAATCCATGGAAAAATGAATCAAAACACATCGAGTAAGAGAGGCATCGAGTTAGGGAGGTATCGTGTTATGGAGAGAAGAATGCTTGTAAAATCGAAGGTGCCATGAAATCCATCGAGTTAGGGAAAATATTGAGATACAGAACATCGAGTTAGGGAGAGTTGACTGTGTTTCAAGGGAGGTACGTTTTTCACTATAGATCCTACGTCAAACAACATAGGGGTTCAAATAAACCGCCAAAATTTCTTATTTAATATCCTTTACAATATTTGCCATACAGTTAGTGATTTGGTTTGGGGGCACTTTTTACTCCCTTACCCGACCAGACTCTTTGTTTTTCATTTGTATGACAGCCCACCCTAAGAGAGGGGAGAGGAGTGTCGAACCACCATAGAAACATTTATTGCATCCTAAAACCTTTACATGCCAAATTTGGTTTCGTTTGCTTGATTAGTTTTCGAGTTATACAGAAATTTGTCTTCCATTTGTATGACAGCTCTCCCTCAGAGAGGGGGGTGAAGAGTCTAACCACCGTGAAAACATTTATTGCGTCCTAAAACCTCCATATACCTAATCTGGTTTCGCTTGCTTGATTAATTCTCGAGTAATGCAGAAATTTTTGTTTCATTTGTATGGCAGAAATCCCCCAATCCCTAAGAGAGGGGGAGGAGTATCTAACCATCATAGAATCATTTGTTGCGCCCTAAAACCTCCCCATGCCAAATTTTGTTTCATTAACTTGATTAGTTCTCGAGAAATGCAGAGATTTGTGTTTCTTTCGTATGGCAGTCCCCCCTTACAAAGGGGGGAGATGCCTCAAACTTTCATGAAATCCTTCCCCGGTCCCAAAAAACACCAAAAAACCAGATATCCTTCAGGGAAGCTAGAATGCCATCCACTCGTCGTTTTGAAATTTCCAGTCGAGTTTCCCTTATTTGTCATGAATTCTGCAATTTCATCGCGCTATTTTTCCTCTACTAAACCATCGAACCTCGGCAAATTAAAATATTTTGCTATACTATATGTTTGAAGAAAAACTTATAACTCAGGATGATCCAATGCATGCTAGTTAATTGATGATTTGGACGACGTTCTTCAAGATATCTTCGAATCCTACATTCACAGGAAAAAGACAAGTCAATTCTTCGATTCCAAAACTTCGAAACCCTTGAAAATGTTCCGAACAAATGTACCTAATTGAGCTTATTAGAAATATCTTTACTCTCATCCATCACCACATAGTCGGCAGCTCGTTCTTTCTAACTTTCAAACAAATAATTTCCTCTCCTAACCCAGCAAAATTTCCAGCACAATATGTGTCAATAAACTTGTTCATTTTTGACGCATGTTTCGACTCATATTTTGTTTTCAGATTGAACCTTTGTAACAGCAGCAGCTTCATTACAAATCAAACAAACTTTTCTCTGATTTATGCTCGAATGAATTCACTCCTAAACTTTCTCTCTCTCTGTGTGTACTGACGCTTACGTACATTCCGTTCTCTCTCATAAGACACTTGAAAACGTTTACAACAGTTACTGCCGATGTATCCACGATTTTTTGCGAGTATGAGCAGAACAGCACCAAAAACGTGAATGAGTCCTCTGGGTACCGTAAACCGGGGGCAAATTGATCACTTATTTCAGAAAAATGTGAATATTTTTAATTTTTTATTCTAGATTTATACCCAATTATTTTTAAAATCAGTACTGGTGCTAAGACCACAAAACTTTATGGAAAGTTTTGTTAAAAAAAATCCTTAAACGTTAATTTGGAAATTTTATAGCAGAAAATTCAAAAATGTAGCTTCGGGGTGAAATTGAACAATCTATGTTTTATAGGATTTTCTAGTATCATATGAACAAAAATGTATAGAAATCAATTATATCTTCACGTACGGTCATTTTAGTGATAATTCAAGGGTTTGAGGAAACTAAAACCTGATTTAATCCACCTAAAGGTGTGGTCATGCCTTTCCATTATTCGATTTGAACACTGATCTGCAGGGCATCCGGAGAACATTCGGGTTATTCAATTGTGGCCATAAACCCACGAAATGGTCAATAATGAGCTAGTTTCAACAAACCAAGACGATCGATATGTCGCATGATGGGATTGGGTTCTGGTCATTCTTGGTGCTTTTTGGTGAAATAGTTTTTTTCTTACTTGTTTGAATAGTAATTACAAGTATTCGATTACTTATTTAACTCATCAAGTATCGGCTAGAAGTGAATTAATGTGTTTAACATCTATAAATATTGCAATTGTCAGATGGTTGAATCAGCACGAAAAAACCAGTTTGGATAAACACGGTTAACAAGATTTGCTCACAAAATTATTTTGGCAATGGTATGGAAGAATTCTCAACTATATTCTTATTTTCGCCCGTATGATTTCTTTTTTTTTTCAACCCAGACTGCGGGCCGAATGAACAAGGTTGGAAGGCCCCATGCGGCTCGCGCGCTGCAAAATGACCACCACTGTAGTGTAACACATATCGCAATAACGATTTTGGAAAATATGCACGAAAAACTCGAAATTTTCTGGTTTTCTTGCCAATGAAAATGAGTAGTTTTCCATGAAATAAGCAGCATTGTAGCCTATCAATTTGAACGAAATTATAAGGCCTTGATTATGATTTGACAACGAAATAGGATTCCTCATGAAAATTAAGACAAATACTAGAATATCTATATACAGGGTTTTCCAACTTTAAATTCCGAAAGTAAATTGAAATAAAACACACTTAGAATTCGAATTTCGATGAAACTTTTATTTCAAATTAAAGTTTGGTTTATGCCATTGTGTGTGAAATACAACATCATTCAAATGTCCACCAAGGGCTTCCTCGCACACCTTGATCCGGAACAGGTAATTTTCGATGACTTTTCGGCACATATGGGGCGGTATCTCGGTCATAACTTCACGAATGTTGTCTTTCAAATGTTCGAGAGTTTGCGGAGAGTTGGCATAAACACTGTCTTTCGCATAACCCCACAAAAAAAGTGTAGCGGGTTCAAATCGCATGATCTGGACGGCCAATTGGCATCACCAAAACGCGAAATTATGCGTTCCTCAAATTTCGTGCGCAATATAGCCATGTTCGGTCGTGTTGTGTGGCACGTGGCGCCGTCCTGCTGAAACCACATGTCATCCGTATCCATATCTTCAATTTGTGGCAAAAAAAAAAATCGGTTAACATGCGGCCATAGCGCTCACCATTCACAGTTACCGTCTCGCCGTCCTCATTTTCAATGAAATACGGCTCGATGACTCCACCAGACCATAATGCGCACCAAACAGTGACTTTTGGCGGATGCAATGGCCTCTCAACAATCACGTGTGGATTTTCTGAGCCCCATATACGGAAATTTTGGGTGTTCGCATAGCCACCGAGCTCGAAATGTGCCTCATCGCTGAAGAAAATTTGATGCGAAAATTCAGCATTTTGCTGCTGTTGTTCGTTCACCCAATCGACGTATGCCCGACGCATTCCATGGTCACCACGCTCTAATTTTTGTACCGGTTGGACTTTATATGGATGTAGCTGCAAGTCCAAATGCAAAATTCGCCACAATGATGTGTTTGACAAGCCCAATTGCTGAGCACGCCGTGGAATCGAAACATTCGGATCATCCTCCACACTGGCAGCAACAGCAGCAATATTTTCGGCCGAACGCACATTACGATGATGCACAGGTTTCACAATATCCGCTACGGATCCAGTTAGCGATTGTGTGCTCTGTAGGCCGTCCATGACGACAAAAATCCGTCCGTAATGCTCGAAAAACATTTACCGGTTTTTCATCATTTTTATAGTATAATTTAACAAAATTAACACGTTGTGCGATACTAAAACAATCCATATTGTAAAATGGCAGACATTCAACTAACGATATGACGCTTTGGTTGACAGCTATGTCAAACGGTTGTCAGCGCAGGGCTGTATACTTTCGGAAGCCCGAAATGGAAAACCCTGTATATATTTCTGTCTGTCTGTTTGTCTGATTCTTATGGACCCAGAACTTACTGCACCGATCGACATGAAAATTGGTATGTAGGGGTCGGGGAAGGTTCCAATGATAGTTAGTGACCCCTAAGGGGGTCTAAGGGGGGGCTGCCATACAAATGAAACACAAATTTCTACATTACTCGAGAATTAATCATGCAAATGAAACCAAATTAGGCATACGGAGGTTTTAGGGTGCAATAAATGTTTCTATGGTGGTCAGACACTCCACCTCCCTCTCTAAGGGGGGGGGGGCTGCCATACAAAAGTAGCACAAATTTCTGCATAACTCAAGAACTAAGCAAGCAAACGGAACCAAATTTGGCATGTGGAGGTTTTAGGGGGTAAGAAATGTTTGTATGGCGATTCGACACTCCTCCCCTCTCTTTGAGGGGAGGGAGGGGGGCTTGCCATACAAAATAGACACAAATTTCTGCAAAACTCAAGAACTAATCAAGCAAACGGCATCAAATTTGTCATATGGAGGTTTCAGAGAGCACGATACGTTTCTATGGTGTTTCGACGTTTCGACGCTGATGCTCCTGCAGTTCATGACAAATGAACCGAACTTAGTTACATGCAACCGACACTCCGTCTCGTGGAACATTTGCTTTTTGCATTATTCCCCACACTCATTCGTTTCACTGTCTCACTGAGAATGAACACCCGAAATATTCATACGCATCTTCGATCAGCTGACAGTGGAAGGGAACAAATATCCATCCAGAGAAATATCATCTCACTGACACCGCGTCAGACGTTTAAACGCGTGTTCGTGTGTATGTTTCTAGCTCCGGTCCCATTTTTGTACTGCTTATTGCACACACATCGATGGGCAATGGTACATTCGAGTGCTGAGTTTATGGGTGTATGACCAACGAAAATTTCACCATTAGGCAATGAAAGGTGATATTTTCGACTTGAGCATTCACTGACATCGAGAATGAACTGATATTTCTGTCGATGGAACGAAAACTATATCAAAACAAACGTGATGGTTAGCAAGCAGTCAAAGGCACTGCGGCACCGCGATAGAAAGAAGAGAAAAATATCGGTGGAGATATTTTGCACTGATAAAAATTGCTTTTCGATTTCAACATGTTATTTCGAAATTTTGCATCCATGTGACTCACATCCATAATCACATCCAGTGCATGATGGAAAGTGAAGGGAATAATATTAAACTCTTTTTTATATCGCTTTCTCTTTTTGTCCTATTTCAGTTACTGGACGCACAAATACTGAAAGAGAGTGAAATTATTCCTCAGTAGTATATTGAACTGTAAGAAACTGCTTTTAAGTTTTGGAAAACATGAATTTCCAAAGATACAATTGAAGTTTTCCTTAACATGTCCGTCTTACCCTCATCTCCCCTACATGTAACACACAGTCTTTTTGCTTAATACGAAATGCAAGAGGAAAATCGATTCGAAGGGTCGATAGTGTGTTGTGAATGAAATCGTGGTGCGATTTGGTTCGCAACTTAAATTCCAATGTTAAACTCGACGAAATGATACAAAGCTTCGGTTTTATGTGTCGTATGATGGAGACTGCTGTATGCTTGTGAGTATTCTTGCATCGCACGCACACATTGTTGTTATCTTTATGCTTTGCCAAAAATAAATTGATTTCTTTTATTAGAAATGTGGGATAATGGCGATTGTAGGATATGTAGTTAAAAATCATTCTGCGAGAATAAAGCTTTGTCGTTAGTAAGACCAAAAAGGTGTTGCGCACTTTGCGTTTTTGATTTCTGGTAGTATTACTGACAATGTTTATCGGAGATAGCTAATGGATTTAGAGCTATACCAGGAAAACAAAAAAAATGGGCATAACGAATTTATTTGCCAACACGACAAACCTGAGAACAAACCTCTATGTCTGGACTGGGAAGTGTCTTCACACCGCTACTGAGGCTACGTAAAAGTTTGTGTATACGCGATCCTCCAACTATTGGGCAGCTGAAAATCATAAAAAAAATCAAGTGGTGGCGAACATGTGTTATGGTAAATTACCTTTGAGGGATAGCATAAGGCAATCCATGTGATCATCTTAATCTGGTATCACAGCATCAAGCTGATTCCCCCACGAAATTACCACGTATTGAACAAATCAAGTTTCTGAACTATTTTCTATACAACTATTCTCCGCATTCTATCAAAACTCGAGTGAATTCAGCAATTGTCACCTTTGGCTCGTATCCCAATATATCATTCGATTTTCAAAAATGAGCTCAATGTGCAGATGACGTAATCCGCTGATAGACGAGTGTAACAGCTAGTAGTAATGATTGATCGATTCCACTTCGAGCTTCGAACACTCATAGTTAGGTCGCAAATGATGGCTCCGTTGGTCCAAATGCATACCCTGCCGGCTCTCATCATCAGCCACGGACAAGCGGCAGCCTCATAATCAAATCCTACCCCCATCGAGAACACTCGGAACTGGTTTGAGGATTAACATTATTTCTTATACAAGGTGTCTTAGCCGCATGCCATGCAGGTATGCTGTTGCTCGCTATGAACTCAAATGGGTTATGAGTTTCTCTCCTTGAATAGAGAGTTATCCTTTGGAAATCATGCAATTATGGTTCTCATAAACTCAAAGCCAGCGAAAGACTTTTTGCATTTCCCTGCCGCATTGAACCGCACCAATTCAACCAAATACGAAGCCAATAAATTATAATCCGCGCCGTTGCCATATCAGGAACACAATGATAGCTCAATTAATTTTGTTTGAAGATTGCGTCCCGACCTTGCGTTGCTCAAGTTGTTGCTGTCCAATCTGCAAAGTCTCACCTATTTTTCTACCTATTCTCTACCCCCGCAGACGATGAACTGGTGAAACGATCTCAATGGCTGCTGGAGAAGCTGAACTACCCCTGGGAGATGATGCCGTTGATGTACGTGATACTGAAAGGGGCCGACGGAGATGTCCAAAAGGCGCACCAACGGATCGACGAAGGTATGGAGGACTGTGAGAATCGGGGCCCACAGCCCAACATCAGGCTGTTGTACCCAACTCAGCTGGAATGCCTCATAGAAAGTAAATGAATAATTGTGTGTGTTTCGTTCCTAGCTCGGCTGAGTTGGGTAGGTGATAGCAATTAATTCAATCCTTAGTTTCCAGGGCATCTTTTTTTCTAATCGAACGAATGATAGCGGGGCAATTTTCAGCAAGACGTTCCTTGGTGAAAATTTTCCGTCCATCATTCGATCATTTTCTGTCTCAAAAACGAAGGCCGAAGCGAGTGGTCGATGATTTCGTTGGGAAACGGTTCGAATACTGTAAGGCACCGGGCCGTTTTAGGCTCATAACTATTATCGTATTTCAATAACCCATCATTTTAACTCGATTTGCCACCGCATCATACCAGTCACACTTTCTCAGTTGCTACTGCGAAGCCACGAAACACTACAAATTATACCCCATCGAAAAGGGTGATTGTTTCATTCGACTGGGACGAGCTGCGCATCCGACTGGGGGAATTATGTCGTAACATAAAAATTTACAACCATAATCATCCCAGAGCCTGGAGAAGGCGGTACTGCTCGATACCGCCAGTTTCAAAGTCTTCGAACCATGAGCATCCACGATTTCTGCAGCCTGAAGTCAGTTTTTCTTTCATGCAAATTGCACTTAGTGGCATTCTGGAGCATTATCTTCACAGCAAATTGATGAAGTGACTGGTGGGCGGGTGAGGACGCGTATAGTTTATTAATTGCAATAATCAATCAGTTAAGTTCAGTTCAATCCCGTTGAAGAAATCTGCCATAAAACTGCTCCGATTTTGCTTATACCTTGAATATCGGAAGAAGTCAAATTCATTTTTTCGCTCTTCGTATGCATTATCACAGCATTTGCTGTCAATCCAGGTTGATAAATTTTTGTAAGTTGAAGAAATTTTAGAACTCTTTATTTTCGAAATGATTTTAACAGAAAGAAAATTCCGAATCAACTTCATCGACTGAAATCACTCGATCACTCGGCTACGGTCCAACGAAACCCCACAAATACCAACCTGGTTCGCCAGGTTCATCAATCAGGAGCATCATCCTGCACCGAAACAACCAACATCAAACGGCGATCCCATTTCCTGCGGAAGCCTACCACACACGAAAGTAATGCCGCATTTTCTGTTCTGCCCCATTGAACTCTCGCCACAGGTCAAGCAGTAGTCAATGAATACTCACGATTGCACAACCTGAACATGTTTGACGGTGTGGAGTTGCGCAATACGACGCGCCAGTCCGGATGATAGACTTTTAAAGTGCCGATACCCGTCGCCCCGCCCCTGGTGATGGTCCCACCGAAGCAGGGACGAACGGAGCAGATTACGCAAATATAGAATACGTTAGCGCGAATCAAGTTACAGTTATTTCAACTAATTAATGCAAAAAAAGGAAGATACAAAACATGAAAAATGAAAACCCGCAAGTTCAAACTAGTGATAGTACCGAACTATTGTTTAATTTTATTAACGTTAATGAAAAACTCAAAACAAAACAAAGTGCCAGAAATGAATTTATACGATCGTGAGTATTCATCGGTATCCGTCGTCACACTGTATGAAGTGAGCTGTCGAAAAAAAAAGTGTACAAACCCCGTCCAACGCGCTGAGGTCATTATTCTACTGTTAAACTCTGATGCCCCTCCCAAAGTGGCGTCTCGAAGCCACAGATGTGACCATAGGTGTCTACTTTAGGACGCCATTTTGTGGATAACATCATTAATGTCGGTTAAACGAACGCAAGACGCCCCAAGCCACCAACTTCAACCTCGTTTCTTTCCGTGTTTTTTTCCGTTGTAACCTAAAACAAACATGATCAAACTGTCGAAACAATGAACTTCCAAATGCTCAGTGGAAATGTTATTTCATAACAATGTCGAGATGCAGCCATTCTGGAACTATCACGTGTAGCTTTACTTGTGAGACAGCCATCCTAGAGTATGCGAGAGTGTAGCGAGAAAAGTAAAAAAGGATAGTGCGAAGTAGTGAATTTGTTTTCTGTCGAAACCGACTAGTGTTCCATCTCTTATCCAAGCAATGATCAGCCCCGGGAAACGACCTTTAGTCCGAGCTTCATCTGGTGTGACCGCAGTAACTTGGATCAACTTTAACCTCTTCAATCCAACGAAGCAACAACGATAAAAAAAAATCAACAGTATCCAATCAACAGTCAACAGTAAATCATCACTCAACAATCAAAAACATGTTTAAAATCTCAGTGTAGACACACAGCCCCCGAGAAAGGCAGCGCAAGATGGGCGAATTGAACGGCATTGAGATCAATCATTTTGCTCGTATTCCAGGTGTCTCATGACATGATTACATCACATTGAATAAAGGATTTATTCAAACCTTCGGCAGAGTTCAAGCATCTGTTTACACAGGTTTCCACAGCAATAGAAATTCTTCAGCAACAAATTATCGAAATTTTATTGAAAAGATTCGTGCGCGTATGTATAACGTACGAAATTTCCCATTCAAATAAAGTTTAAAATATAAAATATAAAATATAAAATATAAAATATAAAATATAAAATATAAAATATAAAATATAAAATATAAAATATAAAATATAAAATATAAAATATAAAATATAAAATATAAAATATAAAATATAAAATATAAAATATAAAATATAAAATATAAAATATAAAATATAAAATATAAAAAGTATAAAAAAATTACAAAAAATAAAACATCCAACAAAACTTCTCTTTAATTTACGACCACTAATTTGGCAACCTTGAAAGAGATCCAATGTTTCTGATTTTTTTCAGGTGGTTTTTGGTGAGAAAAAAATCAATGTTCACTGAAAAACTAATTTACGAAAATAAATTACGGTCAAGAAGATCGGAAAAATCTGAAAGAAAGGAACGATTTTTTCGATTTTTTTTTTTTGAAAATCGGAAATCGGAAAGGAAAAGATCGATCCTCTAAGTATCGATCCAAGATCACATTGTTCATTTGAGCAACTTTACATACTCGAAATATTCAAAACAGAATTAGAATTATGAAAGATACTTTTTGAAAGGCGCTATATTATACCTCGAAAAACTATAATACCTACAAAATTTTGGTCGAAGAATGATAGTAGAAAATTTCCAGAAAAAACTCAAAATAAAAAAAAAATACACAGAAAAAGAAATAATTTCAATTATTGAAATTATTTTTCTCAAAAATGTATTTTTTTGTTCTCAAAAAAAATTATATGGATTATATGAATTCATACATCGGAAGATGAGCACGTTTACACAGAAAAAGTTTCACTTGTTAATTTTTTGTGTGTAAATTCTCGTGTTTGACAAGTAAACATCTTTCCGATCTATTAAAAAATATTCGAGTGATAGTCATTCGAAATCTTTCATTATTACCCTGCTTGTTCTGTGTTTATGTTTTCATTTCACCCCCATATATTCCGGTTAGATGAAGTCTCAGGTCAAAAAATGACACGAAAAATGTTTATTTCGTGTGGCATTTTTTCAAAGAAAACATGAAAAATTTGTTGTTAGAAAAACTCCTTCCTTTAAAAGTGACCTTCTTCCGATGTATGGATGATTTGTCGAAGATTGTGAGGACTATTTATATAATTTTTAGAGGATTTTTAAAAACACGCTTTTGAGAAAAATGAAATTCAAAAAGATTTATTGATTTGCTACAAAATATTATATTTACATTCTTACTTAATATCTACATTTACAAACTACCAATACTACATTAATGTGATGTTCAATCTTTTTTTTATCTTAAAACCGCGTTCATCACTGATACGTTTTGCTTTATTTTCATTCATACCAAGAGATACCCTCTATTGATTTCAAGTACAGGCAAACCTTTTTTTTTTGTGCGGGAGATAGGGACCGCACGAAAAAGTCGCATAAAAAAATCGTGCAAAACTTCACCAGCAGCTTTAAAATATCGTGTTCGGTACACATTTAAAAAAAACATTTTTGTGCGGTAGATGGGGACCGCATAAAAAAAGTTTCCCTCAAGAAAATAACTCAAATCCACGCCATTCACCGTTCAATTTCCTTTTGTTTCCCTGCTTTGCGATGGGACACTTTGCCTTTTCAGTTGCGCGTGGCTGTTTTGTGCTTTTAGTTGCATGTCGAAACGTGTTGCTGTTAGAAATCATGTCATGCAAATACTTAGAAAAACATAGAGCATTTGATGAGAGAAGGGGAATGATTTCAGAAGTGGATAATTGAGACGCAAATATGCTTTTTTCGCACTGAAATGCATATAAAACATCGAAAAAAATAAATAAATGGACGATAACTTCGTCAAATTCGCTTCAATTCATACACCGCACAAAAAAAAATCGCGCAAAAAAAACCGCAGAAGAAAAGAAAATCGCACAAAAAAAAAGTTTTACTGTATAATATTGAGCAAAAAAGTAAGAAATTTGACTAGCGGAAAAAAATCTGTACCGTACTTATTCAAGTAATTAACAAGTTTTGCCATTTTTGTTAGATTTTGTTTATTCCCTTACATGGCTTCTTTCATATATGCGTTGACAAAAATAAAAGCCCACCTCAAAAAAAAAAAATATTCAAATCGGTAAACCCTTGTTTCTTCATGTTATGACAGTTAGAGCTGTGCGGTATTGTTAGCAATCGATATTGAAGAGATATTAGCAAAGTGTTGTTTACATTGTAATAAATACAGCATTATATAATGATTTTCTCAATTTTATTTGATCGAAAAACTTTTGGTAATTAAAAATTGCAATTTCATGAGTCTTTACCATAAAAACAACTTTTTTCATTGCATTTCCATCATTTTTAGCTGGATTCAATTCACAAAACTTAAACCAAACATTTGATTGCAATGGCACACAAAATAAAAATAGAAAACAAGTATAAAAGCCCAAGTTCGAGAAATAACAAATCACATAATAAAAGCAAAATAGTTGATAGCATTAATATTGAACTGTTGAAGACGTATGGGCATACTATTTATCAAGTTCTGGAGGTGTCGAGGGTCGATTTCGTTCACGGCTTCTGGAGCGCCGTGAAATAAGTGTTTTTATTAGTGGCTCCATCTTTCACCACTGTCGAAAATGAGTCAAAGTTCTCAATCTGGCTGAAATCAGTCACTGAAAGGTTGTGAATAATATCGCACAGTCCTATTTGTCGTAACATGTGGAAACGAGCGATTACTCAAAGGTTTTGAATGATTTTAATATTATTTTTTGGGAGTGGGCTTTGATTTTTGTCATCGTATATTTGCACACTACAGAGTAGTCATGTAAGGAAGGGAACAAAATCTAACAAAAATGGCAAAACTTGTTAATTTTTTGAAAGGATAGTAGTTAATATACAATTCTATGAAATTACGGTAGTAGTTTTTGATGAAATAGTCCAGAAAGTGAGAAAAGTTCTAAAATATGCAAAGTGGGCTTTTGTATGCCTATCACTGTAGGTCTTATCGCCATGTTTATTTTGTGGTCTTTTTTGAGAATTGATCATGTAATGCATTTCGGAAACGGTTGGTCACTGGCACCTTCTTTTATGAGCAACAAATCATCACACCTAATTGCGGCAGGCAATCATTCTCTCTGTGTCTTGAAGCAAAATTCGATACAAGAATTACTGTCTACTTGTAACAACCATCAACAATCGCAATTATAATAGTAATCATAATGGTAAAAAATATCGAAGAATATACAAAGCGTCATCAGAAATGTATTTGCTGTGTATAATTTACTTCCGCTGCCTTTTTTTGCACTGTGTCTCACTGAGTATTTTAAACAACCAAGTTTCTTTTATCTTTCATGAATTTTTTTCCGATGCAATTCGTTCTGTTTCCGTATCGTACCTTCCGAGTGTTCATTGCACACAAAAAACCAGCGATTTGATTATTTCTTAGAATAACGTTATTGTATTTTGTTTACCCCTTCCCTCTGATAATCCTTCCAAGACAGCTCGACAATTATTCCCAAAAACAGCTCGGCATTTATTCGAAGACGAAGAGATCATTTCGGTGACACGTACCACCTCAAACTTCGGATCGCCGAGCAGTTCGAGGTCTCATTCTCGATCCCACTCGCAGCCTGGCGATGCGTTCGCTGACGAGGAGGGCGTCCTGAATCTGGACACCAAATTGACCAAAGTTTCGTCTGACGATGAGCGGCCATCATCACATGACGATGTCAGCATCAAGTCGAAGGAATCTGGTGAGCTGAATCCATTTCGGTTGAATGAGGCGTTCCAGCGCAGTGCCATGCTGTTGCAGTCCAGTGATAAAAAGTGTCCACAAATAAGTCCGGCGACGGAAATCGAGACAAAATCATTACCTAAATTCGCCAGTTTTGACGGACCGGGTAACTTCTCGTTACCTCTACCGATTTCCCAACATTCGATCGATGCTATCAATCGTTGCAGCAATAGAGCATCTACCGCCCGAACTCGTACTCGTTCCCGATCTCGATCGCAACACATCGAAACGTTCCGTGACGAAGAGGGAGCACTCAATCTGGATACTAAGATCACCAAAGTCCCCGCGGAAGGTGAACTGCCGTCGTACGGTGTAAGCAGTGCGAGACCTCAGGCTCAAGATGAATCAAATCTACATCTCGAAGAAGTCTACCAGAGCAATGTCGAACAGCAGCAGTTCAGTAAAAGAAACAAAAAGGCCACTACTGGAGATGATATCGATGCACAACTAGTTCAAAGCGGACTGGATTCAAGCAGCTTCTCGTTGCCCATGCTAATTCCTCGCCCCGCGACAGACAACCCCCTTTATGTCAACCCCACCAGATTCTTGCCCTATCTCATCCCCTCGTACCGAAGCGAACCGCCTCTACCGATGTTTAACCACTACGTAGGCTACTAGCATCCGCTGCTCTACGCCGTTCCCGACGACAGCTGCTGCCGGGACGAATCCACGAAAAGGAGCTCAGCTCCTCCATCTCCGTCCAGAATATCGCCACCGAAGGAAGCTCAACAGTACTCATCAGCGCAGGTTGCACCCAACGATCAAGAGATTTAGCCACGGTTGGAAGCTGACATCTCACCCTGGCGCCGTTGAAAGGTTCCACTGATTGCGGTAAGTCGATTATGCTGATATACCTTACCAGATATTTTAGTATATCATTCATTTATTTGTTCATTTATTATCATATTCTAGGGAGAAGCCCACACAAGTGGGTACCACACCCTTCATTGCATTGAGTTCCACAGATACATTTATTTATATTAGAATATGAATATGCTAGCTTAGTCATGGGCGATGAAAAGATGGACGTCAACATGTTCTTCAGTTCCTTCGGAGCCTTGACGATCAACTTTTGGCCACTAAATTATTGAAGCAGATCCTCCGTTTGAGGTTCGCCCAAAAATGTTCTATCGGTTGCAGCTACGGGACGTTGGAAGGGTTGGCGGTGTTCAGTACAACGTTCATCTCCAGCCGATCCATCTCCTCCAGTGATCTCTTGGAATAATAGACCGAGGCCAGGTCCGACCAAAAGACCACATCATCCTTCGCGTCATACTTCTTCATAAAGGCCACTGAAGGAATGGACAGCGGGTAGGATATTCTCTTCTCGCTGATCGTCAACCACAGAAGGACCTTCTTCAGGAACTTGGTATGGGAGAAATGTTTGACGGCATCGCTTAATTCTTTGGTGGGGGACGTAAAGTACCCGGTCCCCTTCCAGTTGTTGCCAATCGACGTCGTGGTCATAATAGATGACTGAGATGTACTGTCATCCATTATGACCACGATATCGCGCTTCACCGGAAAGATGTTTTTCACCAGCACCTTCAGTCGCTTGACCTGGTTGATGGTCTGCTAATCAGACACGGAAGGATTCGAATGCCGGCGGTCGTAACTAAGCTTCCGTTTGGCGCTTTCGCCTTTCTTCAGAAAACAGTGCCTCACAATGTCCAACATCTTCGTTCCGGGGTGGGTCTGGCATTACAAACAAAACATCGAGTGTAGCTGCTTGACTGTTTTCGCTGTAGCTGCTATAAATTTTTGTACACTATAGGGTACGATGACGTTGCGTAGATGAATTCACTACCAGGCGGTAGGATATTTGAATGAAAAATCGCTATAATCAGTCATTTTTTTAATGCATACGTTACTATTGTTTCAAGTAGGTTCGAAATACAAAAGTACGCCCGTCTACATGCTCGAATTCAAAGTAAGCCCCGAAATAGTTCCATTTCAATGGAAATATTTCAATATATAGCGTCATGTTGCAGATGCAATGCATGGAAGGGGTGAGTTTATCAGTCAGATTTTTCAAAAGTACCGACCGATCTATAACGCAGTAGCTTTACTACGACGTCGCAGTACTTCTTCATCGTGCGCGGTAAACAAACAACAAATGACAGTTGACGGTTAGCCTATATATGAGGCTCATGCTGACAACAATACCAAGAAATTGAAAAAATGAAATTTGGAAAATCGAAAAAATTTGGTGCGAAATGACTAAAAAAATGCATAAAACGTCGAGATATGGTGTTATCTCGAAAAAAAAACTAAATTCGACCTTCTTGGATTTAGCCTGAGTGGCAATGAATGCATGGGATAAAAATTATAATCGAATTTAGAGAACCGATCGTGTACATTTTGTTCATTGGTAAAAAAATGACCTGTGTAAAATTTCAGCTCAATCGGACATGAGCACTCAAAGTTTTGATTTTGTTTTGACCCAGAAAGTTGATTTTCGGTCAAAATTACTTTTTCCAGATAACACCAGATCTCAACGTTTCATGCAATTTGAAGACATTTGGCATTAAAACATTTTTACACCCTCAATTTCCACTACGTTAGAGGGCACATAAATGTCTCTACGATACACTCTAATGTGAAGCGCTCATCTACAACAATCTGGTTTTCGTGCTTCCGGTCAGTCACGACAGCCCGCAGTTTGTTTGGTCTTACTTTCGATATTTCAGACACGGAAATATGTCTGTCCCGATCTTTCATGGTTTGAATCACGTTAAGCCCTTTTCTATTTGATTTTGACCGGAAGAAAACAACCCCTGGGCCAGTTTGAGGTGCATCTTCTGGATAGAACTTACTGAAGCGGAAACAAAAGGATGGTGGAGTGGAAGCGGAGATGATAGAGGAAGAGAGGAGGTAGATGGTTAAGTGGAATCAGAAACAATGGAATGCGAGATCGGGGGTTGAATTAAAACGGTATGGTTAGGGGGATGAGTGAAGTTTTCTTTCTTATTTCTTATTTTTTGACTATTCTTCGGAAGATAATATTTCTGATGCGTGATTGCGCTTAAGTGATTTTCTGGTTCTCGGTTCCTTTTTGAGCATCTGAAAGGGAGTTATCGTAAGAGATCTCCATATTAAGAGACCTCCACCTTTTGCCATCATTTATGCGACTAATAAATACGATATTTTGAAATAATTTCTATAACATAATAAGAAAGAAAACTATGGATGTGTTTTACCTAAGATATAACCAAGGTTGACGTAGGACTGCCGTAGACCGTGTTAGCAAAATGAATTCCGGAGTGTAAAAATGCATGGGGGTATGGGGGTATAAACAGATTTTCCTAACTTATTGGTTTCGGAATCTGTGTTGGGAAAACACATTCCGATTTGCAAAAAAAAAAACAAGCGAGTACAAAAGCTCCATGGTTTTGAAATCCGTGTTAGGGATACATTCCGATTTGCAGAAACGCAAACGAGTAAAAAGTACCCGCTGATTGCATCTAATTTGCAATGCCGATTTTCCCAGGCTCCATGGTTTAGAAGTCTGTGTTAGGGAAACATTCCGATTTGCAGAAACGCAAACGAGTACAAAAGTACTCGCTGCTTGTATCTATTTTGCAATGCTGATTTCCCCAGGCTCCATGGTTTTGAAGTTTGTGTTAGGGAAACATCCATTCATTCCTCAATCGTTGCGCAATCATAACTGAGTGGATTTCCGAGCGACACTCGTTTCTACCGATTGGTGTGATTTTAATAGCCTGTTTGGAAGGCAAATTTAAGGCTATTGAAAAAAGTTTTTGGATCAAAAAGTAACAAACGTAGAACGCGTAGACATTTTATCTTTCGAATGAAGTGTATATCATACCATTTCGTTCAGTTGTTCAAGAACTATTAATGCTCAAAATCTCGTTTTCCGGCGTAACACCCGAGTTTAGAAATGAAAGACGTAGTCCTTTGTCAAAACAATAACAGTCATAATTATACTAGCTAGCGCATACCAGTGTGATTAATATGATAACGGTTGCTACTCGATCGACTGATCGCATTCGCCGCGGCTATTGTGCACTTGTCGATTCGATGCTCGTGCTAACGTTCTCACTCACAGTGATTCACACTGGTATTTGTGTGGTGTGGCGTGATTTCGATGCCAATAGCAATGACGATGACACAGCGAAAAAATCAAACCCTGTGCAGTCTATGCTGAAACCAATCTTTTTATTATCCTATTTGGCGCTTTACCCGCTTCCATATATGAACACGTGATTTGTGTAGCACGTGAGCTGGAAAGAAAACACCAGCTTGGACTTGTAGCTAACGGTATTATGTGTGGCAGAAATACGAGAAATACGTCTGACTACACCAGGTTATCGATGAGGAATGCTGAAACTAAATTGCAGAGTAAACCTGAATGTTTCTATCAACCAAATTGGAGCTCTCAAACTGCTCTACAATTTGTTATTTGACACCCAACTTCTATATTTTTTTGATTTCGATGCAATATCATCTCAAAAAAATTCTGGTGAATCTTCAACTAGATTCTACCAAAATCAAGTCAATCAACTTTCACTTCAACGTTGGAATATTTCTTTTTCGCTCGAAATAGGTCATATTTGGAATACAGTCAACTCTCCTACAACGCGATACTCTCAGAACGCGATTTCCATATTACGCGGCGATGAAATTGCGACAGCCCTCCTATAACGCGGTACTCTTATAGTGCGGTTTCCGTTCAACAACACCCCATCAGTTCTTTTCGTGCAACCGATGCACGATTTTAACTGGATATGTTCATATAAACATTCAAGATAATCTTTTAGCCGTTTACGACATCGGTTTCAGGCAAGCTCCGACTTAGAGGATATGATTCGCAAGTCAAGATGTGCTGCAAAATTAGCTGTCATTGCCAAACCTTTCAAACTATGGAAAAAGGTGCGCCCGTTTGTTTATTAAACAGGGTTAGAGGAGCGGTAGAAAACAGTACGGTAGAAAGCGGAAGGGGTTATCTGAAATGTTAAAGAGAAAGGATGATCACAAGAGTTTGAATGAATTCTGCACTCTCTCATTATTTAAGTAGTATTCAGATGCTACTAGTACTTTATTCGAAGATAAACGTTTGCAACATGAACTGTTGTAGAGTTCACAAATGTGCACAAGCGTATTGTGTTTTGTTTTAAAAAAATCAGTATACTTTAAAAATGGTTACAGAAATAATGTGCAGATTGAGTATGCGAAGCCACTTCTTTAACTTCAGCATCATCAACGTCCGTAGTCCTCACTTTTACCGGAGAAGAACACCCGAATGCAGTTTTGAAATTTTAACATTTAAATGAACTTTTTTAGTTTAGATTTGACGTAGGACTACGTCTTTGATTTCTATATAGGGAGTCACTCTACGAAAAATGTAATGTTTGTCTAAGAGTTTTCAAATGCATATTACGCTAAATCGTTCTTACGATATCTGTTATAATATGTACCATTAGATAGCAAATTTATCCAGCAATTTTTTCCGCCTGATACATCAACAGTGGGAATAATAACACATGTGTACAATTTAACAAATAAAAAAGGTTCGTTAATTGGGCCGAAAAATTAATACACTTATCGAATTTTACTCGCTAGCTGGACTGCAAAACAGCGAAAGCAAAACTTCGAATTGAAGATAACATCTGTTATTGATACATAACTGCATTGCATCCCAGTTAACGTACGCCCTGTTATAGATAAGTCCAGTTGAAGATATTCCAGTTAGGGAATGACTTTTGTATATGACGGGGTGACGAACATCATAAGTGAGTGTCTTTCGGGCTGCGGCAACATGAGCAATTGTACAGCGAAAAATTATATCAATATTAGGAGGATCGCAGCGATTATCATGCGAGGACTTATTGAGATCGTCATTACATCGCATCACAAAAATGGAACGAAATGAAATACTAACCCTTTGCGGTCGGAATTAATTTCCCTTGAAAGAGATCCTCTTATCTTTCCACGCTTACAATATTTCGTTAATATCAAGTACCGTTACCTATTATTCACAGAAACTCCGTATACATTTGCGAAAGGTTCACTAGACATTGAAATTCGTTTAGAAAAAAAATTAAACTATAACATCGTTTAATGATGTATTAAGTATGATTCCTTGCTGTGATGACTGAGAGCAGACAAACGACCGCAAAGGGTTAATCTTCATGACTCATATTCATAATTCTTAATGACTCAATTCCTTCTATGATAGATTGCGCAGTACAACCAATACGACTTGATTGTGACACTGCTCTCGATTATGATTACAAACCGTTTCAAGCCGTTTGACGATTTCCTGCCTTTCCGGGACTACTACTTAGAGTTTACATTTGAAAAAACAACTGTTCTGAACAATTACAGTCTTACGTCAAACTTCCGTCCGTGCCCCTAAGCTCAGACCTTTCTACTTTTTGTTTTATTTTTTCATCATTTCCTCTTATGATCTCTCATTGCTCTACAAACTACGCGGTACGAATGATGTAATTTGTACTCATTCTGAGTTTCTTATAGCGCGGTTTCCATATAACGCGGTACGCACTCACCGTGTTATTGGAGGGTTGTCTGTATAAAAGAAATATTTTTAACTGTATATAATCGAGTATAAAATTGTATATAATCGAATCATATATAATCGAGTCAGTATGTAATCGGATCCGACCCTTTACACAGTGCATTCAAAAAGTTCCGGAACTATCGCACACTAAAATCGGGGAGTGGCGCTATCTCTGCTCCAACGCGCGGATCACTTTCCGCCAACTTCTGACTAGCTACCGTTTCTACCGTGAATTCAGTAGCTAGTTTTGGCTGATTCAGCGATTCAGTAGCTAGTTTTGACTGGTAAGAGTAACGCTGTGGTTTTTTGTCGCGTCACAATTTTAATTATGGAGCAGAAAGCCGCCATCAAATTGTGTGCTCCAGGGCAAACAGTGAATGCAGTCTTCTACAAAAGTGTCCTGGAACGATTATTGACACGGGTACGGCGCTTGCGGCCCGACCAGTACCGATCTGGAGAATGGTTTTCGTTTCATGACAATGCGCCCGCGCACACCGCGATTTTGGTAGCGCAGTTTCTTCCCAGCCGGCAGGCATTGCATAGTTTACTGGCCAAATTTGAGTCTACATTATCGCTGTTGGATGTTCCAGTGCCAACGAGAAACCGACGATCAGTTTGACATGGATTGACTGATATAATAATTATCTTCAATTATGAGACTAACTTTATGGACTTCATTGTTTTGTTCAGGCACTAAATATTAAAAAAAAAGTAGAATGGTCTGAGCCTCGGCACGGACGGAAGTTTGACGTAGGACTGTGATTGTTCAGAACACTTGGTTATTTTAAATGTAATTCTTTTCATTGTTCAGAAATCTGTTAGTTTCACTCTTTTGAAACTCTAAATAGTAGAACTTCAAACAGTTTTTAACGAACAAAGAAAGACAATAAGCTTCTGTCAGGAAGTTCAACAGTCTAACTGAAAATGATTAATGAATATCAGTGGGACACATAACAGGATGGAATTGTAGATGAAGTATATGTGAAACGGTAAACAAAAAAAAATATCGTCATTGATTACATTGAATATGGAATTTATGAGAAAGAAACGAAAAAAACCAGTTTAAAATACTCCCGGTTTCGTGATATTTTGAGGTTAAATACACATGAAATCATGAAGTTGCTCTATTTTCAATGGATAGCTTTGGTATTGTGATTTCTTCCCATTGTCTTATTCTTATTATTAGGCTTCGGGAGCAGTAGCTTTTTCGGTGAAATAATGTTCGTTTGCAGACTATCACAATCAAGTCGTATTGATTCTACTACTCAGTTGATCATTGAATCATTGAGTCATTGAGAATATGAATATTTCATTTCGTTTCATTTTTGTGATGCGATAATATGCCGATCTCAATGCCTCCCCCTAATTAATGAACGATCACTGTATGGGTGACACTTTCCTCGTTGCTATAATGAAATCTTGCATGAAGTTTGAGTGATGTATGAAATCTTGTATTTGATTACTTTAACAGCTTACTAATTTGTTAGATTGAACGAATTATTGCACGCAATTTTGTGTTACATACAACATTCATGGGAACGAAGTTGGAAGAAAGAATGCATAATACATGATTTACCTTCGCATCCGCTCGCAAAACATACCTCTTTTGTTTGTTAAATTGCTCACTTGCTCTATTGCTCTACTATTTCCACTGTTGATGTCTCAGGCAAAAAAAAACTGGATAGATTTGCCGTCTAATGGTATATACTATAACATATATCGTAGGAACGATTCTGCGTAATATGCATTTGAAAACTCTTTATAAACGTTACATTTTTCGTAGAGTGACCCTCCTATGTAGAAATTAGAGGCGTAGTCCTACGTCAAAAGCCAAAATATCTGTTTTGCATAACTATAGAATGAAGAATTAAAATATTACTTCTTTTCAAATTTAGCATCAACTTCGCATTGATTACAGCATGTTTATAATTTGAGGGTCATCCTAAGGTTTCAGTCAGTTTGAACAAACTATTTGGCTGTACTGTCGACCAATCTACGTCATGTTGATATTTGCATCTCGTTCCACGCAGAGAAAACTGCTCGTTGAGGCTTTTCAAAAATCTCATACTGCAACCACTCTTCATAACCCAAACTGGCGTTGTCAGAAAGCATTTCATTTTCGACAGAAAACATGCCATTTCGTGCCTTGAAGCGTCAAATAATGCCATTTTTTCCCAACGCTTGAAAATGTTTGTATGTATGGAAGCAGAATCTTTTTTCATCTTTTTTGGGATTGCACCCAAAAAAAGTCCAAACGACGACAACGGGGATCGAACCAAGGCCGGCTAGGACGCAAGACTGTTTTACACGACCACGGCTAATGATGCTGTTCGGTAAATGCGTGATAATATTGCACCTGGTTATAAAATGAAGTTGGAAAGTGTTTTCTAGGAGTATGAAAGGAGTGCATGAAGGAGGGCAATATCTATCTCGGTCTGGGCCGTGCATGTGCAAGTACGCGGAAAGCTTATTTGTCTTTTGTCTCGCTCGCTCGTATTAATCTTATATTGCTGTACCATGTATATTATACAAATGCTTACCAGTATTTGAGAGTCATGACATTTTCTGTTGTGTTATGTCTCATTTAAAGTCATAAATCGGGATTACAAAACTAAAAATCAATTTAGGGTGCACGATCACTCTCCCCATAAGTTCTTAATTGAGTTTTGATATGTAAACAAGCTGGTCAGTTCAGATTCTGAAGTCCCTACTCATTTAACTATGCCATGGTCATTCGGTTTTCATGAACTGATGCGTTGTTCTGTCGGATTACCCATTCATCATGGCAGTTTCGGTGCCAAAACGGCACTAAATAAATCTGAAATACTTCATTGTACTCCTGACTGATTATTCATGTTTACGAAAAAGCTATCTGAACCAGGACTTTGAGAAAATGGTGAGAGATACATTGAGCGATGTACACTTTTCACACGATGGTACAACCAATGTTGCCACATTGAAATCTGTATTTCCGAGCTAAAAAATCTTTTTTATCTGTAGTGAAAATAGAGCATCTGTATTGGTATCTGTACAACGGATTTTGCACCTGATAAGACTTTTGCATTAGATTTAAGTACGAGATAATAATTGCATACTTTTAGTAAAGTGTACATATTCTGCTTATCCATATTTTGAAGCTCGTGATCACTGGTATAGCTTGCCTGTAGTTTTCTGAATAAGACTCAATTTTCAAGCCTATGCAAAAATTTTACTGTGTAACTCTTTCTCGCACAGAGGTCTAACTTGATGAAAAATGTGTAATATCTTAGATTGAGAGCTTTATATACATAGAAAATTATGCCAAATAAAAACTTAAAAAAACATTTGAAAATGTATTTTTAGGAAAAAACGTCGGAAAAAGTTTATGCATTTAGTTCCGCGTCATAAACATTCATTGAATGTTTATGTGAGGACTTTGCTCGTGATGTTTCGACACCATGCAGGATTTAGCTTCGATGTTGTTTGACAACTGTACTGAGGCACTTTCCCCTCGGATTTTAACAAATAATTTCGATTTGATAATTGTGTTCACAGTTTCTGTAGCGAGACGGTTTCAAACTTTCGTTTTATTCGCATTGTATTGCGAAAAAATACGATTTCTCACTCATTTCTTGACACATTTGATAGTAGTAAAAATAGTTCAGGTCATTGTTGTGTCAATTAATTAATTCGCAGTGCTGCTTGTATATACGCATCATGCGATTGATAGGACCGTTGTTTGCATAATTTGTTATGGATGTTTTGGCTAGAAATAAATTGCGTGTTCTTAGTTGACGCCCAGGTACATAGAAATTTAATTTTTCTAGTAATTCAGCTGATTGTACTCGTTGCCAAATTAGATCAATAACAAAAGAAAGCATTGCAAATTTACGGCGTTCCTTTAAGCACTAAATTGAGATGCAGCGTACTTCATATGAAGGAAGTGGAAGTGAGATCCAGTTCAACTTACGGAGTGCAAATAAGAGAAACTGTTTCTGGACTGACTCAATGCGTTCTTCATGTACGACCATATACGGGTTCCAAACGATGTTACAGTATCCCATAATGGGCCTCACGTATGTGATATACAAAAGCTTGATTGTGTATGGGTCCTGGAAGTTATGTGAGAAGCGTTTGACAAAGCTTAACACACTATTTGCCTTATTGATTACAGAGTTGTAGTGTTCTATGAATGTGAGTTTACAGTCTAGCACGACGCCTAGATCTCTAACTATTTCACATTTATCTACATTTTGATTTCCAAGACGTATTACAATATTTGGTACATGATTTTTCCTGCTGAACGTAATGGAGTTGCATTTTTTTTTTTACATTCAGTTTTAGTAGATTTTTATTACACCAAGTATGGAATACATCTATTTCGTTTTGGAATGCTTCGATGTCGTTTTCATTACCAATATCCGCGCAAAGCTTCATGTCGTCTGTATACACTAGTACATTTATACGCTTGAGAACGAAGGAGATTAACGTACAGAATGGAAAGAAGAGGACCAAGATGAGAGCCTTGTGGGACTCCCGAAGTGACTTTTACTGGATTTGAGAGAGAATTTTGAAAATGAACAATTTGTTCACGATTTGTTAGATAAGAGTTCAGCCAGTTTCAGAGTCCTTGTTCCATTCCAATTTTCTGCAATTTGAAGAGTAGTAATGGAATGTCGATGCAGTCAAATGCTTTATTGAAGTCAGTGTAAAGAGCATATACGTGTTGGCCATTTTCCGTTGCATTCAAAATAAAAGTCACAAATGCCAACACATTAGTTGCAGTTGAGCGGCCTTTGAAGAAGCCATGTTGCATACACGTTATTCTATTCTTTACTTGTTGGAAGACTTTTTCATTCACTATTGCTTCGAATAGTTTAGGAATGCAAGAGATAATGGCAATTACACGATAATTACGTACGTTAGGTTTAGCGCCTGATTTAAAGATAGGTACCAAAAAAGATTGTTTCCATTTTTCTGGGAATATTCCAGTTTGTAGTGACATATTGAAAATGCAATATAATGGAAGGGTGAGTTCCTCAGCCTGGTTCTTTAGAAATACAGGTGCTATTCCGTCAGGTCCTGGTCCTTTCGTTCCATCTAATTTCTTTAATGCATGGCATATTTCTTGTTGTAAAAGATAGTTTACCGATATGTCATTTGGATGTTTCGGTAAAAATGAAAAGTAGTCCCGATCGCGATTTTCTTCGGAAAATGTGGTATTTACTTCCTGAAATAAATTTGCAAAGAGATTACAAATTTCGTTCGAAGAATTCCCTACATCTTCATCGAGATGCATCTGCGATGGAAAGTTATTACTTTTGAGCTTAGACTTTACGTAATTAAAGAATTTCTTCGGACATGCTTTGACTTCTGTTTCGACCTTTCTATTATACTCTTCGTGTGCACTTTTAATGGCAAAATTAAGTTCTTTGGAAATATTCTGATATTTGAGCAAATTTAGATTACTTTTGTCTGTTTTGTATTTTTTGTGTGCTTTTTGTTTTCTCTTCTTTAAATTTCTCATTTGAGCGTTACACCAAATAGGATATTTGCTGGTTGAATTTCTTCGTCTTCTTTTCTTCAGCACAAATTCTGATATTATGTTATTCAGAATTTCGTGATTTCTGTACTATTCGAATTGTCCGATTGAGTTTGCTAATTGTTGATTGTCTGCATGGATATTCAATAATTTGTAATCTTCATATACAGATTCTTGGTCAAAAAACATGGAGAAAATCTGTATCATTACAGAAAAATCTGTATATGTGGCAACCCTGAGTACAACACACGAATGACGCCACTTCAATTGGTAGGGTAACTGCCACCCACAATATCTCCACACCCATACAATGTGGGTGGAGTGGGGTAAAAGAAAGGCGAATTCGGAACTAACTGCTAGTAAAGCTGAAACATCTCCAAATGCTTCATATCATTCGTCCATACGTTCACAGTCCGACCTCGGAAGACCTCGGTGAACTCAAAAGTGCCTCAGTCGGGGTCACAGCTAATCAGCATATGACTGCAGCAACAACATTCCTAATGAGGCAGACCATAAAACGGCATTAGCCGAGCCGGCAAGCGGCGAAACACCAAACACTTGCGAAGTGATGTCCATTTCAAACCGCTGTTAATCTGTTCGCGAGATACCGGGACTTGTTAAAAAGAAAAACAAAATATCTGCGCTAGGAAATCATATTACCGCGACCAGTAATAATACCCTGTATTTACGGCTGTGACTCCTTCGCTGAAACCTTATCGATTCCGTGCGACGGAATACAACACATGGGATATATTTATTGAATCTCGTGGCAGGCGTTTGGGGGAGGACCGACCGCCACTCGCATAGTTAGTTCCTTTACAAGACGCGCTGAATGCAACTTTATGGCGATCGTAAAGTGGGTCGTAAATCTGCGAAGCGTATCCCTTTCCTTTGGTGTGTGCTGTTTTCAGCCGTTGTTCAATGTATCATATCGATATGACGACTGCTGAGAGGCAGCTCACTACTAGACGATGATGGTGATGAGTTCCAGCTTCCTAGGAAAGTGAGACGGGTTTTCCTCTACGCGTTATGCGTTTCCACTTGGACGATAATCTGGCAAAAATTGCTGAAACGAGCAAACAATCCGCGGATGACTAAGATCGTCCATTTTCGATGGGCTTTACTTTGTAGAGTGTAGAAATTTTATTAGACATTTTTGTCGGAGAAGTTAAAAAAAGGTGCGAAAAAACAGCACGCGATCGTGTTGGAAAACATGTGTCGTTTTTAGAAACAGTGATGTTTTACATCCCCATAAAATAACACAGTTGCTCACAAATAAGGCCGGAGTTCACGTCCGGTGCTCATTAAAAATGCATTGCAATTCACAGCCGCATGCAAAATACCAAACGCGGCACTGATTAGCTCGATGTGACTCCTTGCGTAAAATTGGTGGATATCATGGATATTGCACCCATTTCCTCGCACAAACGAGCGGATGTGTGGGACTGGGAGTATCACACTGCTGCTGTTACATTGAGTGGCTCGCAAATAAACGAGAACTAACTCAATGCATATTTTGTGTATAAATTTCGAATAATCGAAAGAGGGAGGCATATTTTTGCCGTTCGCCATTCGTCCTCTCGCTAAAATTCCATGTCACGGTGATTGATTTGTGATTAAAAATAAATATAAATAGAAAATGAATAATTTCTGTGCGTATTAGAGACCGACCAAAACTGGTCCCAGTCGGACTGCACTTCGGTTCCGCGGGGAAGACTTCACCGAAACTCATTGCATCGCCCACGCAACACTGCCAATGCATGGTTATTAATAAATAACAGTGATTTGAATTTGAATCATTTATTGGGCCGCGATGAAAAATCTTGTCCCGTTGGAATGTTTGTTCGGCGATTTTAAAACGCACGGTGGATTAGTTTTAGAGGTGAGAACATCGTTATCAGGATAACGAGCTGTAGACGGCTGCACTACGCTGGATGATTGAACATTCGTGGATTCTCCACCACAAATGCATCCTTTACATGAATGCTTCATAATTTTGAAAGAAACACTCTATTTTTCACGTCGAATTGGACACCTCTTCGCTCGTTTAATTTATTTTGGCATTACAAAAGCCAACAACAGTGAGATACAGCTGAGAAGGTGGACTAGATCATCCCCTCAAATGCTAGGGTTGAGTGAAGTTTGAATTAGCAAATTTATGGTCCCTTGAATTCTTACGCAAAAATGAAACCGAAACGAATGTTTTCTTGGATAGTGTATCTTTTTTTAACTGGCTCGCCAACGTTAAGCATCAATGAGCCGTGTTTATGAATAGGGAAAAGGCGTTCTCAAAAAGGCATAAAAACCCTAAATCCCTAAACCATAACAAAAAAAAAATGGTACAATTTCAATAATGATATAACAATCCATGATTAAATATTATTTAAGGCTCCTTCTTGTTGATTTTTTTGGAAAATAACCACCTCTTAGGAACTAAGGAATTGATGATAATGTGCATCTAATTATTTTTGAGTTCATAGGGAAATAGTTAGAAGAAAATGATAACGTCAATAACCATAGATCGTATTGGTAAATAATGAATGATGCATAACAAAAAACAATAAAGTTGGAGATGTAAACAATAATTAAAAACAAAAGAAAAAATACACGCATACTCATACTTGAAAGTTGAAAAAATCATAAATCAACGAAATAGCATCGAGATTACGAGTAGCCGATCGGGAAATTGAGTGGCATTCCCTTTTTGCGAAAATTTTCTATTAAAGATAACCTGCCATGTCTTCCATAGAATGGCCTTCCGTAGCAAATGAGAGTCCTTCCATTAGGAAGAAAATCCGTTTTTTTCATTTCCTGTACCCAAACTAGCGTTGGAAGAAAACATGTCATCTTTGGCAGAAAAGATGCCATTTCCTGTGCATGAGAGTCAAATGCGCAAATAATGAGCTATTTTATATGCTTAAAAATGGTTTGTATGTATGCGAGCAGACATCTCTTTCTGTTTTCATTTCTCTTTTCATTTGAGATTGTGCAAAAAAAAAAAATCCTTTCGACGACAATGGGGATCGAACCAAGGCCGGCTGGATTGCAAAGTTACTTTACACGACCACGCTATCCATATGGCTGCCAGCGCTATTATAAAGAAGTGTGATAATATTACACCTCATCATAAAATGAAGTTGGAAGGTGTTTTCTAAGATGATAAAGAAGAACATGAACGAGAATATATCTTTCTCTGTCTGGGCCGTGTATTTAGCAAACTATACGAAAAGCTTTCATATGCTTTCATTTAAATGTGTCGCCTGTTTCGTTCGCTCATATTGTTGTTAGTTTGATTTGTTTATTTAGACCAGGGTTTCTCAAAGTGATCGATACTGACCCCCTGGGGTCGATATTGGTTTCGCGGGGTCGACATGAACCAAAACTGATTTTGGGGATTTGGGGATTTGATTTTCGACGAGGTCTAGAAATCGACCCCTGTTAATTAACACAAGTTCTGTTAGGAAGATTTCAAAATACTGTATAAGTTGTGTTACGTGTTCCACCTTGTTACAAGAATGACTAATATTCTAGTAAAAAGTATTATTCTTCTACTTTTCAAAAACTCAACAAGTTGATGAGCGTACACATGTTCTTATAATATGGAACGTAGTGAGAAGTAAAAAAAGCGTGAAGAAGTTCATGTTAGATAAGGTGTTGAGGCGTACAAGTTTTTCAGGCACGCTTTGGTTTGTTCTGTTTTTGCCACATACACGCGATTTAACCGTTTGCACTCGGTAAGGTTCTGGACGCTGGCTACCAACTACTCGACGCTGCTTTGCAGTTGAAACGCCCTTTTACAGACCCTCGTATTATTCAGTATAGTTTTGGAACCAAACAACGTATTATGATGATATTGAACTTATGTGAATTAGGTGACATCGAGGAAGTATATTCGCAAAAAAAACAAATTTTATTTCACAACAAACTTCCATTTTTGATCCTCTTGCTATAAGCAGGAGAATAAGTTGAAATGTAAATTCACAATAGATGTACGAATAGATTTAAGAATTGAGTGTGTGTGATTATCAAAATTGTTATAATTTCCTTATATCTCATCCTTTTCTTGAGAAAATATGTCACACTTCTAATATCGAGTCCTCCGCGAGTAATCGCTTTCCAACATTACTAACCATAGATTTAAGAAAAATTTAATGAAAAAGTTGCAAAGAAGATACCAAAACACTTTTTCATATTTTTCTAAGTTTCTTTTTCTAATTATTTCAGGAAACTTGTGTCTTTGTTTCTTTGTTTTTTTTGTTTTTTTGTTGTACTCTGATTGGTAACTAATGCCAATTTTCGATACAATATTAACTATATTCTATAACTTTAAGTGACTATAAGTTTATCTATGAGTAGGCAAGTGAGCATACCTAAAAAACACCCAGTCCAAACAATGGTGGTACGTACAGAAACGTTAAAACTCTCATGATGAGCTTCACCGATTATTAAGTGCAGCAGCATCACTGTGGGAGAAATCCTCTCCCTCTCAAAATACGACTGCTGTTTACTTGAAGTGGAAGAAGTGAAAGATAAGTTAGACAGCATAGCAGCTGGAGAAGCCCCACACCAAACCTCATTTCTGTTGGTGCACTATCTGGTTCTATAGCTCACTTAAAGCGACAACTGCCTGTGGTACTGGTCATTCACTACGTGATTCACAGACAGCATTTAGTGGGAAGAAATATGAGTCCTAGATTACATCAGTCTTTACAATATGTTATGATTGCTGTCAACAAGATTCGAAGCAATCCTTCGAATTCTCGGTTGTCTACTCAGCTATGTGAGGAAAACGATGAAATCTTTTTTCGGATACTTCTGCACACTGAAGTTCACTGGTTATCAAGAGTGTCCTGCTTAGAATGATTTTCAGCTATTTTTGAATCTGTATTGGAGTTTTTACAAGAAAAATATCCGAATTTGAAAGAAAATCTGAACAATTGCGAAATAGATATTTATCAGGACTGATATCTTTGGTATGTTAATTTGCAGTTGCAAGGCGACGATCTCAACTTGATTAAAACTAAATCGTACATCGTACATCGGCATTTGTGAACAAACTCATTCTATATAAACAAAATTTAAGCAGAAAAGAATATTCACAGTTTCCGCATTTGTCAAAATTGACACAAAAGTTTCAAGACGATGTTCTATTATCACTCACTTGGATGCATTACACAAGTATTTTGCTGAGAGGTTTGAGGAACTCCTAAATTTACAAATTTTTCAATGGATAATAAATCCGTACAGTATCTCAGCCATGGAAGAAGCCAATGTGATAATGCAAGAGGAATTGATTACCATCAGATTACGAAGTTGAAACATTGAAACACAGTATCCTGCATTGTGGAACGTTTCTGTACAATACCTTATCGCTTTTCCATCCTCATTCCTGGTCGAAAAAGGGTTTTAGTGTGTAACAAACATTTTGACAACACAAAGACACGGATTGAAAATCAACGAACGCGGATATTGAAGGCTTTAACTCACCAATATTGAGCCGGATTTAAAGAGATTTGTAGAAAGTCATCAGGTGCATCCATCACGATGAATTTTTGTATGTAATTTGTATGAATAAATATTAGTTACACTTGATATTTACTGAATTTTATGTCTATTAATTTTGTTGAATTTTGATAAATAAAATGCTGACAAGTTTAATTACTCAAACAAACGCAAAGTTTTTAAATTTTTAGGTATTTGGTATGTATAAGAAAACAACAAGAGACAGAATTTTTAAAGAAATTTGACTATAGAGGTCGATGGTATCGCCTCATTCTGGAAAAGGGGTCTCCCACCCAAAATAGTTTGAGAATCCCTGATTTAGACTATAGGCTGTAAGCCCGTTAGCCTTCTTAAAATTAAACATGAATACAGAAAACATAAAACAAAACAAACTTAAAACTTATACATTCAGTTGGTCTCTAAAATATAATCTTAATCTTCTTCGCATTTCTTCTGATGTCATATTTACAAAAACAACATTTTGCAGCACGTTGAACTCACGTATAAATCTGGCTGTCGGTTCATGCTGTGTGTAATTTCTGTTCCTCAGGGGTGGGTCAAACATCCTCCGTCGACGAAGAGAAACGGAGCTGGTGTTAAAACGAATCCTGTCGTAGAGACGCGGGCAGACGCGGGTGATCCGTCCGTTCAGTGCGTTGCAAAAAAAAAGTTACGTCTGCAATTTTGTGCCTGCTGCTGATGGTATCCAGATCTACCAAACAGCAGAGATCTTTATATGGTGGCCGGGGTTCTTCTCTCCATCCCAGATTTCTTAGCGCAAATTTCAAGAACTTCTTTTGAACATTTTCAAGTCTTTGAATATGTAGATCGTACTGCGGTCACCACACCACACTCGCAAAATCGAGTTTGGATCGTACAAGGCAGGTGTAAATTTTCAGGATTGCGTGCGGATCGGTAAAGTCCTGCCCGAATCGACGAGTGAGTGCAAATAGTTTCAGCGCTTCTTTGACAATTCGCTCTATGTGGCAATTGAACGAAAGAGATCGATCCATCGTCACGCCTAAGTCACGAACATTCTCTACTTGTTGTAGATTCGAACCTCCCAGTCTATAGTCGAAGCTTATTGGCTGAACTCTCCTCGTAAAGGTCATAACGGAGCATTTGTTGGGGTTTACGCTCAATCCATTGTTCTCGACGAACCTTCCAAAATTGTCCAAATCCTGCTGAAGCAGATGACAGTCAGCGATGTGTTTCACTGGCTGGAAAATCTTTACATCATCCGCGTAAATAAGCACTACTGCGTTGGTCAAGAATGATGGAAGATTATTCATGACCATGACAAACAGGATAGGCCCCAAATGACTTCCTTGTGGAACTCCTGAGTGGACACCAAATGACCTAGATGAATTATTGTGTACTTTCACATATTGCGTTCTGCTCTCCAGATACGTCCTAATCCATTCAAATATTTTACTGTGAATGCCGAAATCAGCCACTGCGCGCATTATGCTGTTTATCCCTACCACATCGAAAGCCTTGCTCATATCTGTATAAATACAGTCCACCTGATACCCTTTGGATATACTGTCCGTGACGGTAGAGCAAAACTCGCATAGGTTCGTGACAACTGACTTTCCTTTCAAGAAACCATGCTGTGTTGGTGAAACACGGTCGGCAATACGTTCGTAAAGGTGGGAATAAACAAGCCGCTCGAATAATGTTGGCATCGCAGACTGGATTGCAATGCCCCGGTAGTTTTCAGCATCCGAGCGAGGGCCCTTCTTATGGATGGTCTCTAGCATACATATTATACAATTTATATACATGAATTGGGGAGTAGAACATTTTATGTTATCTTTCAGCTCATTTAATGTAATAAATCGGGATGCCAAAACTTGTGCTAAAAATTAACTTCGAACAATGAGAGGGAATCCATACAAAAGTGATATTAAATGATTTACTCATCATGGTTTCCAGACAAGAAATACGAAAAGTATCTAGGCCTTACCGAACGAAATGCCTCTACTATCTAGACCAGCTATACTCAACCTGCGGTCCACCGGATTCTTTTGGTTGGCCCGCCTGGCCCATTGCCATTTTTTAGTTACACACCATTAAAACTTTAGAAGTTATCTAGGAAACTTGAGATGAGAATAGTCATGTTTGATAAATTACACATTATCACACATTACACATTTATAAATGAGTTCTTTGTCCGGTTAAGTGAAATCAGTAGCAAAAATATCTATTAAATATATTAAATCCGATCAAATCTTGTTGAAGTTAGTGAATAAAATTGGAGCTATGAATATGAAAATATAAGTATGAAATCATTACCTATTTTTTGACATCAGACAACATCTTTCAGTATTGGTAACGAATCAGAAAACATGTCACGTTTTTTTAGGAAATAGTTTTAACATTAATAATTATTTCAGCTATGAACGGATTTTGATGATTTGCATTCCAATTCTATTTGTAATTCTATTCTCTATTTTTTTCGGTACGTTATACAGTACGGTTTCCTAACCCATAAATGATTGAAATTAACGCAAATTGGAAGAATACATATTTTTCTATCGTGTTCCCATGGCCGATGTACAATATTCAAATATCACTAAATATCAATTATTTTTTTTTCCAATTTGTTTTTTTTTTCAAGGCTAGAGGCGAATGAACCAATAAATTTTAAAACCTATTTCAAAATATCATTATCAGCGCCATCCTCTCGCTCCATCTATCAGACAGCAATCTTTCTCAATGCTAATGTCACACATAGCGGTTCTGCTCGATTCTGAGGAATAATTAAAGATAAACATCGCACAGTATGGTGCATTTTTTTCGATGGGATCACCGCGTCGATTTGCATGCCATCTGAAGAAGAGTGCCTCTGTATTTTAGCTTCACAACATATTTGAATCTGTAATGGGGTATAAGTTTAAAGTTTCTAAAACGAGAGCGTTACGTGTGAGGAGCAAAGTTTTTTGTATGTGAATCACTTCGTTCGAAAGAGAAAAGGTGTATGAGTGATGAGGTGAAACGGACATGTTAAAAGGAACTTCAATTATATTAAAACTTTAAAAACATCAATTATATTATATGAGAAATCGGGGTTTTCGATTTTTTTTATGTCAAATGTCTTAAAATTGCACGAAACGTCGAGATCTAGTGTCATCTCGAAAATTTTGTTTTGTCAAAAATCGACACTCTGGGACTTGATTTTTTTCCGGAATACGAGACGAAAAGAATGGTTTTGGGTACAAATAAAAATAGTTATCTCGATTTTTCATCTGGAGCTTGCTGCAAAATGTTGATTTTCACGATGATATACCCTATGCAAAATATTAGCTCATTCGAACTTCATTTAAAAGTGTCACAAAAGTTCAAATTTGATTTTTTTGGAAAAACGAAAAGTTACCGGAAATTAGGGTTTTAAAAATTTTTTGTCGATTCCAAATGTCTTAAAATTGCATGATACGTCGAGATTTACAGTTATCTAAAAAAAAACATTTTTTGTGAAAACTTTACTTTTCAAACGGAAACGGTACCAAAAAAAATTATTTTTTTGACAAGAGTGCCGATTTTTGACAAAAAAAAAATGTTACGAGATGACACTAGATCTCGACGTTTCATGCCATTTTAATACATTTGGCATCAACATTTTTTTTTCAAAAACCCCGATGGGTGTTTTTTCGATTTTCAAAAAACTCAAACTTTGACCGCCTCGCGCCAGTTTCCTTTAAGTCCGATTGAACTGAAATTTGGAATAGGGTGTTTTTTCGAGGCAGTGAACTTTTTTTATGGGGTATCTTTTGGAAATTCGAAATGACCATTTTCATTGGCACTCTAGTGTAGATGTAGTAAACAAAAGTATCGGGAAGAAATAAAAAATCAACTTCTTTCTGGTTTTTTTTAATGATTTTGTGAACTAACACATTTGTTTTGCTAACTGATTGAATAGCACCAATTAGGCTTATCTACCAGCTTTCATTTAATTACTATAACGTTACTGTAGCACCTTTCAATACAGAGATATTTCTGTTTGAATGAAAAATTTCCCTTCGTCTTTGAAGATTATTTGTTCAGTAAATAACGATCGCATCGCAAATCGGAAGGCAGTTTCGAAAACTTTTTTTTTGAAATCGATCCAAAAAATTTTAATATTTTTTTTTCGTCAATGTAACAAATTATCTGTGTACAGGAATTGTTGTAGTTTTCAAAACTGTCTTTCGATTTACGATGCGATCATTAGGTTTTGGGACACAAGTTCTATGATCGGAATAGGGAATGAGACTTCATTACCTCCACTTCTCCTTCGTCTAAAATAGATAAAAAAAATTGATTTCGAATCTATGATTCTCTTGTATATTTCATGCTGCTAACGTATTTCTTTTCTCTAATTACAGGTCCAGTAGTTCTTCGTTTGGGAGCCACTTTTCCCTTCTTATTTCTAAATACTTACCCTTGAACTTATCACCAAATAATCAAACCACAAATGAGTGTACAAACAGTGCTACTTACGGTCGGACATTGCTAGAACTTATATGTTCGCTGTTACATGTTTTGATGGGATCGGGCCGTCGGATAATCCGAACAATGAAATTCAGCAAATCGGGGAAATGTTTTGAACTGTGATATAAGAATAATCACTCGATGTTGAAGAAGTGAGGTAGTAGTGTTAATTTGAAGTGCTGATCCGATCGATTTTGACAGGCTGACGACGGGAAGACCCGCCTGGACGAAGAGTTATTATACAAAACAACTTGATGTATAGAACATTTTAGACTATGCGAAACGGTTAGGAGGAAACGCATCGCAATGGATTGCGTCACTCCCTTTCGGGCTTGTAAAGGTGACACACTTTTTCGAGTTTTCATTAAGTTTTTTCCTAGATCACCGGTGTTCACTTGTTATATGCGATATCGTTTTCCTCTTTCCTTTAGTCGGTAAACCGACGATAGCAACTGTAATATTATTTTTTCGTATGTATAGTGACAAAGCGGAGCTGTAATCTTAAATGGAACAAAAAAAACGATAGGAATTAATTTAATTTCAACGTTAACAGTAGATAAATTGTAAATTTTCCAAATGCTAAAGAGAAGAATAAACCAATGCTGTAAAAAGTAGCGATACAAAACGATCTGCGGCGGCCGAAAAAAGGTCGGTTTTTGTGGAGTCATATTTAAAGCACGCTTTATTAAGAACGTAATATATCTCCCGTGGATGATGTTTTCAGCAATTGAAATGTGATATTCATGTCGTAATTTTTCGTTACTTTGATTAGATTCCGCTAATATTTGGTTCGGATTTAAAAAAAAGACGACAAAATTAGATCATTATTATTCCTATGAGGGAAGAACCCTATTTGGAGTATCTATGTGAGATTCGTGATATTGATAAAACTATAACAAAAATCGTAGCTATTCGATGATCTCGACCACTGGTAATTGATTCGTTTCATGATAATAGTGTTTAGGGTGCAAAATGAAGAGAATCTAGAACGGTATTTTTTTCAGACGGCAAACAGTGCAGCGAAAATATTAGGCATCGATTAATAGCTTAAACTCAATTCATTTCAATAGTAATTTATAGGGCGACAAAGTGTCCAGACAAACACTCTCGAACAAAAAAAAATTACTTTTGCTAGACACACACATATATAACGTATGAAAATGTAAATAAAATCTCCATATACCCAAGAAAAGTCCCCTCGCCAAGAATGGCACCTGTAATTATTGTGAGAACCGAATTTATGCATACTTGTAAGGCAACATATGTAGTAATAAAGATGATTGAAGGTGCAAACAACACAAACACAGGAATGTAGCGAAGCAAAATGAGTAACAACATACAGATTCATAGAAATAAAGTAAAATTCTAGATTCAAAATAAATGGTTTTCCTTAGGGATCAGTCATCCACAAATGCTAAGCTAATTGATGGCACTGTGAAGAGGCAAATGAACTGCAAAGTTTGAAGCCTTCTTCTTTCTTTGTTTTTAAGAGGCTTTAAACTTTGCAGTTCATTCGCCTCTAACCGTTTGAAGCCTCTCAAATACAAACAAGGAAGGAAGGATGGAAGGCTCTGTGAAGATGCCTTGAAGATATTAATACGTGATTGATACGAAGAGATTAACTGTTTCGTCTGGGAGCACGTTGTGCAGAATAAGGTGGCAGTGAATTAAGCTCTAACTGAATTCGAACTCAGTCGGGGTTCACAAACAGCTGATAATAGCTATAAATTGAAATCAAAATAAAGTTTTTTTTTCGAATTCACCGAGATCTAAAAGTATCCTTCTAGTGTTGTCAGTTGCAAATAATATCACAAATCCTTTTTAGGTGTATCTGATGGACTTTATTGATCTTCTTCAACTAGAACAAACCGTGCTGACTTATTTGGGGGTACAACAATTCATGTTGTTCTTTCATTCACTTTGTTGGACTGCCGAATATTCACTCTTCTTCTATATTCACTTAAAATATTTTTAACCCTTTCAGGACCATAAGGTTACGGTACATTATTAAATCAATTTACCTAGATGTAATGAATTAATAGGCACCCTAAAAACATAATTTATACTAAAAATTCCAAAAACTTTTACATTTTTTTTGGAAATTTATGGGACAAATATGTCCCTATGGTCGCTAAGGGTTACTTTCTACTGAAACATCTAAATTTTGGTTTACTTGTTGGTAAGAGTGTTTTGTTATAAATAATGTACATTTGTTACTCAGTATACTTTTATTTACTTATTTATAGATAATATAAATATAATAGGGCAAGTTATTTGTGGTACTCGGCGAAACAATTCCTGTTGTTAGTGTAGCAAAGGTGCACTTTACACAAAATACAAGTATTATTTGTGCGGTTTTCTTTTTTGTACTTGGCACAATGTACGCACCTCTTTCTGACATTCGACTTTTCCATTGGGTGCGATGGTAATTGTCGTTTCACTGCTTTGCGTACTACACTACTTCTTGCAGTTGGAAGGCCTCTTTGTCTGTTGGTAAAACCATTTATCAAACTCCGAGCAACAACTTGTCTGAATTGCAAGGTCGACAACAGAGATCCTTCAATTTTTTTTTGTTCATGAAGCTTAGTGTAGACGGTATGTGCATTATTGATCGATATATCTAACAGATCAAAGAATAGGCGAAGATAATACTTTATTTTTGATCTCCGATCTATTTCATAGCACACTTTAAGTTGGTCCATTAGGTCCCATATTTTTGTTATAGTGTGACACAATTTTAGGACATCTCACGTCAATTTTTTTCTGCTGAGCCAGCCTGTCGCCGTTTCACGGTATCAGTTTCTACAGGTGACAGAAAGTTGGTCAAGAAATGTACCGCTTTATTATCCATCCATTTCACATACGATATGCCTTGAAAACTTGTGGTGTAAATGTCCCCACGCTTCATTTTTTTATCCACTGGTGCAGTTTTCGGAAGATGTTTTCGGTTAATTCGAACAGTCCCACATGCCTTGATATTCTGGTCAATCAGTCTGTACTGCAACAAAGGTGAGTTGAAGAAATTGTCAATGTAAATTTCACATCCCAAGCCGTCCAGCTTTGTCGTAAGTTTCAGCACTACTGATTCACCTAATCCATACTCAGTCCCTGAAGTTCGTTTACCGGTATATAAATCAAATTCAAATAAGTAACCCGTTTCTGCATCACATCTGCACCATAATTTGAAACCCCATCTTACTGGTTTATTTTTTATGTATTGCTTCATTACGTTGTGACCCTTGAATTTGATCATATGCTCGTCGATGGATTGTTTTTTCGTGTTATTGAAAGCGTTTTGAAATGAAGTATTCAAGTGATTCATAACTGGCCGGATTTTGTATGCTCGATCATAGTTAAGGCTGTTTATGTCTCTTACATCGTCATTGTTACAGAAATGTAGATTTCTGCGTATTTCTTCGAATCGCGTTCTTGGCATAACATTTGAAATGAATGGTACCGCCATGTCTGGTTCTGTAGACCAGTAATCTCTCAATGATGGCAAGATATGATAGCCCATAACCAGATTCACACCAAGAAATGCTTTCATTTCATCGATTTTGATAGTGAACTCCCGTCCATTTTGGTGAGCGTATTGTACTGACTCGGATACTATACGTTCAACTAAAATGTCGAAATTAGTTACTAAACGGAAAATGTCAAAAGGAGTCAATGTATCGGCTTCAACTTCTTGACAGATTTTCACCTTTCCGAATTCATATTCCACGTCAGGAAAAACATTTGGGTGGTATGTTCTCGGATTCCAATTGAAAACCGGTTGAAGGTTGGAATGTGCTTCAGTGACGATTTCCTGTCGAGATGTTGAAGGTTCAGGTGATTCTTGCCGTTGAAGAGTCGTCGTTCCTTCAATCTCGACATCAAATACCCCTTGGTCATCATCCTGTGTTAGAAGTCTTTGGTCTTCTTCATCAAGCACTAAGTCATCTTCCTCATCGCTATTGTCACCCATCAAAATTTGATGAATTTCATTTTCTCGAAGCTCAAAAACTCCACGTCCCTTACGAAACATATTCTGCAACAATATGAATAAGAAAATGATAGCATTTTGGTATAAATCACCAGGCCAAAAAGTTATGAAATTCCGTATAAAAAGTATTCCTTTACGCCGACAGGGACATCCGTGTCCCATAATCTCTATAACGATTTATCACAGAATACAACACAAATGCATTACTACTGAATATTTAGAATAACAATTTACTTACCAGGTAACGATAATTTGACACTGTAAAAACTTGAAAAGCACTGCTACAATATCAATTATTTATTCCAAACAGCTGATCATTCGCGCCAAAAGAACTCTGACGTTCCGGTGACCATAGACAATAAACGGTGTTAGATATTATGTATTGCCAGTAAAAAATAATAAAAAGGTACATTCCGAAATATTAAAATAAAAAAGTAATTTACAATGGTTACGTAAATATTGAATTAATTCATGATTTTTGCTTGGGACATCGGCGTCCCCGTGGTCGTGAAAGGGTTAATCATTATAACAGAATAACTTATAATTGATTAATGTATTGTAAATAATGTGTTTTAATGTGTTAAAGTTTTATACGGTTATTCGAATGTCGATAAAATAGAATGCCGAAGAATGTCGAAAATGGAGAGATTCAAACGAAAGTATTTTGGTGAAATCTTTAGGAAAACACTTTGTACATTTTACATTTACCATGCAAGGCGATAAAAGTTTCAGACCACCGCATGAAACATGAACCATGTTTGTGGTACCAATATCGAACAGTCACCCATATTTCGAAATCCGATTGGTTCGAAACTCGATCGAATATTATCGCTATCATTCGACTTTTAAATTCTTTACAAAGTCGAACGGATTCGACTCAATCGTTCTATGAAAATGTGGCAACCTTGCCTTGACGCAGAACAAACGTCAAAATAGTTCATCCGAATTTGTGGAGCAATTTACAATCTATCAGATAAGCAGACCCGAAGCGATTTGAAATCGTTAAAATTTGAATGAAAATCATTACTCGATGTTGTTTAAATACTTAGAAGACATAGTCCCGACCATAACTTTACTATTTATCTATACATCTGTTTGCATTTACGCCAAAATTGTATCCGTAATATAAAATCTTTACCAGAAACAATCTCCGTTTAAGATTTTTCCCCACTTTCAGAGGATGTGTTATTCTGTTACACAGAATACATATTAGAGCCGAATACATCCAGAAACGTATGGTACCGGATACGTGTAGTGAAAGTCTTTAAAGAATTTGTTTTTTTTTTGTTTGGGCACACGTACTGTAATATCATAACAATGTATGCGTTTTGGCCTAGCAGTAGCAAAGGCTGTGTCGGTGTTGCTCATGATAGCGTTTCGCAAATGAATGTATTCTTCCTCAAGTCGCTTCTGTTGATTGTGTCTTATGAATCGCAGTCGATCGCTCTCTACTTTTGCGTGCATGTAGACCATAAATTGTTGGCACAGATTGACGTTGTACTGACCGCGTCGAATCATAATATGATACAAATAAAAATCCATCGAGCGTACTCTCTTGATTGTTTTTCTTCTCTAAACCTATGTTCATGAATATAAATTAAAAATAAGTAATGATGTTTAACACGTTGAGTGCCACGGTTTTATAGCGACTCTACGGAAATTTTCAAACGTATTAGGGCCATCGTTTCTCATCGTTGTCGAAGGTATTTATATTCTAAAGAGAATGTTTATGAGCTTATATGCTTATATTAGTTAGATTTTTCGTCAGAGAAATTTCCTCCGACTTGCACTGTGATCACGCGTATTCTAGAGCTTGCTCCTCGGAATACATTCAAGGCGTGCTATTTGGCTTGAGAAATCTCAACTAAGTATTAATGAATGACGCTAGTTAATGCATACGTTGAGACGGCAAAAGTTCCACAGGGAACGTTAACGACATTCAAGAAGAATGATGTTTAAAGTGGTGGGATCTCATTGCTTGATGTTTGTACAATATCCGTGTTGTCTCTTCAGAGCGGCCGGGGGATTTTTTGCACTTAAAGGCTGTTACTTGGCATAGAAATCGCAACTTAGTACTAATAAATATGACGAATAATACTATGTTGAGACGGCAAGAGTTAGGAACGTTAGAAACGATAGTACCATTGAAGAAGAAGATGGAAGGCGTCGTATTAACGGTGTGTGTCAACGGTGAACTCCAGATTATTTTTTTCTTCTTCGAATCTCAATTTTTTCTGTAGTCACCCACCAGTAGTCATGATTTCAGCAACTTGTGCATTGGATCTACGAACGTGCTCTCCAGCTTGTGTTTTATCCTTGCAATCCGAGAATGTGTGATTTGAAGTATTTTAATAATTCATTGAAACAACTTCAAGTTCGCCGACGAGGTTATTGAGCTTACTTGCTTACTTGCGCATGTGTGGATGAAAGTTCAATGAAGCGGACCTATCGCCATATGCCATTTAACAACGTAAACAAATTCTGTTCTGTCTGAAAAACGAACGCCAATTGAATTATTTGGATATTATTTATACAAAACCACGAAAATCTCGAATAAAAATAGGGGAAGAGAGTAGCAATTTGGGATAAAATGTATTTTTTGAAGCCAAATTTAGAAAAAAACATGCGAAAAAAGTTTCAGAAAAAATATTTTTCTCTGCATAGGGTCACCCTAATCTTTATATATAAAAGAGAGTTTTTCCCACGTACGTATAACTCATCATCACGCGAGAACGGCTGATCAGATGTACGTCGTCCATATTTTTTGTGAATTTGCCTTTACCCAAATTAGAATGATAGAGTACTTTGGAAAATATTTGAGATGTTTGGAAAAATTCGAGAAAATTGACTTTGCACATCTTTATACATAAGTAGGATATTTAAAATAAAAAGGGAAAATTCGAAAATAAGAGGTACGCATATGTATGTTTCGCTGTGAAAGTCATCATTTAGATCAATTTTACAGATTTGAACTATAACATACAAACTCTCTTGAAATATATTCGTTATATTTACCAACCTAAATATTCTCTAGAAGTACATTATATGGTAGAACAACGTTTGCCGGGTCAGCTAGTTGGTATTAAACATAAGATAATCAGTACCCTAGCTGTATCATATATATTTTACTACCTATTCTAATGCCTGCCATGTTTTTTTGTGCATAATTTTATCAAAATCGGTCGAGCCGTTTCGGAGGAGTTCGAGCGCAAACACTGTGACACGAGATTTTTAGATTGATATTAGGGTAAATGGTCTTGGCATAGACATCATGTGGACAAAACAACATCAGTTAATCGGACAACTCATGATAAAAATTGAGAATTGAATGCCCATGTAGGGTTCGCTATGTAAATCTGATACAAATGGTGTGCAAGCATGATGTTTACAATACGCGTAAGTGTTATAAACCAGAAATGATCTGAATACGTGCCAAATAATCATCTGCTGTTTGATTGAAAATTAGCTCGAATGAGGGGCGCATTGACACCAATAAAAGGTGGATTACTACTGTAAATCATGAAAAAGACAATTTTATTTATATGTTTTCAAACATTCGAATACCTGATTTGACAAAGGTATGTTGAATCAGAGCATTCAAAAAAGTGACAAACCATGATCATATTTTCGACTGGACAAACCAAAATCATTTACCTTATATCGGTTTGGCATGGAATGGCTGTATAAATAATTAGTTTTTGACTTTTTTACTTGTATACGTTTGAAATAACTAAATATACGTTTATTTTGCGACTAAAAATTTAATTACCACATATAATGGTAACTTTTAACATATTGTGCTGGTAGCCTGCCGTTTGTATCTGATGAAAAATTAGCCCGCAGTAGTAAAAAGTTTGGCCACCCCTGGTATTTATTTATTTATTTATTGTCGGATGTTATTTGCGAATACGTCGAAATTTCATAAATAACTCTTTAGTAAAAAGTTCCGGGGACCCTGAAAAGGCTTAATGGCTTGCGTGGTTTTGTAGAATCATTTCGAGAAGCAACGATTTCTTCTTGCCTTTTCGAGAACAATATACTATTTGGTCATATGTCGCAATTTGTTTCTCAATATCAATGCACGCATTTTTTTATTCAAATTTAATTAGTAACTTGAAACCTTTGTCTCTTTAGTTGTTACACTGATTTACATACAAATTGCACTGAGTATTTAACGAGAGTCATCTTCCGTGCATCGCCGTTCAACAAGCATCAAACACGTGTCTAACAGATGCACACAGTTGCAGCGATAAAAATGAAACCTCGCGAGAATGACTGTTTAGGAAAAACCGTTTCTCGACTCTCGGTCAAAACCGTCAACAAAGCTAGGACCTTGTTGCATCAGAACAGAGCCGATGCGCACGAGAGCAAACACGAAAGGCAACTCAAAGTATCGAAGGTGTGCTATTCACATGTACAGGAAATGAACAAGTTCCAAGTTTCACGCAACGAAAAAAAGCAACACACACAAAGCCAAACACTGAAGGCTAGATGACTTCAAGTGAAATATTCGCTAGCGTTCACAGCTCAAGGGGACGAAACACAAAACGTGCAGAATAAGCGACCTTTGTTGATTTTTGCTCAGAGGAGATGCAATACTTATACACTAGCGACAGCTTACTTACTATGTGGATTTTACTTCACTGATATTCTCTTTTCGCTTTCCCCCTTCGTTGTTTCTATTCTAGCGGCTGCATAGGTTGCCCGTTATTGACAGCTCTGTTCGGGAAAGTACACAAATGGCTAGAACAAATGTATGGGGAAATGGAATGCTTCCCATTTTCATCGATTTAAACTATATACAGACTATGGGATTGTGATGTATAGCATATCAGACAAATCTTAGAAAATTTCCGATTCGATTGGTATGCAAATCGTTAAAATCCGTTCGCAGCAAAAATAGTTATTAACATTAACTTTATTTCATAAAAGCGTGACCCATTTTCTGATTTGGCATCCTTAATGTAAGACGTAGTCCTACGTCAAAAGTAAAGAGAGCTGGCCGGATAATTTATCCGTTTCATTGAAAAGAGGATTTTAACATGTTTTTTCCATTTATTTCGTCAAACCAGCGTAGACTAAATATGCTGCCAAAATATTACAGTGAAATTTAACTATATCTTATTCTATTCTGATAGTCTTTCAGCATAGTCCTTAACATTTTTACATCAATTATTTCACTGTGTCCGTTACAGAGGCTCATCATGCAATTAATAGGACTACATTTGGCATAATTCGTTCTTCGGTAATCTATGTAGAAAACGTTAGGGTTTCTCAGGTGCCTAATCGGTGCGTAAAAATTTAGGTATCCTAATATTTCTTCTGAGTCCACTCGTTGTGATATGATGTCAATAATAAATAGAATCATGGCAGAGTTCCGACGTTCTTTCAGGTTTTTAAAAATTGTTTTTTTGATCAATACCGTCAAACTTTCGCTTTTTCTCACTATGAGCAACTTCATTGGTCCAATCGCTGAACTGTTCATTGATTGATCTTCTCGATCACGATTTTTCAACCACTCGCACATAACATGTTTCTCCGTTACATGGAATAAATGTTTTATACAGAAAATATGATAGAATGAAGACAGCCCTAAATCGGACAATTCCTTCTTCGAGTTCTGCTCTTATCAGCACATCCGGCGATCCTTTTTTTAGATAGAAAAAGATATAGGAGTGCGTTTCATCACATTAAAATCCATTTCCAGTTTCGAACAAAGCTCAATTTCGCTAGCGCAAACATCAAATAGACTAACACCACTTGTCACTATGTAATTGTAAAACCTTAGGGAATTTTTTTTTCCGAATTTTCCCTTTTTCCTTCAGAGTTTTCCGAAAAATTTCAACTGTCATGTTTGGTTGGAATATTTTTAGTTGAAATATGTGTAATTTTTTTATGGGACCCGCTCTCCATTCCAGAGGAGCGGGGGGTGTCATACCATTATAGAAACATTTATTATACCCAAAAACCATCACATCCCAAATTGTGTTTGATTAGTTCTCGAGTTGTGCAGAAGTTTGTGTTTCATTTATATGGCAGCCCCCCTTAGAGAGGGAGGAGGAGTGTATTCACCATAGAAACATTTCGTGTCCCGTAAAACCTTCACATGCCAAATTTGGTTTCGGTTGCTTGATTAATTCTCGAGTAATGCAGAAATTTGTGTTTCATTTGTATGGCAGCACACCCTTAGAGAGGGGGGGGGGGTGGAGAGTCTAACCACTATAGAAACATTTGTTGCCCCTAAAACCTTGACATGCCCAATTTGGTTTCATTTGCTTGAATAATTCTCGAGTAATGTAGAAATTTGTGTTTCATTTGTTTGGCAGCCCTCCCTTAGAGAGAGGGGAGGGGTCTCAAACTATCACGAAAACCTTCCCCGGCCCCAAAAACCCCTACATACCAATTTTCATGTGGATCGGTTCAGTAGTTTCCGAGTCCATAAGAATCAGACAGACAGACAGACAGAAATCCATTATATATATATATATATATATATATATATATATATATATATATATATATATATATATATATATATTCATCATTACATTTTACTCCTAACTTCCTATTTCTACCTGTTTGTTCTATATTTCCCTATCGATCCTTCGATCCTTTTTATTGCTGCTATTATCGGCATTGTGTTGTGTTTTCCCTGAATGTGAGATACTGCTAATGATCTAAATCGTTTATTGCTATTTCGGTCCTTATTGTTCGTTGCTTATCTTTACTGTCTAACTACGGTGTGGCAAACATTGTCATTGTTTATTTAGGATCGTTTCCTTATTTTCTAAAAGTTCGAGAGCAACTGCTTGTTGTTGTTGTATCTGTTGTAGGGCTCTGAGTTGTTCGAGCGGGCACTGCTTATCTTCAGGTAAATTTGGAGTCGTGTTCATCCCAGGGTTGACACTTCGGGGGTTAAGGTTGGTCTCGTAGTTAACTACTCCCCCTTCGAGTGAGGAACGTCCCGTTTCGATATCTGATGCTTTTGAATAAGTTCTTGTGGGCGACAACTTGTTGTAAAGAATGAAACTGATTACAATGAGGCATGTAATTTGCATGAGAGAAAATCCGCCGAAAAGACTCCAGAGTTTAAAATTAATGTGAACTTGCTTGAGGTAAACATGCTCCAGTTTATTTCTGTTGCTGATAGTTTCATTGTTGATTTTTTCTAATTCGTAGTTTTTATGGTGTTTCCAGTTGATTTTGAGATTGTGAAACGCTCTTTGGATGACGTTTGCTTCGCTTATTATCTCGGCATTCTTGAAACGTTGATTGTTAAACAATATCGTGCAGTTTCCAAATGAAATGAGGAAGTTTCCATTCAGGGTTCTATTATCTGGTCCACATGTCGTTTGTAGGATTTGGTTTTTTGCGTTAGAAATCAGGATCGAATTTTCCGTGATAAGTTTCTGGGTCGTCTTGTTTTGCATTACATAGCTACATGTAGCCTGTCTTCCGTGAATCAACGAAGCTACGCATTCATCGCGTAACTCGTTCAGGAATGATGATTTCTGGACAAAATCTTCGGGTTTTGTTGTTGTGTAAAGATTGTTGTTCCTTTTAATTATGTAGGTTGGATTCTGGTGAAAGATACGGTTGTTGTTTACCAATGGGTAAATTCTAATGATGTCTGATGTTGTATTTTCCAGCTGGGGAACATTAAGTATATATAAAAGTATATCGTCTCTCGGCGCCAATTTCGGGATTACAAATTGTAGAGCCTCATCCGGAAAATTTACTGCGACGCCTTGATCTTGCAACAGTGTCCTTATAGCGTTTATTTCTCTCAAAGATAGTATTTTGTTGCTAACAAGCGAGCTTTTTGATAAAGTTACTGCATCCTGGATACTGTCAAGAGGATGGTTGATGTTATCGATGTTTAATATTGTTGTTATCGTTTCAATTTCGTCCAATATAAGTTTGTTTGTGAAAGAATTCTCCACGATTTTATTGATAGTGTTGGTAATTTGTGAAACTCTTTCGCTTATTTGAAAATTAATCTTGAGCTGTTCATTGTTTTGGTTGATCAGTTCGTTCATTGTACAATTAATTATTCTCAGATCCTCTGCATCAGGTGTTCCTGCGATGAATTTGAATACTGTGCCAATGATGTCCCAACGTCTGTTTCGAGGTTTTCTGGATTTCAATCCGTAGAACGTTGTGTACAGTTGCTGAACTTTGTACTTGATGATGTTTGCAAGTGGATTTGTATTGGTTAATCTTTGATATGAAGTACTACTTAATGTATCAATCGTATTTTCGATTGTAGTTAAATTAATTGGATGGATGATCTTGATTATTCCTACTTGGACCTTACATTCTCTCTCTTTTATTAATAACAGGGGGTTGTCTCGCAAGTTTTCGATCGCCAGATGATGTGCGTTGACTGTTACAAGAAACATCAACATGTAGTACCACATTTTCTGGAAAGGCTAGAAAATTTGATAAATGTCAATATTTTGCTATATTAAGTGTCATCTATTGAAAAAATAATCAACTAACGTTTTCTTCTTCTTTTAATTTTACTTTTATGAATTTTAATGTTTCTATAGTCTGTGAATGTTTTCCTATAATTTCGCTTGACCTTTTGTTTTCTATATTTTGGTTTTCGTTTAGATTTTATGCCTTGTGCTTTTTGGTAAACTATTTCATTTTCGTTTAGGACAGGTTCTTCCTCTCTTTTTAAATTGTGTCTTTCTCTTGTTTTTTCTTGATATTGTTGAATTTTATTTATGACTTCGTCGAAAATTTGATTTCTGTTTTCTAAGATTCTATCTATGTTCAATGGGCGTTCATCGCCATCTTTGATACCAAAAAAGATCTCGATTGGTTTCAACTTTGTTGCTGAATGAATCGTGCTATTGTATAATGCAGTTGCTATTTTGTACAAATCTTTTGCTGACATATCGGTATATTTTTGTTTCATGCATAAAAAGATTTCGGTAAGAGTTGAATGAAATCGTTCTACGATACCATTTGCCTCACTATGTCCAGAAGGTGTAAAATATGATTCAACATTCAGTCTTTGGAGAAGTCCTTGAATTTCTGGGGATTTGAAAGCAACCTCATTATCATAGACTATCATTTTAGGGGTTCCGTAAGTAGTGAGAAGTTTGGTAATGCCTTTTTTAACATCGGGTATAGAGCGGGATTTTAGAGGTATAAGGATAGCGTATCTTGACAATTTGTCACTGGCTGTTATAAAAAGATTCGGAGAGGAAATGTAGATATCAACATGAAGGATGTCTAAAGGTTTTTGTGGAATTGGGGTATCTGAAAAGGTTATTTTGTAGGGATTTCTTTCGTACTTACATTCAAGACAGGTGACACAAAAGTTGATAAATTTCTGTATCCTGTCTCTCATTCGAGGGAAGTAGAAATTTCTCGCAATTGCTGATTGGTTTTCTTCTATTCCTCGGTGGGCTCTGCCGTGTGTGGCTTCTATAACTCTATCTTGTTCTTCTATAGTGGTAAGGTCCTGCAATATGAATTGTGTTAATACAATTTTAAATGATTTTGCACGAGAGAAGTGGTTCCTATATGTTGCTTGTAGGGTATTTACCCATTCTTCCGGTCAAAGAATGCAGTTAACTCTTGAAGAATGCATATAGTCCCGAAATATCTTTATAGCTATAGAGACACCAAATGTTGCTCTCATCAAAGTGCGTCTTTGGACTCCTGGGAAAATTTGTTCTAATGTTTCAGTATTTCTATCTCCCTTCTTGATAAGAATTTGATGTTTGAAAAAGTTAAGTGGAGATTCGGTCATTCTTATAGGGATGTCATTGTCAGAATCTGTGGAACGTGCGGTTGATGCATCCGGTAACGATTCTGTTTCATTTGAATTTAACTCTTGAGTGACTCGCGATAACCCGTCGGCTACTACATTTTGTTTGCCGGAACGGTATTGAATCTCGTAGTCGAATTCTTCCAGACGCAGTTTCATGCGTATGAGTCTGTCGTTTGGAGTTTTTAAATTGAGTGCGTATGTCAATGGTTTGTGGTCGGTATATAACGTGAACTTCCGACCGTATAAGTATGGCCTGAAATATTTACATGCCCAATCAATGGCGAGGAGTTCTTTTTCAATGGCTGAATATTTTTCTTCGGTTTTGCTTAGGGTGCGTGATGCGAAGGCAATGGGTTTGTCTTTACCGATAGGGCCTTGGGATAAAACTGCGCCTAATGCATAATTCGATGCATCAGTGGTAAGTATAAAGCGTTTGGAAAAGTCAGGGTATTGGAGGACATGGCTACTTGTTAAAATGTCCTTACAACGGTTGAAGGCTGAGATGAACTCACTTGTGTGTTTGATCTTCTCGCCCTTACGAAGCCGTTGCGTAAGAGGTTTTGCAATTTTCGCTAAATCTCTGATAAATTTTCTATAGTATCCGATTACTCCAAGGAACCCTTTTAGTTCCTTCTCGTTTTTCGGTATTGGCCATTGTTTAATTACGTTGATTTTTCCGGGATTGGGTTTCACTCCTTCAGAGGTTATTACATGTCCTAGAAACGCAACTTCTTTCTGAAGAAACTCGCACTTATCAACTTGTATCTTCATATTGAACTCTCTGAGGGTTTCTAGAATTAATTTCAGGTTTAACAAGTGCTCTTGTAGGCTAGTTGCGAAGATGATTATATCATCCATGTAAACTAAGCATCGTGTTCCAATGTGCTTTCTAAGAATGTTATCCATTACCCTTTGAAAGGTAGCGGGTGCATTCTTCAAGCCGAAAGGCATCCGAATAAACTCGTAGTGTCCTCCATCAACACTAAATGCTGTTTTACGAATGTCTTTTGAGTCGACTTCGATTTGGTGGAATCCTGATGTTAAATCAAGGGTGGAAAAATACTGACATTTTCCCAGTTTATCTAGTATATCGGTGATATTTGGGATCGGGTATCGATCGTCCACCGTTTTGCTATTAAGCTTGCGATAATCGATCACCAATCTCCATTTCCGTTGTCCGGAAGCATCAAGCTTCTTAGGTACAATCCAGACGGGCGAATTATAAGGGCTATCTGAAGCTCGAATAATACCTTGTTCTAGCATTTGATTTACCTGCTGCTGAACCTCCTCCTTCTGGCAAAATGGGTAGCGATATGTTTTCGAATAGACGGGAAGTTCATCCACAGTGTTGATGTGATGTCGAGTAGCGTTTGTAAATGTTAGTTTTTCTCCATCATTATAAAATACGTCTTGAAATTGGTGGAGAAGTTTGAAAAGCCTTTGCCTTTCTTCATTATTCAAATTTTCGTGTCGTATTTTGTTAAAAAGGTTCTTGTGCTCGTTTTGGGGCACGAGTGGATAGAAGGATGACTGCGTTTCGAAGTTATTAATTTCAACTTCTATTAGGTCACAAATATTTATTTGTTTATTGTCTGAATCGTAGTTGTGTATCATGACATAAGCCTTCTGATCATGATAGTGGTATAGTCCAGCTAGTATACCAATCATAGGGGCTATTGCTACTTCATGTTCAATCAAGAAATCGCCGTTTGGTTTCGAGGTAGGAATGGTAACTACTTGTGTTTCATTAGCGTTAAGTGTGATTGTGTCAGGAAATTTTTTGTGTAAGGGTATAGTAAAGCTTCCTATCTGTAATGAATTTGACGCGGTATCAATAATTGCATTTAATGACCGAAGGGTTTCAAAACCGATCAATCCATCGAAATAGTTATGAAATTTGAATAGAAAAAACTTTTGAGACGGAATATCCTCTGAAAATTTTGCAAATGGATTGAAAAGCGTAAATTCCTCGACGTCATGAGTTCCGTTGATATTTTTAATTTTATGTCTAGGGCCTCGATCTATTGCTGGTTTTGGGACAATATTTGGGGTGATATAGTTTTGATTTGCTCCCGTATCAATCAGTAATCGGAGCGGTTTCCGATTCTTAAGACTTATCTCAAGAAAAGGAAGAAAATTGTTTGCTAGTTTCCTGTCTGGTGGTCGAAGGCCTGAATGAAAATTTAATTCTTCCGTCATATCTGGTTCTATTTTGTCTGGAGTGTTCTCGTATTCATTTGTATTGATTGGCATCACAATTGTTTCGTAATTTTGTTCTGAAGCACAGTGCTCTTGCGAGTGCTCATGACGCTGTTCGTAATTTTTATATTGCGTAGTTTCGCAATTGTTTAATTGAGCTCCCCACTTTTGAAAAGGTACTTGTTGTTTGGGCTGTCCTGATGGATCAGATTTAATATATGGAATTGTTTGTTTTTGAAACTGGGGATTTGGATAGAATGGCCTTTGGAATTGTGTGTTTTGAAAAGAAGGTTTCTGGTATTGTAGATTCTGAGAGGGTTGCCTTTTGAATGATGGTTGGGAAAAGTGGAGTGGAGCTGGGTATTTATTATTTTGCCAAGTGTTATACTGCGGCATTGATGGTCTAAAAGCTGTTTTTTGTGGTGGCTACTACTGTTTTATTGTTCCTTTCCTTTTTTCGTTGAGCCGCGTTAAATTGTTCGGTAGCACTTTGACGTGCCTCGTTCAAATTTCCTGGACGCGACACTCTAACGAGTGTCGAATACGGTTCTCTTAACCCGTCCATGAATGCATTAGTTATCATACATTCGTAATTTTCTGTCAGGGTTCTAGCGCAAATGCGCATTTCTTGATGCAACAATATTTTTGCAGTGATGTCGGCTAGTAGCTCCCGACATTCATTATAAAATTCCTCTATAGTTTTTGAGTTTTGTTGCAAATAATTTATTTTGGTGATTAAGGTGCTTAAGTCCCTTTTATCTCCAAAGTATTCTTCGAGTGTTTGTTTTATTTCAAGCCAATCGGTGGATGTGTGGTTCTGCACCAACACGTCATTGGCTTTATCAACGACTTTATCTCGAATAATGCTGTACCATAAGGGTAAAGCTTTATTCTGCTCTTCTGGCGTGGGACACAGTTTTTTAGCAAATTCGAGTTTGCTATCTACTGAATTGAGCCAGGATGAAAGGGTTTTAGGATCGCCGTTGTAGGAGGGGGATCATTTTTGATCGCGTCCGGTACTCGGGATCCATCAAATTTTGTTGCCATAATCATCCCTAATGAGCTAGTTAGGGGGGCGATTGGCCATTATTTCCGCTAGTTGAAGCAGTGATTGCCTCCAACCCGGCGATTTTTGTTCTCTGAAGTTCCAGTTGAGCTAGAAGCTCGTCAATCCTTTTCTGGATTTCGTCGGCCATTTTTCTTGTAATCATAAACTAATTGGTTGGCACTAATTACGTTTTTACGCACTTATTCACGACCGGTATTCAATTTAGCTAGAGAGAATCACTCTTTCTTCTCTTGTTACTCTTATTTATGGTCGGAATTCAACTTTTTGTTTCTTATCCTAGTGTTAGTTGGAATGAAATTATTATCTATAGCGGATGGCGTACCTTTGCCAGGTAGCCGGATAGAAAAGAGGGAAGCGAAAGATTTGTAAGAAAACCCTTTGGGTGACTCACCTCGAACCAACTGGTGGTTTCGCCAGTGGTGCTTACGAGCGGGTTGCGTCCAGGTAGGTTGCTCGCTCCGGGTGTGGCAATTAAATCTCTCGTCCGACGTTGCGCCTCCGACCTGATCGCTGCGTTTGTTCACTTCACTCGCGGCGAAATTCTTCCGATTTGCACTGAGTCGCGAACCACACACTTCGATTTTCCGATGCGCGCACTGACACTTTTACCGATTTATCGCTCTCCCCCGGGCTTTCGACTGCGCCAGTTACATAACTTACGTTCGGGAGGTGATATATTTGAAATAAAAGAGATGTTGTTCTCTTGAAGCTAAAATACCAACTAATTTTTATTCATCATTACATTTTACTCCTAACTTCCTATTTCTACCTGTTTGTTCTATATTTCCCTATCGATCCTTCGATCCTTTTTATTGCTGCTATTATCGGCATTGTGTTGTGTTTTCCCCTGAATGTGAGATACTGCTAATGATCTAAATCGTTTATTGCTATTTCGGTCCTTATTGTTCGTTGCTTATCTTTACTGTCTAACTACGGTGTGGCAAACATTGTCATTGTTTATTTAGGATCGTTTCCTTATTTTCTAAAAGTTCGAGAGCAACTGCTTGTTGTTGTAGGGCTCTGAGTTGTTCGAGCGGGCACTGCTTATCTTCAGGTAAATTTGGAGTCGTGTTCATCCCAGGGTTGACACTTCGGGGGTTAAGGTTGGTCTCGTAGTTAACTTATATATATATATATATATATATATATATATATATATATATATATATATATATATATATATATATATATATATATATATATATATATATATAGGAAGGTTTTCGTGATAGTTTGAGACCCCTCCCCCCTCTCTCTAAGGAGGGGCTGCCAAACAAATGAAACACAAACTTCTGCACAACTCGAGAACTAATCAAACACAATTTGGGATGTGATGGTTTTTGGGTATAATAAATGTTTCTATAATGGTATGACACCCCCCGCTCCTCTGGAATGGAGAGGGGGTCCCATAAAAAAATTACACATATTTCAACCAAAAATATTCCAACCAAACATGACAGTTGAAAATTTTCGGAAAACTCTGAAGGAAAAAGGGAAAATTCGGAAAATAAAATTCCCTAAGGTTTTACAATTACATACTGACAAGTGCTGTTAGTCTATTTGATGTTTGCGCTAGCGAAATTGAGCTTTGTTCGAAAATGGAAATGGATTTTAATGTGATGAAACGCACTCCTATATCTTTTTCTATCTAAAAAAAGGATCGCCGGATGTGCTGATAAGAGCAGAACTCGAAGAAGGAATTGTCCGATTTAGGGCTGTCTTTATTCATATTCTTATTATATGTCTTTATATCATATCATATTTTCTGTATAAAACATTTATTCCATGTAACGGAGAAACATGTTATGTGCGAGTGGTTGAAAAATCGTGATCGAGAAGATCAATCAATGAACAGTTCACCGATTGGTCCCATGAAGTTGCTCATAGTGAGAAAAAGCGAAAGTTTGACGGTATTGATCAAAAAAACAATTTTTAAAAACCTGAAAGAACGTCGGAACTCTGCCATGATTCTATTTATTTTTGACATCATATCACAACGAGTGGACTCAGAAGAAATATTAGGATACCTAAATTTTTACGCACCGATTAGGCACCTGAGAAACCCTAACGTTTTCTACATAGATTACCGAAGAACGAATTGCCAAATGTAGTCCTATTAATTGCATGATGAGCCTCTGTAACGAACACAGTGAAATAATTGATGTAAAAATGTTAAGGACTATGCTGAAAGACTATCAGAATAGAATAAGATATAGTTAAATTTCACTGTAATATTTTGGCAGCATATTTAGTCTACGCTGGTTTGACGAAATAAATGGAAAAAACATGTTAAAATCCTCTTTTGAATCAAACGGATAAATTATCCAGCCAGCTCTCTTTACTTTTGACGTAGGACTACGTCTTACATTAAGGATGCCAAATCAGAAAATGGGTCACGCTTTTATGAAATAAAGTTAATGTTAATAACTATTTTTGCTGCGAACGGATTTTAACGATTTGCATACCAATCGAATCGGAAATTTTCTAAGATTTGTTTGATATGCTATACATCACAATCCCATAGTCTGTATATAGTTTAAATCGATGAAAGTTGGAAGCATTCCATTTCCCCATACAATTGTTCTAGCCATTTGTGTACTTTCCCGAACAGAGCTGTCAATAACGGGCAACCTATGCAGCCGCTAGAATAGAAACAACGAAGGGGGAAAGCGAAAAGAGAATATCAGTGAAGTAAAATCCACATAGTAAGTAAGCTGTCGCTAGTGTATAAGTATTGCATCTCCTCTGAGCAAAAATCAACAAAGGTCGCTTATTCTGCACGTTTTGTGTTTTGTCCCCTTGAGCTGTGAACGCTAGCGAATATTTCACTTGAAGTCATCTAGCCTTCAGTGTTTGGCTTTGTGTGTGTTGCTTTTTTTCGTTGCGTGAAACTTTGAACTTGTTCATTTCCTGTACATGTGAATAGCACACCTTCGATACTTTGAGTTGCCTTTCGTGTTTGCTCTCGTTCGCATCGGCTCTGTTCTGATGCAACAAGGTCCTAGCTTTGTTGACGGTTTTGACCGAGAGTCGAGAAACGGTTTTTCCTAAACAGTCATTCTCGCGAGGTTTCATTTTTATCGCTGCAACTGTGTGCATCTGTTAGACACGTGTTTGATGCTTGTTGAACGGCGATGCACGGAAGATGACTCTCGTTAAATACTCAGTGCAATTTGTATGTAAATCAGTGTAACAACTAAAGAGACAAAGGTCTCAAGTTACTAATTAAATTTGAATAAAAAAAATGCGTGCATTGATATTGAGAAACAAATTGCGACCTATGACCAAATAGTATATTGTTCTCGAAAAGGCAAAAAGAAATCGTTGCTTCTCGAAATGATTCTACAAAACCACGCAAGTCATTAAGCCTTTTCAGGGTCTCCGGAACTTTTTACTAAAGAATTATTTATGAAATTTTGACGTATTCGGAAATAACGTCCGACAATAAATAAATAAATAAATACCTGGGGTGGCCAAACTTTTTACTACTGCGGGCTAATTTTTCATCAGATACAAACGGCAGGCTACCAGCACAATATGTTAAAAGTTACCATTATATGTGGTAATTAAATTTTTAGTCGCAAAATAAACGTATATTTATTTATTTCAAACGCATACAAGTAAAAAAGTCAAAAACTAATTATTTATGCAGCCATTCCATGCCAAACCGATATAAGGTAAATGATTTTGGTTTGTCCAGTCGAAAATATGATCATAGTTTGTCACTTTTTTGAATGCTCTGATTCAACATACCTTTGTCAAATCAGGTATTGGAATGTTTGAAAACATATAAATAAAATTGTCTTAATTTATATAAATATATATATATATATATATATATATATCTGGCAACCCTATCCCAACCAATGCAAATTGAACGTAGGCAGCATAAAGCAGGGCTCGCGCTCTGGGGGCTCACGTATTGTTTACTGTTTGGAGTCATATATGTTGATATTTGATTACGTTGGATAATTTTCTTTGGCAAGCGATATTTGGATACCCATACTTTCTGGGCGATTTGCAATTAAAATCCCTGCGTCAGGATCGCGCAGAGCACTTCATTTTTAATTTATGGTTATGATTTCTTTGTTCATAATTTTATATGCTGGCTACAGAAAGATGGCCGCATAGGATACCACCCCCCCCCCCCCCCTGGTATATACAGCCGTATTTTATTGTTATTTTATTAGGGTGCCCATTTCCAGTTTAGGGTGGGTATTTGTTTTCCAATTTTTTCCAAAAAACAATTTTTTTTCAAAAATTCATAATTAATTGACCAATTCAGATAATCGACATATCAAATTGGAACCAATTAACTATTAGCTTTTCAGAAATATGTCGATTATCTTGATCGGTTGAGTAGTTCAAAAGTTGTGAGCTTAAAAAAACATTCTTGGAAAAAAGAAGAAAATATTGATTTTTCAAACCATCGGTTAACTTTGTAAAATCATAACTCAAAAACGTCTGCACGGCTCAGAAGATGGGCACTAACTCAAAGCACACCGCGCGTGCAACAAGTTCAAGCTGGAATCCTTTTTTTTGACGTAGGATTACGTCTTTCGGGAACATATAGGGGTACGAATTGAAAATCTAAAATCGAGCAAATCGTGAAAATTGTCCAATTTTGACTGAGCTTATTGCTCAGTCATTTCATGATGGATTGATGAAATTTTTGCGTCAATCGATTTCGGCACTCCATAATAAATTTTTAATATTGAAGGAAATAATATATGTCATGCAAATAACTATCGAACAATTGAGAAATCTCAACCCCTATCCTAACGGAAATACCTACTTCTGATTGGTCGAAATTGACGACACATGCGGCGGTTCCCTAACAGAGACATCAAAACCAAGCTGCCTGGGTGTAATCGGCATTGCAAATATATGCAATTTTTCAACGGTTTTATTTAGCTTGCCCTGTTTGTATGTTTGTAACATGTCTGTAGCGCTGTCCCACATTAATAGAAATTTGACCCCCTTTCTGAATTTGATTCTGAAATTTGGAACACACCTTTATCTCTGGAGTCACTATAAAACTGCGTATTTCATGATCTTGAAAATCCAAGATGGTGGCCGCTACAAAATGGCGGATTACATATTTTCTCAAAATCTCATCAATGTGGATTTTGCCCAAAATCCCATCAATATGGGTATCGAATGAAAGGGCTTAACTAGTGGAATACAGTTGTTTATGGAAAATGCAAATTCAAAATGGCCGCCTCCACAAGATGGCGTCATATATATGTTTTTTTTTGTTTCAAAACACCTATATGAGTATCAAATGAAAGGGCTTGACTAGTAGAACACAGCTATTTATGAAAAATGCAAATCCAAAATGACCACCACTATAAAACGGTGAAACGGTGAATTTCAATACCCCATCAATATGAGTATCAAATGAAAGTGCTATTAAAAAAGAGTAGATCTGGAAAAATAAAAATCCAAGATGGCCGCAGTCCCTAAAAAACCAATTACTGTTTTAAATGCTTTCATTCAGCTTGACCTGCTTATATGTCTGTGGGGTAGATACCATGTGGAGCCCCTGTGGCTCCGCTCCGTGCATGGAAAACTCATAAACTTTTTTCTTGGGATTGGGGTTAGAGCAGTGCGGAGTGAAAGCATGGTTGTTTGCGAAATCTAGTCTATGCACATTTTATTCTTGGGTTGCCGGTTGACTACACACACTTCAAATCATTTTGTTTATATTCGAAGAACTGCTATACATACACTATTTAAACAATTCACTGTTGAAAATGTCACTTTGTTTTGATTTGTTCGTTGATGATGGTGCCACTGCTCATGTGATTATGGTGTTGCGTTTCCTCGCGAAGTGGATGCTTCTTCCTCTATTGCTGCTACTGCACTCGATGCTTACTGCTCGATGGTTGGTTGAAAACTTCGTGCTTCGCAATTCAGTTTTAGAGGTTTTAAGGGACTTTAACCCGATGGTCGATGGTTCGTCCCTGATTAGTGCTTCACACGGTTGGGTGGCTCTTTTTATACCCTCGCACTTTCTTGTCGAAAGAGAAGGGGAAGGTTTTAATACGTCATTTATTTTCTCTCACCCCTCAATGTCGATAATAAATTATATGATTTGACAAACAGAATACAGTACATCAGAAAAATATTCCGAGGAAAATTAGGTAAGAAATAAAAAATAAAAAAAGTTGAATGGTTTTATTATGGAGAAATAAGCTAAAGATACAAATAATGTACTAAAAACTAGTAAATAAAATAAGTAAAAAAAACTTTTTAAGTTAAACGGTTTCTTTGTAATTAAACATAATAATAATACAGATAATGTACTAAAAGCTAGAAAATAATTAGTAAGGTAGCAGCTAGCAGTTATCATACCCCTTTGTGCTATACCAGATTTCCAAAAGATCATAAATAATTGATCTTAGTGTTTCCAGAGAAAATTACAACCCTTGAAACCAGAATTGGTTTACTTTCTAGATGTTCCCACGCATACGTTGTTTATGTGTTCCCAAGCATTAAGCGTTGACTCAATAATCGATACACATGTTGCACCATACTTGAAACGGTCTCATGGCATCGTATTTCATGGAACACCCATCGCGCTAAGCAGCTATATTCTTTCCCTCTATCTATGAGCCATCCGCACACCCCTAGAACATAGCGACAATGCAATCACGTGTGCGTATTGGTATTTGTCATTTCAATTCACTTACTTCTGATTGGATAATCAGTAAATAGTTGTTCCAGGTTTCTCCCACCAGTTTAACATGTTGTATTAGAAGTATTAGAATTAAGAACTTTCCTGATTGTAAAAGAACGTGAATAAAATGATTATGTTGTCAACCATCAAGTTGAACAAACGTCTCGTTATTTTAAAAAGAACCAAATTAAAGAAAAACAAGTCCTTTAGTAGTGTTTCGTGTCAAACTCAAATCCATCGCGAGACGTTCTCCCAAACCTTCCGGAATTAATCAAGGATATTGGATTTCCATTCTCCGCATGTAATGGTTTCATCATATGCCCCGCGATTTTATTTTAGTCAAATCAATTTCTTTGATTAATGAGGGAAGGGGTATGATAACTGCTAAATGTTACTTGCTTAATTATTTTCTAGCTTTTAGTACATTATCTGCATTATTATTATGTTTAATTACAAAGAAACCGTTTAACTTAAAAAGTTGTGATTCTAGCAAATAAAATTAAAATTTGGAACTTTAATGTTGGTTGCTTCGTGAAAGTTTATATCAATGCCCGATCATATATTTTGAAAAATTTAGCACAAGTATAAGTGTAAAATTGTATATGGTAGCATAAGTGTTAAAAATGGCTTTATATATGAAACGATTTGTTTCAATTTCCATAAATAAAAATCAAGGTGTATTTCCGCTCGAGAACGGGTCGTTAGGTTTAAGCTGTCTGTGTTGTTGTGTTCATTTTCACCCAAGGAAAGTTTATACGGCGAGAAAAATTGAAAAAGTGAAGAAATTTTAGAAAAAGTGATTTTCCATATGCTCTACGTGTAATAATAGGAGTTGTTAGTCCAATTAAAATTCGTATTGGGTTAAATAAACACTCAGAAACAAAAAATTATAAAATAAAATTACGTTTCCCATTTAAATATGTTTTCTCTATATTAAAGTAATATGTTTTTACTGGTGAGAAAAACTGACAATTGAGTTCGGTATTGGTAATTATCATTGGCGAGTTTTTGTTTTCTTTGTTCCATCCATACATAACACAGGAGGCATCTCGTCTAGGATCACAGAGGGTGATTTTCATCATATCTCGTTCCACTTTGGCATCTTTTATCTGATACGCACCATCCAACGACTGTTTACCATCCTTCTATCATCATCACTCGGTAAACACTGGTGAAGTGAACAAACAATACCCAACAACCAAACAAAACGCCACCAAATCATTATTAAACGATGTAATTCTTCAAACATGTCCAAAATCAACAGATAGCCTGACAGAATCCTACGTCAACTATGCGGTCGTGTCTCGGACACAACCCTCCTGTGACTTTTTCAACGAGAGAAATACCTCTGTCCTGAACTGCAGATAGCTGACACCGCTGATCACACCGTCGCGTGAGCCACGTCAAACTTAATAATAATAACGAAGGACGAGTTCAGCTAAATGGACTCCCAAAATTGTGAAACATTTTATGTCACCGCTTGTACGAAGATATTAGACGAAAATTGCATACGCTAATAAAAGTGTTTCATGTCTTTTCCCGGTCGGGCAGTGTAATTTCAAAATTACACTTGTCTCGATTGTGCCATAAAACAAGTTTTGAACAAAAATAACATATCCCCTCACAGCAAATACACACACGATAACTGATGTTTGCAGAGAAGAACTTGTCGAGGAGCAGTGGCAGCGAGCGCTATCACGTATCGCAAATTTCCGATGCGGCAAACGATGCGACAACTTATCGAGATCTAATAAAACGTAACGAGTTTCCAGCAGTGGCACCACGGAACCACGGATACGGGATGAGCGCAAACAGAGTTTACTCGTCTGAGATGTAGGTACTTGTAAGGAGATGTGTGCTCATTTTCCACCTTTGTGTACTGCTCGAATGTTTCATTGTTCCTTTCAGGATGTGCAGCCGGCGGTTTGTATCGAGAGCACTCCGTTTCCGACACAATTGGTGCCGCGATGAAGACGTTGATGATTGTTGGGTTTAGTTTCGGGAGGAAAAAGTTCGCCGCCGTACAGAGAAGTTTCGATTCTTCCAAATTAGTGCTTCGCCGGGCACCATAACACCGGGGATGCATTGGAACCTGTCACGATACGGCAGGAGCAGCAGCCGAAAGAATCACATGTTTCGTACGTTCAGTGTAATGCGAAGAGCGTCTCATCCGATGACAAGTAGTCGTCGCAGGTGGGACGTTTCTGCGATGGACGGAATGATGGAATAATGTGGGCACTAAGACTGAATAGAACCGAAATGTGGTTAGTGGCTAATCAGCTGTTTTAGTTTTATTCATTAAATCGCTCACATGGGGAGAATAAGCAGAGGGTTTGTATTCAACAACAGTTATCATTAGGAGGCAGAAAAACTTGCACTTAAAAGGAGCATTTTATGTTCTTCCTACGAGATAAAGTTAGCACTGCTCTCAAGAATGAATTCGAAACATGTGGGGAAAATTACAACTCAACAGATACTTCTGTTTTGGCAAGTATCATAACATTAAAACGCAAATGTGGTTTGCCTTCATCGAATAGCATTTTGTAATTCGAGCCACACCCGAATCGCAGCAGCAGCACCACAAGTTCAACGGTTAGAATTGTCCACTTGTATCAGCGATTCGATCCATGCTTCTTATTTCAAACGACCGCTATCTGATCTCGGCTCGGACCGCCGGACTGTCGGGTTTTGCAAACTAATACCCGAGATTTAATCAAAAACAACCTTATTGAAATGATCAATCAAAATCCCTCTTCGGAAATCTCTTCTCGTTGGCCTGATTATTTCACCGAGTCATAATGCGATTTAATCCCATCACGGCCTTTCTACTGCTCTGACACCCGAACCGCCAGCTGAAGAGTCTGATGTGTATTAACAGCTCGAGGGATGTTGCATTCTGTGCATTATTATTTGGTGGGAGCATCACCTACACCTACACATCACACCATTAGCAGAGGAGGTGATGATGATGATGCCATCTCATCACAGACATTCCACACTCACTTGGAGCTACAAATGTTTGAAATCAAATAAACAAAATTTACACACACTTCAGTGCGTTGCGAAGTGTCGAAACGGGGTGAACTTGGTACGGGATTGTGGTCGGCAGGGCATACCATTCCAAATCGCCCCACTGTTAGAATCCGACCCAAGTTGCTCAAACTGTAAAGTGCTGCCTAAACAATATATGGGTGTGGAGCAAACAAAACCACCGCCGCATACCAGCGGGTAGTGTTTAGTCTCGATGAGCTTCGATTCGGTTCGGGTGTTTGCTGAACTGGTCAGGGTTGAAGCGAATATCTGAGTTTTAGGTACATAAAAGTAGGTGGGCCTAGGGGCATGGACGGAAGCTTGACGTAGGACTGTGATTGTCTGTAGTAATCGCATTTGAATCGCATTGTCGTGTTGCAAAATAACTTTATCGTGTCTTTGCTCGTATTGTGGACGTTTTTCCTTCAGTGCACGGCTCAAACGCATCAATTTTCGTCGGTGGAGGTCCCCCGTAATGGTTTCATTCGGCTTTAGCAGTTCATAGTACACCACACCCAGCTGGTCCCACCAAATAGACAGCATAACCTTCTGGCCGTTAATATTCCGCGCGGCCGTCGATGTTGATGCATGGCCGGGGTATTCATACGTCTTCCGACGTTTAGGATTGTCATATGGACCCACTTTTCAACGCCAGTAACGATTCGATGCAAAAACAACCCTTCCTTTTATGCCCTTGGAGTAGTTGTTCGTACGTGAAAAAACGGCGTGTGACATCTCGTGGCTTCAATTCATACGGCACCCAATATAGGCCATTTCGGATCATCCCCATTGCTTTTAAACGATCGGATGTGGTTTGCTGAGCTACTCCAAGTGTATCTGCAAGTTCTTGTTGCGTTTGTGACGGATCTTGAACGAGTAAAGCCCCCAATTATTCATCTTCAAACTTGTTTGGCGGCCCGAAATGTTTTTCGTCTTCCAAGTCAAAATCACCACTTTTAAACCGTGCAAACCACGTCTGACACGTTCGCTCAGTTGGAGCATGGTCACCAAATTTCCACCAAAATGCGATGACTTTACGCAGCTTTTCTCTTCATATTGAAATAATGAAGTAAAACTACCCGCAAAAACACTCTTGCTGGTACGAAATTCGACATATTCGAAGTGGCATAAAACTATGTTGTTTACGCTTCAACTTTTTGACATATACTGAAAAAGACGCGCAATGACAGTAGCTTTCCAACGAATGTCTGGAAATTTGATTCACAGGAATAATAATCAAGTTACGCCATCTGTTGTAAAACCGAAGAAACTTACCGGTGCACCTAATAATAGATTGAAAATCATGGTCTTCTTCGAGAATTTGAGTTTTGTTATAAGATGCGTTTCAATGGAGAATTTAGATCCAATTTAGATTGAATCAACACTCAGCTTCAATTCATCCGAATGAGAAATTGAGCAGATGAAGTAAGTAAACATCGTCAAGATACTTTGTCCCTTGATTCCTGAAGATAAAGGACACTATTGGGAAATCCTTGTAATCAACAATTAGATTTATGAGTTTTAACTATTTAGTTACAATCGTTATGTGCAATATGTGAGGACAACAATACACTTCAATCTAGGATATTTTATCTCTCAAGATGAGTTTGATTTTATGAATTTAAATATTTGACGAGACTTTTAAACAGAACTTCTAAGTACATGATCTCAAACGAAATTACTGTTATAAATGTAGCACTGCACGGGGATCGACTGTTGATTAAACTATTTGGCATGACGAACTTTTCGGAAAAGTGTTTTTTTTACAAGAAAGAAGGCATGTGGACTCTCATTATGCTAAAAGTCCAATTTGCTGTCCCTGCTCGTTCATTCTATGCCATCAGAACGGATCAAAAAATCACATCGCATCACAATCAAATTACGTCTCATCATAAGGGAAATGGCACTTACGCCACATCACAGTGGAAATGGCGTTTCAAGCTTTTACGGGTTCGTTTTTTCACATTTCTGTAAAACCTTGCAGTCGTTTGGAAGGATTTGGTATTCTTTATCGATCTATTACATAAAAAGTAAAATGTCAACTTTGGCTTGCGTTACTTTGCGTGATCACGGCAGTGTTGCCTTCGATTTTGTATTATTGGAATTCCAATAATTCGGATTATGATTTTGAAGAGTACATTCGCGTAGATTGCCTTAAGCTTCGTGTATTTTCATTGGGAGGCGAAAATAGTTATGGATTTTCAGGTGGAATAAACATGAGGGTTTTTTTTTCGAAATTGCAAAACCATATTAAAAGAAAACTGTATCTGATGATGATTCTATATTATAATGGTAATTATTTGTGGAACAAACAGTGAATGCATCGACAAATGGTTAAGTGAGTGTCAGGACTACAGGTAGTCAAACAACATGAAGGCGAAATTTTCATTCAATTTTTTATAATTTCACACTGCACTTGGTCCTTCTGATCTGATAGAGAATAATCTACCTCCCAAGCACTAATATCACCACCAGACATCGACACTGTACATTTGACATCACAAATATAAACAAATCAAACTATATAACCAACACCAACACCAACAAACCGCTTGATTCATGAACCCGAAGACGTTTTTTTTTATCACAGAGTCTGTTTGGAACTAACCCAGTTCCAAAAACTAATTCGCTATAATGCGATGCGTAAAGCCATTATCTCAGCACCGAAAACCGAACAATCGTCGCTCAACCTGCCACACAGCTCAAGGTTATCCTAGTAAACTCCGAAACCTGTTTTACCCTCTCCTTTAGATCCATCCGTGAAAATTTTATGAAAATCGATGTGTTCTGTACTCCACGCATCATTGAAAATAGCTCTCGCTTTTCCATTTGCTTGATTAGTTCTTGAGTTATGCAGAGATTTGTGTTTCATTTGTTTGCAGTGTACAGGAAGCTGTACACCGAAATGCTGACGAAGCCGCATTGCCTGGTAATGGACGACGAAACCTACGTCAAAGCTGACTTTCGTCAGCTGCCGGGCCTGTTGTTCTTCTCCGCAGAGGACAAATTCAGCGTTTCGGAGGAGATTCGCATGCAGAAACTATCCAAGTTTGCCAAAAAGTACATGGTGTGGCAAGCGATCTGCTCTTGCGGAAAGCGGAGCGCCCCCTTCGTGATGACCGGCACGGTAAACGGGCAGGTTTACCTTAAGGAGTGCCTACAGAAGCGCTTACTACCACTATTGAAGCAGCACGAGGGCCCGACCATCTTCTGGCCGGATCTCGCTTCGTGCCACTATTCAAAGGACGTGTTGGAGTGGTACGAAGCCAACGGGGTCACCTTCGTGCCAAAGGAAATGAACCCGCCCAACGCGCCGGAGCTTCGCCCAATAGAGAAATATTGGGCGATTATGAAGCAGGCCCTCCGGAAGAACCCAAATGTTGTCAAATCGGAGGCGGACTTCAAAAGAAAATGGATTTCTGTTCAAAAAAAACTACAACCTGACGTTGTACAGAACCTTATGGACGGGGTAAAGAGGAAGGTGCGAGCATACGGGCTTGGGCTCGAAGTATGAATAAAAAGAAAATGCCAAAAGTTGTTTAATAGTTTTTATTTTACTGTCTAAAATTTTCAAAAGGATCGGTCTACTGGGCGAATTTCTACAGCGTTTTTTCCGTGATGCAATTTGATGTGACACACCCTTTAATATTTTTCTCTCTACATTAGAAGAGAGGTGGTCCGAAATCCGTATTTTTTAGCGTTATGGTGCTTTGGTGCCCAATGCCATAGTAGTGATTTGTTCTTTATTCTTTGACCTCTTAAACATTACCTTTCCTTTCGAATTCCATTTATGTTGTCTTCGGCTAGCTTTTGATTCACTGGAATAATAATCAAATTACGCCATCTGTTGTAAAACCGAAGAAACTTACCGGTACACCTAATATAATTGGTGAAATATTTGTATGGGAATGATGTTTTTGGGAGCGTTGTAAATATGATTTTGCTGATAGGTACAGAAACACTACATGAATATTCGTTAAGTTATTTAAATTGACAACTATTGCTGTAGTCCTACGTCTATTCGGTTATGGCTCCGACATTACCCACCGGTCTTTTTTTCTGTCGACATAAACTCTCCATACAAGAGTTCATCGAATCCCGCCCATGTTGAACATAGTCAACATCCATCCTCAATACAAAATGTTTCTATTCTTGACCCTCTCCGACTACAACCCTTCCATCACCAACGCACCTCAGAAACGATGCACCAGCAATACGTTCTACTGAAATCGAATACATCATATTAAAGTTCAGATTACTCTTGCTGCCTCGTCATTAGGCGCAGCCCTCTAGGAATGTGCTCCACATATATACGACTATTTAACCTCGTTCGGAACAACCCCTGCAACAGACACAAATCCATTTCTCAGCCGGACACTGATCAAGTTCTTCTCCGTATGGTCTGCTCAGTTTCGACAGAAGCATTGCGCTTTTCGGAAGGCAGCACGTATTTAGGGCATTACAAATTGTTTGCATAGGGATTTGAACACTTCGCCACCCCTTTTTCCATCGGGGATTGCAATTCTGATACATTCCCTGCGAATGGGGAAGTGCGTTAAATTGTAAACATAAGGGGACTGTCTCACTTCAAAGAGAATAACAATGTTACAGGAGACAGGAAACCTTAATTGCATTCAAATTAGTATCCATTATGGGGACAGGATTTCAATTGCTGGGGTTGATTTGCTTCATCAGATGGGGCGCAGCAATGAAACGGAATGCCTCATGCGATGGTGTGACAGACTGATTGTTTTTTATGTTCAGTGGATATATGTTCTTTGAGTGTTGAGTTTGTATTTCTCAAACTGAAAACTCGAGTTCCATGTGATTTTTTTCCTGTTTCAACACTCGCCGAATTCATTAAGTAATTCGTATTTTGTCAATGCTGGTATACACGATAGCCAGGAAAGTTCTGAGCATTATAGATGGATGTATCATTGCAGAATCATTTGGCACTGTAGGTAAGACTTTCTGGGCCAATCGTTGCGAAATCATTCACCCATTCACCAAATCGATATCGCAATCCAGAGAAAGACATCATGTCTCCTTTTTATATAAATAATTTCTACACCAAACTGTACTTTTGAAACTCTGTACAAAAGGTTAGTTATTCAAAGATAAAACTTTTATTAAAATGTCATAAATTCAAAATGCGACTGGGCGTTTCCACAATCATTGACCATAACTCGAAATTTTCCAACATTACATTTAACGTTTGAGTATGTTCGGTGTAGTCAAAACGTTATTTTTCCTAGAAAGTTCATTGACTTTCCAACAATTTAAGCGTACACCACATATTATTCAGACAGCTCGATTGAAAGTTAAGTTATGAAAAAAAGGTGGATGATTGTAGTTACACACTTATAAAACAAATAGGAGCATGAAAATTGTTCATATGATTATAAAAATTGAATGAAAAGGGTTGTGGCCGCCACATGTGTTTAGAAAAATCGGAGGTGGTCATGCCAGCGGCTGGTTTATTTGGCTTGTAATTACTCTACAACGCTAAGTATAACTGCTCCGTACTGCACTTCGTATTATAAATACACATTGCAAATCGAGCGCCGCACTCATTTGCATATAAATTCATCAAATGTAAGAATAATGTAATGACAGCCACACGCGACCAGAGGTGTGATATTATTGTTTCATTTTCATTACCTTCAAATTGTTTCATAATCGTTGCAACACCGAATGGTAAAACCGAATGATTCCAGAATATACACTCCATTTATGAAACACGCTTCTGTCGGAACCATTCATTCGAGCATGGTTGAATCGCAGTGCGGCGTTCAATTTCTGCAACTTTTATAATCATAATGTCTAATAATGTTTCATTTTCAAGACTTTAAAGCTGCGATAGAAGCATCACTCTTTTTTCTCAGTATAACATCCCAAAATAGACCACCGCGGCATATGTTGACACGCTTCCTGAAACCAACTTCATCTTGTCCCATTCGTGTGCGACCAAAAAAAAAAATGAAGGAAAAACGAACACAGCAGTTGCTTTGCAGCGTTTCCCAGAGTTCCCCGGAAGCACACTGGCGCACTGACCGCCCAACGCAACAACCCGTCGTTTCGTTTATTCAATAAACGCTTTCAATATTTGTGTTTAATTATTCGAATGAAATTCTCCATCGGCGCGGCGCTGCGTTGTCGTAATTATGTTGTGATTGTCATTGTCACCTGCGTGGTAAACAATCTATCTACAATTTATTCACTCCACAACGAGAGTCCGAGAGTTCCGGTGAGGTGTGACACTTTTCAAAATGACTACGATACGGCTGCTAGGGATACCCAATGTTTTGGTCTTCGGGGTTCCTTCGATGATCGTTTTTTTTTGGCAGTAAAATTAAACTTACTCAGAGTAATATTGATTCGTTTGAAGTGTGTTGAGTAATTGTTAATGTAAATAACCGTTTATTGCGGATTATGAATAAAAAATACATTAATATGAAGGGAATAATGAATGTTCCACTGTCAGTTTGCTGGGCAACTGTACTTGTTACAACATAGTTCGATGCTATAAGTTCATTACGGGACTGTTGCTCGGCATTTACCAACACATCCCGTCTTTAGCATTCGTCCAGTCTTGACAATCTTATGGGTAATGGGTACATCACTGTTGACTCCTGTGTGGGACGTGAATCACACAACTCCGTTACTCAATTACATACTTCGTTCCCTATGATCTACCAAGCATTGTAAGCGTAAATTGCTTGAAAATATTACTTCAGAATCGTATATTTTTCGTGATTCTCGGAGTTTGTTGAACATCGACGTTTTATGAAGGCCTTAATAGGCATGACTTCTTCAGATATTCCGTTCGAAAATTTCGCGGCAAATGTTGTTGCTCACACATATTTAGCAACAGACGCAATAATTCTACACATAATCGATCCCAATTCATGATGATTATGAAAATCCTATATTTCGTATGAACTCATTAGAGATACAATCAATTCTTGTTCGCAACCGACAGCGTGAAAGAAGAGCGAGTACCCAAAAAAAAAAATAGCTGTCCTTTTCGATCCGAATCCTTAGTTCCATAAAATCATTCCCTTCCCGAAAACAATGTGTGATGCAATGTGTGATGCAAAGTACGAAGAGCATATGATCCATTCCAGCGTGACAACGTTTTGACTCACTAAAAACTGGTTTTTTGACCGTTCATGTATTATATAAATCACCTGCTTCATAATCGCCCAATATTTCTCTATTGGGCGAAGCTCCGTTGGGCGGGTTCATTTCCTTTGGCACGAAGGTGACCCCGTTGGCTTCGTACCACTCCAACACGTCCTTTGAATAGTGGCACGAAGCGAGATCCGGCCAGAAGATGGTCGGGCCCTCGTGCTGCTTCAATAGTGGTAGTAAGCGCTTCTGTAGGCACTCCTTAAGGTAAACCTGCCCGTTTACCGTGCCGGTCATCACGAAGGGGGCGCTCCGCTTTCCGCAAGAACAGATCGCTTGCCACACCATGTACTTTTTGGCAAACTTGGATAGTTTCTGCTTGCGAATCTCCTCCGGATCGCTGAATTTGTCCTCTGCGGAGAAGAACAACAGGTCCGGCAGCTGACGAAAGTCCGCTTTGACGTAGGTTTCGTCGTCCATTACCAGGCAATGCGGCTTCGTCAGCATTTCGGTGTACAGCTTCCGGGCTCGCGTCTTCCCCACCATGTTTTGCCTTTCGTCGCGGTTAGGAGCCTTCTGAACCTTGTATGTACGCAGGCCCTCCGGCTGCTTGGTCCGCTGGACGAATGAACTTGACAAATTCAGCTTATTGGCGACATCCCGGACCGAACTTCTCGGATAACGTCTAAACTGCTTAACTACGCGCTTGTGATCTTTTTCACTGACGGAGCATCCATTTTTGCCGTTCTTCACCTTCCGGTCGATGGTTAGGTTCTCGAAGTATCGTTTTAGTACTCTGCTGACCGTGGATTGGACGATTCCCAGCATCTTACCGATGTCCCGATGTGACAACTCCGGATTCTCGAAATGAGTGCACAGAAATTCACGACGCTCTTTTTCGTTCGACGACATTTTTCCAAATTTACGAAAAATTGACAGTGAAGCACGTGATCTATACACTCTTATCTGATTATAAGCAAAAGCTGAAGATATAATTCCTAAAAATTAAATTTCTATAGCGTTTTTTCCGTGATGCAATTTGATGTGACACACCCTTTACTACATTCAGAGAGAGAGAGAGATGGACGTCGGTCGATTTTTGAGGAATTGAGTGTTGTGTATGGTTGTTTGACGGATTATCACATTGGCGATCCTGCCATACAAGATTCGCTGGATAGGAGAATGAATTTAATCAAATTCTCAGACTGGTGAGTAATAAAAAGAGAGAAATGTGAATCATATTTTTTTTCTGGCTCAGAGAAACAGATGAAACCAATGAGATATAAGGTAAATGATGTTGGTTTGTCCAATCGAAAATGTGATCATGGTTTGTCCACTTTTCTGAATGCTCTAGTTCAGCGCGCCTGGGTCAAATCGGGCATTCAAATGTTTCAAAACATAAAAATAAAATTGTCTTTTTCATGATTTACAGTAGTTTTATAGGATATTTTACGAATTCACAATGTTTTAAAGGATTATAAAATCAACCTTCTATTGGTGTCACAGCGCCCCTCATTTGAGCCAACTTTTAACCAACCACCAGATGATTATTTAGTACATATTCAGATCTTTTCTGGATTATAACACCTACAAATATTGTAAACATCATGTTTGCACACAGTTTGTATAAGCTTTATATATCTAAGTCATGTAATTAATGCATTTCGATGACCTCAATTCTGATCATGATTTGTCCAAAAAACTGATGTTGGATTGTCCTCATGGCTACTATGGCAACCGCTTGGCGCGCTGCTGTTTGTTTATATTGTCCTTCGCGCGTAGCAGAAATACAGTTTCCCGGCTGTTCTCCTTCAAAATGCCCAAGAAAAGGCAATATTCAGAGGAAAGCCTTCATATGGCTATATCGGATGTAAAGGAACATCCGGTTGTCTGAAAGGGTAAGTGTTGTAAGCTATATCATCCCAAAATACACATGCCTCCAAAAGCATACCTAAATTTGATTTGATCTTTAATTTTTTGATCACGATTAATCAACATGTCAGTTTATTCTGCAAAAATTACGGATTCAATAAGTAATATGATTTTTGAAAAATACATCAACTTTAAGCATAACTTTTACATTAGCATTAGAAGCTTTTTATCTTCGCTCTTTTAGCATTTTGTATTTTGATTTTTGATGGCATATTAAAATTCTGTTTCTTTAGTTGAGTTTGTGATTAAAATCATACTTCTATAATTTTTCAATAGCTTCATGAAACGGCATCCAAATATTTCGAAACGTACTCCTGAGGCACTGGGGAAAACGTCTGCCCCTCTAACGCATGATCGGCTAAAGGGATATTTTGACTTTGTGTACAGTCAATTTGAAAAAGCGGATAATCTCGAGGTTTTGAATCGGCCATCATCTTGGTGGAATGTGGATGAAACAAATTTTGTTATGAATCCCGTTCCTAAAAAGGTAGGCAAGAGGTTACTACATCAGTAAATTTGAACAATATAAAAAATTGAAAATACAATCTTAGGTGAGTCGAAATGAAAACTGTATACTTGAAAATATTAACTTTATCTATGCTACGATATACAGAGTTTTTGATGTTTATTCTGTGTTTTACAAATAGGAATGGGGCAACTGGTTTTAAACATTATGGCAAACAAACTATGCCATATCTCTTTTGGTAATAACCCATTCGCTGCCCATCACGAGAATACTAATATCTGGTTGTATCTGGCCAACATGAATACACCCGTTTAAAAAATAGCGTTCTCACGTTAATTTGAATAGCATCGAAGAGAAATTTTACTAGATTTCCGTTTCAAAATAGAAGTACACTTGTTGTTGATGCTTTTTTGCATGACCTGAATTACCTATGGTAAAACACAGGAGTATTTTAAATTAGTTGAATTCAAAAGCTTGGAAATGGCCTGACAACATACATTGATTTTGTGCTGACAGCGAAAGGTTTAATAATCTATTTTACAAACACACTTTCAATTTTGTATTTTCAATGTAGGTCCAACTTAATTACATTAAATTATCAAATTATTTCAACTGATGATCTTTTCAAGGTGTATGCTGAAAAAGGAGCAAAAGTTGTGTATAATGTTGAACGCGGAAAAGCAAAGGAAAATATAACTTGCACATATGCCGTGGCTGCGGATGGAAATTTTGTTCCTCCGCTTATAACATTCAAGGACACGTTTAACGATCTCGTTTCTGCGGCAACTACTTCTGAGTCCATTGGGGCAAACTTTGGGTTCATCATACTACATCAGGCTGGATGAAAGGGGATGCCTTCTTCCACTTTGTCACGCAACTACTAAATCCAAGATGGATTAAAATGAATATTGAACGCCCAATCGTTTTAGTTGTTGATGGGTATTCAGGCCACCATTCTGCTGAATTATACAGGTGGTGTATCGAAAACGATGTAATTTTGAATATTCTTTACCCTAACTCAACACACATTCTTCAAGTTCTTGATGTGGCCGTTTTTTGTCCGTTAAAAGCTAACCGAAAACTTTCAGAAGTGGAAAACGAATAACCCAGACAGAATATTCAATGAAATTGAATTTGTTAAGGTTTTTAAGCAAGCAAACGATGACGTGATTAACAAGCAAACAATTATCAACGGCTGGAGATCCACCGGATTTCAGCCATTCAGTTTCAATAATATAAAAACGAATCGTTTGCTACTAAACTCAAAAAAATCATACATCGCAGAAACACCACAAGAGCAGCAATACGCCAACCCGATAGAAAACTGTTTGAACAATAAGTTACAACCCTTCCATGATGAGGCCCCGTCATTCGAAATGACAGAACTGACCGCGGCGAACGAAAACTTATTGAACTTTCACTCAATTAGAGCAGATATTAACAATAACAACGATACTACTGAATCAATGGCCAGAAACGACACGGTTGAAGAACCGATTGACATCAGCGTCTATGAGCTTGACCAAAGCGTCGAGGTTACTTCTCCATCTTACGACATTAAAACTAAACAACTTGTAGCACGCACTCGCGATGCCGTTAATGAGCTCCGGACACATTTGAAGGAAAACAAACCTTCAAAATTGCTGAATGTAATTATTATGGAGCAGCAACTCAACATAATTGAACCTGTTGTTATTTATCCCAAAGTGTCCTATAACTCATCTCGATCACCAACGGATATCCTGAAGACACCAGCAACTACAACTCATAAAAAATCTCGACAAAGAAAAGGTCTGAAAGTGTCGTATGGCGTCATGTCAGATTTGCAAATAATTACCGAGATTGAAAATCGAGACCAGGAGGAGCAGAAAATTGCTGAGGAACGTAAAAAGAACGACGAATCCAAGCAAGAATACAACAAGAAGCTGAATGAAATGAAGGCAAAATTGCGTGTGGAAACAGAAATTCTAAAAACTACAAGAAATCAACTGAAAAAACTTGAAGCTGAAGCAGCTGAAGAAAGAAAAAAGATTGCAATAAAAAGGAAGAATATCGCCTCGTCAAAAAAAAGTAACTTGGTGCTTTCCAACAAACCCAAACTCGTATCGATTATGTGTGATTTTCATGAAGAAAACTCGATTTGCATTTACTAAGCGTAAAAACACCCCAAATTGGACAAACCAAGATCATTTACCCTATATCGAGGTGGAGTAGTAGGCGATATATATTGGTATTGGTAGGCAACATATTGTGTCGCCATTATTTGGGTTCTGTGTGAATGTTATATGGATGAAACAGAGCAATGTTCAAGGTACTCACGGTTTCATGTTGATTTGAGTCAGGTTTCTTGCAAACGTTTCTTTGTTTCCTTGACGGATGACAGTTGTATTGTTTCTATTATTTATCTAGTGCGAAGGTCCAGAGAGTAGTCGTATTCTCAGTCCTCGAAGGCAATGGCATTGCTTGATTGTAGACTATTTTCTCACATCATACACCGACACTTGGAGCTTCGAAGGTACTAATGTAACAGACGAGAAAGGTTTGCTAGAAACATGAAACAGGAAAACAGTGGAGTCGGGTTAAGCTCAAGGCCAACATATAAATAAAAAGTTTCACACCGAATTTAAATCACGGTCAAAGCAGTTAAGTCGAGTATAGCTCCTGGCCAAAACAGTCTAGTCGGGTTAAGCCCAAGGCCAGCTTGTACTATGAAATAAATGAATAAAATAAAACCAGAGATCGTAATTTTCGCTCGGCTGCGCGATAAATATTCAATCAATCAATCTAGTTTTCGATGAACCGTGTATTGTTGATATTTTCGTCTCTTCCTTTTCACCGAAAATTATTTTTCAGAGAGAAAGAGATGTGGAAAATCTCTATCTCGGAAGTTCAATGAGAATGCTCTTTCGTCTCTCATTTGGTACTGAAAATATGGAGCGAAAAATCAAAGCTAACTTTACCAACATTAGTCTGTTAGAGCAGCGTCCAAACGATCTGCATTTGGACAGCGTCTGAATTGTACAAATATTACTCCATCTCATGTTCACTTCACAATGAAACCCAATATTGCCGCATGTTTTCAGCTTTGCGTTTCTCGCGAGAAGCGAAGTGAGCGTATAACATTCTCTCTTCATTCCTACATGTTTGTATCCAAAACATCGATATGCAAGACATCAGCCGAGATGCTCAAAGCTGACCCCGCTCTGGTTGTGTTACATTTACCCGAATACCATTCACCCGAATGACATTTCGGATAGCTGTCGTTAGGGTAACTGTTTTTTGGGTAAACATAACACAATCCACCGCACTATCCACAGAAGTCTTGCATCATTTATTCGTAAATGTCTGAGAAACTGCCACATTTCCGGCCATCTGGATGACGGAAATCCTTGCGACAACTGGCAAGGCATTATGCTGCTGTGCGTAGTCCTCAAAGTCCTGTGCAAGGTGATCAGGGCCAAGGAGAGGATAGATGCGACGCACCGACGGTAGCAGACGGGATTTATAGCTAGTAGGGTTTGTAACGACCACATTACTACGCTACGCATCATTATCGAACAGATCAATGATTTCCAGTAGTCCTTTTACCTGGTGTTCATCGATTATGACGCCCTGAGACACAATTATCAGCCTAGTATCAGCGCAGTGCGAGCTCATGGTGGGAACTATCAACCGTGGGCTCCTTTGGGAGTCTATTAGGATGGATCACCTCAACGAGTTTGCTTATGCTGATGACATTGCACTAGTATCGTCGCGTCGCTCTGATTTACAGAGTAAGCTTGACGACCTGGCCGCATGCTCTTCCGCGACTAGTCCGAAAATTAATGTCAGCAAGACGAAAGCTTTGTATGTAAACAAGATCACACCTTCCAGATTCACAGTAGCTGGGAAAGGGTCGAGAGTTTACAATATCTAGGTATCCAGATTGCGTCAGATGGCGGGACCAACATCGATAAATGCGCGCGAATCAAGAAGGCGAGGGCTGCCTTTGCGAGTCTGAGGAAGACAGATCAGTCACCACACCAAAATCCGGATCTATAATTTCATCGTAAAATCAGTGCTGCTTTACGCATGTGAGACGGCGGGCGTATCAATAGAGAACGCGCGGAAGCTACAGGTCTTCGTGAACCGATATCTGAGGTATATAATTCGGGCCAGGTGGTCAGACAACTGGAGCTCAAATGACGATCCCCATCGTCGTTGCTATTAGCTGCCGATTTTAATAGAGATTCAGGAGCGTAAATGGCGGTGGGTCGACCACACATTACGTAAGAGGGTTAATGAAATTTGCAATAGACTAGACTAGCACTAGACTGGAACCCGCAAGGACATCGCAGCAAGAGCAGACCCAGAGGTTGCTGGCGACGGAGCACAAACGCGATGAGAGAAGTCGACCCAAACTTGATCTGGACACGGGTCAAGGCGAGAGCTGCGGATCGCCCAGGATGGAAGCTTCTAACGAAGGCACTATGCTCCCAGCGTGGAGCGCGGCAACAATAAGTAAGTGAAATGAGTATCCCTACGTTTTCATCACATTGTGCACACCTTCAACGAAGCCTTGCCTTTCGACAGTTTTACTCGCTGCGATTAATTTAGCATCCAACATCGAAGCAAAAAAAAATCCATCTCCTCCTGCATCCATATCCGGACAATTCGTTTGGCGCAGACCCTGGCTGGTTCACCGATGCGAATATCCCCATTATTGCTGGATGGTTTTTTGTCCAATTCCATGCTCCGCACCCCAGCAGTGGTTCCAATGTTGCACTTTACCAGAGGACCACCGCCAGGAAGGGCGAGGATGAAAAAAAAATGCAAAACTCGTTTACTTCCCCGCCGAGTTTTGCGACACGTGATAAACATTCCCAGCATCGGTGGCTTCATTCTGTCCCAGAGTGAGACCAAATGGAATCGTTTTACCGTGTGCTTCCGCTCTCTAGCGCCGATTCGTTGCGTCCAGTGAGTCGAACGCGCTCCACTGACTGTGTGGGATTAATATTCCGCAGGACGACCACCACGAATGAATGACAGCAGCGGAAGCAAACACACATCGACTGCGGAACAGTTCGTGGGGGAAAAAAAACTGATACAAAATGTGCCACTAACTAAATCCAATCCAATCCAAATAATTATATTTCAATTGTTTATTACGGTATTATCCCCGGGTAGTGCCTGACACAGAACAGGTTGACCACGGCGAAATCGGTCCCGCCGTCGTATGCCACAATCAGACGATCCTTTGTGTGGGGATTTATTGGCAGCGAGGCGCGCGGTCCCAGATCGTCCTTCTGCCGTTCAAAACGAACCATGTATATATGCTGTAAACGGCGCCCACCGTGTGGGTTTGGTTTACACGAGAATTCATTCATGTGCACACAGAACCGGAACAGAAGAAAGCGGCGAAAAAATTTCCCAAAACATTGCATTTCCCATGCGCCAGCTGGCTGAGTTGGCTGAGATTGCAACCGTAAGTTCCGATTGACTTGTTCCTGTTGTGTTGAACGTACGGTGCGACCATACAAACCACAGCCTGAGCGGATTTGCGGAAGGATTGTGTATCATTCTCGGGTATTTTGTTTGTTTCTTGCGAGCGGCGAGAATTGTCTCGCTGGAAGCTAGATTACACAGGGAGACAATCGGAAACCGTTCTGTGGATTATTCCCTTCTGAATTGTTTTATTTACTGATCACTGTGAGGATTCAGCGACAATAGCTGAAAAGACCATCTCATCGGTGGCTCGATGGTATTTTTTAAATCCCCTATATTCCTCGGAAGCAGCAGCCACATTTTGCTGTGCCCATAGAAAACAGCCGAGCAGGGCAAGGGCAATATCAAGTAATGTGGTCCAAATTGAGCTCCATCCGAGGATAATGCCTTGTCACGCTGGATGAGTGGCAGTACCGCGTATCAAAACCGCCACACGAGAGCCTACTCAAATGTGTTATTACCTCCCTTCCAAAGGATTAAACTTGCATATAGATGGGAAAGCAACAGTTTTAGCTTTGATCACGATGCAATCCGCTCGTATGCTGCTGCCTATTTGCGGCAGCAACTTCTGGATGATCTGTCTGCATCGAACCGAACCGTATGGGGAAGGGTGGTATCTAAACGTAGTCATAGATTGCGAAACTGATGTCTCTGATGGCCTAGCCGTTCGCTCGTACGTTCAGCAGATACTCACTCGTTGAGCCAACGAGAAGCGGCCGCTGTGAGTAGGGCCTGCAGCTACACACCGGAGATAATGATTCTAAATTGATTCCGCTGACCCCGGAGGGTGTAATGATTGTTATTATGTAAACCTGTTAAATGGCTATATTTTATTTAATTTGCTATCAATTACATCTGACACGCGGATACAGAGCAAATACTTGTTGATACCGAGAGCGGTTCAGGTTTGGGATAGTGTCGGTGGCAGAAAAACTTGCCTCCAGGTCAATTTGCCAATTGTAAAGTGCTGTTATCTAATCATCATTTAGAGGTCTTTGCACCAATCGTTAGTTGATATCGAAAATTTTATTTTCAGATGAAACAAACTCACAAAGCATACAGCAAAAACAATTTATTGTCTCGCTTCCAAGGGGGAATATACTTGCTTAAATTTTTCCGCCAAACAACATATCCTTTTCATGCAACGATTGTCGGGCATCAATATAAGATATAAATTCCACATTTTATTGGCATTGATATTCGCGAAAATAAAGACCACTTCACATAGTATCTTCGGAGAAGCGACTCTCTGTTGTTCCTCATCACCATAATGCAAGCACTTCGATTTGCAACAGTCGGATGGGTCTCTTATATGAAGACGTCTTCTAACCCACCTTCCCTCTTTATCTTTTGTGCCAATCCCCCACTCCCAAACGAAGTGGACAGCGCATTTAGTGCACCTGATCGAACGCTGATTTGCATATAAATTTATAACGTGTGAGAAAGTAATGATTCTGGAGCGAACGATTTAATTAAAATAAAGCTTGCCGATGTGAAGCGATTCGGGCGATCCAATTAGTAGTCAATAAAAGAACCTATTAGAAGTTGGTCAAATGGATTCGAGGCGAATAGTTCGGAGCTATTTTATCAGTTCAGAAACACTGAACTTCACCGATAGATCCATTAACGATAGCACTGGACACAATGAGAGTAGCTCGGGTAGTTAACTGATAGGGACCGATATCAGTTCCCCAGGGGTCGACACAATACTGTATAAGTTGTGTTACGTGAACCAACTCGTTATAAGAATGGCTAATATTTTAGTGGGAAGTATTGAAATGTGAAGCATGTATTAATAATTATTAGTTAAAATTACTTGATATTTTCCGAATTTTAGCTTGAGCTTGAGCTTGGGTAGACTGTACAATTCGTAGTTGCTCTCCGTGGTTGACCTGAACCAACTAAATTGCACAAAGAACACACAGAATGACGCTTGGGACTAGCAAATCATTCTCGTTGTGCAATTTTCGGTGATTCGAGCTTTAAATGGTCAATAACGACGCCGGCCACGTCCTTACAGTCACCAGGGGAAGGGAAGGAATGTTAGTATGATATTCGCCGCCCGAAGGCCAGAAGGGTCGCCTCTATAGCGTGGTTCCCTAGCGTTTATCATGGGAGGGACAATTGTTAGTAGGGAGGGTAAAAATCAAGATTCACTGATGTAAGTGATGTGATTTCATAAACACGGATTATTGAACACTCGACGAAACGAAAATCCGAATATCTCATGTGTCACTACTGCGTAGATTATCTTTAGGTATCCTGAAAAGGAAAACCTGTAAAATTTATTGCGACATCTGAATATTCTATTATTTATAGCACGTATTTTTATATAAATCCAATCGTGATGAAGGTGTGTTAAATGTGGGAATCTTCAGAAGGTAACCGAGAGAATTCCTCTAAAACTAATTATTTCGGCGATATATTCTGTTAATCATCGTGCGTACTCTTTACAGAATTAAAAAAAAATAAAGAAATAAATTTAAAAATTAACGGGCACGCACGGTTTCTTCGTAGCAGGAACTTCTTGTCTAATTTATCCAATGAAAATAATTCAATTCGCAAAATTGTTGTTCGATACAAAAAATCTAGCACACCTATGGTGAATTCTACACCACTTTGGTTACTACTAATATACACCAGTTTCGCGCAACGCAAATATGCACGCACACCAGCGTCGCACTCACGCTCGAGATACGAAAGACAGTAACCTTCTCACTCGATTAGCAGCACATAATGCTGTAGTGATAGTAACACAACTTAAATCACACGATGCGCTATTGGCACTCACACACATTTTGCACATTAACATATTTCAATAATGGTGAACTCATCATACTGAGCAACTATGCATCAATCAATATGCTTTTTCTCATAACACTGATGATGTGTGCTAGGCTTTATTTCTTTCCCCCCTACACACACAACGATGAAAACACATCCCCACACGAAAGCGAGCGGTTAACGAATGCGGGAATATTGAAATCAACCGAACGAACTGTACCAAAATGTCACTGAAGAAACTATCACCGGACATTACAATTAGCTTTATCAGAACAATATCCTTCGCATTGAGGTTTCTCGGTCCATAATGCACACTTTCTCATGGAATGGATATGATTTTTATCACCGAAACAACAGAAAAACACGAATACTCGAAACGAAAACAAACCGCACGTCTAGTCAACACAAACGCTCAGTTCGAACTCCTACTTGATATTTTCCGAATTTTAGGTCTATTTTTTTATGAGAAAATGATTTCAAGTTTACTCACAGACCGACCACAAAGATTTTGGGGGTCAATGGTATCACTTCACTCTGGAAAAGGGTTATCTTGCCCAAAAAAGTTTGAGAGTCCCTGCTCTAGAGTAACCCTTTAGTTATATCATCAGGGCATTGAGCATTTCGAGTTATTATTACAGAAGGTCCGAAATATGATTCAGAACAGTATATAGGGAAAAATCGGCGAAAACGGACCCCTATGTATGATTGATAACAACATTTTTATTGTAAAATTTGTATGATGAGCAATCTTGCAATACAGTGTATCTATACCTTTGACACTTACTGTGTACTGCTTTCTGTTAAAATTGTAAATAAAAACAAAAACAGTAATCTATAAAGAGCAGCTTGATGTAAATTTTCGTCTGCAGGAAATAAGCTTCTCATTAGTAATTTTTTGGGGTATTTTTCGTAACGTGAGTGTTTTACCATCACTTCTCTTCCAGTTTATCGAAACAACGGTAAAGTTTTCTCATTTTTACTCCAAAAATATTGATGAAAAAAAATACTAATCAAGTCGGGTAAGACGAACACTCCACCGAAGTGAAAGGAATTTCTTCTTTTTTAACAGATGCCCACTAACTACGTTTGCAAGTGCATCCAGATATTATGGACGAATCAGCAGAAGGGTTTTTAAAACGTAATCCAAATTTGTCATTCCGAAAGCCGGAAGCTATTTTAGATATGAAAAAAATGAGAAACATTATATGCCCTTCCAGGTGATTTTACGAGGTATGGCTATTAAATGACGAGGGCACCCTAGAGGGGTGGGGGAAAACGAATAGCGCGGTCGGTAGCTTGGAGTGTCTGCTATAAACGTACCAAAACACGTGTTTGTCACTATAGTAGTTTGCGAGCAGCAGTGGTTTGAATGGAACGTGGTTTGTAGTGCGCGTCGGAAATCATGTGTGACGAAAAACACGAACAACAACGCACCTGCCCATAACGCCGGTAAAGTGTCGGTAAAGCAATTTTTAGCCGATAAGGGCATTCCAGTGCTCGAACATGCCCCGTACTCGCCAGATCTAGCCCCATGCGACTTTTTTGTATTCCCCAAGATCGAATCCGTGTTGAAAGGTACCCGATTTCAGTTCGTAGAAGAGGCGAAGGAAAAAGCGACGCGGCTTTTGAACGCCATCACAAAAGAAGAGTTTCAGCACTGCTTCGAACAATAGAAAAAACATATGGAAAGGTGTGTGAGGAGCCACGGGGAGTATATTGAAGGGGAGCATATCGTTGTACCGTAATTTTAAAAATATGACCCTTTTTCGTAACCAGTCTCGTTATTTAATAGCCATATCTCGTCTAGCCTTTTTGTTCGATCATTTTAAAGGCCTACATAAACTTAAATTTTCAGTTAGTGTTCATTTTTCCCACCCAGGTGTCCATCTTTCCCACCAAGAGTCCGTCTTTCCCGACCTAATCTTATTTTTTCAAGGATGTTGGACATTTCACAAAATTTCCGCCTCAAAGACAAATTTTATATTAAAAAGAGATCTAGACTATCAATTTGTGGTGTCCGTCTTTACCACTTCTCCTACTTGTGGATTTTCTGCTTAGAAAAGTTTGAAAAAACGTGAAGTATTTATATATAATTAGTAAATGATGAAATAAACCATTAATTAATCATATCATATACGTTTCCCACCCCTTGAACATCACGGTGAAACAATACCTGAGGATCTTATTTTTTTCTAGAACCTCGAGAACATACGGTTTTATTTGGATAAAACCTGAAAAATCTCGTATTTATTGCTTCATGTCCATTAAATCGATGAGTGAACGCAAACATTTTCGAATTACAACAAGAGCCTATGGTTATAGTCGTTGCGTAGGAACATTTTAGTTGAGACAAATTTATGGCAAAAACCAGTCGGCGTGCAAATGAAAATCACGTTAATTGAACTTTATACAATTATTTATAGAGTATTTAATATCAATAACATGTGAGTAAAAAATATCAAGAGATATTATCTAGAAATTAATATGCTAAATTTTTTCTCCGTGTGTATACACAGGAAATATCCCTTACCTTCTATTCTAGTACTTTGCGCGTATACGGCTTCACATGTGGTGTATTTTCACTAGTCACACTCTCTTCTGCTCTTATATGGTCTTATATGGTCTTATATGGTGATACCTTCACTCAGAACACACATATTAAAAGCACGACCAAAACAAAAACACAAACAAAGTAATTACGCAATGGAAGCGGGAAACATGTTGTAACATGTAACCGAACGAGATACAAATCCTCTCCGCCGAAAATAATACTTTTACCATTTTTACGCAACTATCCAGGGTTTCGACGTAGAACTACGTCTTTCAGGTAGGGTGCCGAATCAGAAACACGTCACGATTTTGTGAAATAAAGTTTATGTTAATAACTATTTTCACTAAGAATGAATTCTGATGATTTGTATACCAATCAAATCGTAAATTCTCTAAGATTTGTTTGATATTACAATTCCCTATTACCTAAACGGTTTAAATTAATGCAAACTTGAAGCATTCCCATTTTCCCATACAATTGTTCTACCGAATTGTAGGCTTACCTACCTACATGCCGTGAATAACAAGCAACAAATACACCTGCTTCTTCCACTGTTGAAATTGTTTGGTATAAATAAGACATCCACGATTTGGAACCACCCCAGAGACGAATGAACTCTCAGAGTTTAAAGTCTCTCTAATTCAATACCTTCCTTCCTTCCTTGGAACCACTCATTTTTTTTGAGCATTCTTTGTGTGGACACCGACTGGACAACATCGTTGCTGGACGGGCTGGACGGCGAGGGATCGAGTGCCTTTCTCAAGGCAAGAGGGCGAAGGTGGTAGCGCTGGAGTAGAATAGAGTAGAGTTTTCAAAGGGCCTTTCTCAAGGCTAGAGACGAATGAACTGCAAAAGTTTAAAGTCTCTATAATTCAAGACCTTCCTTCCTTGGAACCACAGTCACGACCGAGCTAGCAAGCACAGCACAATGAGCGAACATAATTTATTTCTAATGCTGATTTCACACACATATACACAGCTCGATACAAGAATGGAATGAATGTAAGATATTGCGAAACAGCTGTGAGAATCCGTTCACATTCACTACACAACCTCGAAGAAAAAGAAGAAGAAAACTTCTGTATCAATTCTACGACAAAGAGAGTGCCTGAAGCATGCGGAAAATTTTCGTGCCAGTGCAGATATGGAAGAGTATCCCAAATTCAGGAATAAATCCGCATTTATTTAGATAAATCGTACTTTTCATGGAACTATGCTTTAAAATCCCAGTATGAAAACCTTACTATGGCAAGTGATGGGGTTCGTTCCCACCTTAAGCGGAATATAGGTGCAAAATTATTCATACAAAGTTTGTGGTCAATATTTGAATGGGATGGAGAAAGTCGGGTGCGAGTTGGCAGCGCAGTTCGCCAAGTAAAAAAGGAACCAAATAAACGAAAAGCGCTGACAGCTGTAGAAGATCCGATTCTTGCGTTGCATATTAGTTTTTATGCGTTGTCAAATAAAGTCTGAAATCGCTATCATTAGGCTATTTTATTTGTTAGAATTGCGGAATAATCCGCGATGACAGATGTACAGTGTCGAAATCTGGTAGCGATATCCGGTAAGTTATTCTCTATCAAATTACCAGGCTCAGAGACCGTATGAAATTGTTCAAATTTTGAATGAAAATTTTTAGATAATGTTATTCGATTACTTGAAACATGGTGTCCTGACCCTCACTTTACCATTTGTGCATATTTACACGAATACTCTTCATTTTAATATACAAAAATTACACATTTTTCCAAATGATATTTTTCACCAAAAAAAACGTGCAAAAAAAACATGTTATTCTTTTACATAGAAAACAAATTTGATACAGAAATATTGATTTTCTTTTTCAACGTGTGTTCATTCCACAAGATTTATAATTAGGAAACACACTGTATTTAAAATGAATTACAATTATCAAATTCATCATTGAGATTGTAACCCATTTAACAAATCTACATCTCAACTACAGTTCGTCATTAAGGCGGGCCACAAAACATCGTCAGCAGAAATACAAATTCATTTCAATTTTAGTTTTCTATCATGTCACACAAAATCAATTATCAGCATCCATCTGACGCCCAGAGGGAAACTATTATCTCCAGCACGTGCAGTACAAATTACCGCTTTCTTCATCAACAGTCTGAAAAATAAGTGGAGCCGGGTGGACCGGTATGATACCTCATGGCTGAGAACAGTGTTGCCACAGCTTCATCTGTACCGAAGGGGATAAAAATCTTTTTCATCAGCACTATTTCTTCCAAAAATCTGTACCATCGGAAATAGTGGTTGCCGAAGAAATCCAATACAATATTGGCTCAAAAAATAATTCGTCAGTTGCCGAGGAGTGTGGCATAGTAAGAATATTAAGCGAGCTGTCATTACTTTTCAGGCAAACCGATTTTTCTCCTGTAGATATTTCTTTACGGAACAATTTCATATTTAGCCACGGTATTAATTCCCCATCATAAAAACCTGAAAACGCTTCCAATACTTCTTTGATGCTTGTAACATTGGGAATGTTTTCAGAATGTAACATTGCAGCAGCCTTCAGGGTCTAATCATCGCAATCGAATCTCTTCCTTATCTGTTTCATCATTTATTCATTTATCACTCCAGAAAATCTGAATCGATCTGTACTTTTCAGAATCTGTACCGAAAAAGTCGAAAAATGTGTACCGTTCCAGATAAATCTGTACGTGTGGCAACACTGCCTGCGAATCCGGTAACAGTTGGAAGTGTCATCGAAGTCCCGTCACAGCACGGGAATACACATATTTTGTGTATTTTCTGATCACTAATCCTGACCCGCAGGCCATAGCGTAATTGCTTCCACCGTATCGCCTCCGATGGAATAGAGTAGGAAACATTCCGTTTTCTATTTCGTGTGGTCTCAAACCATACCACACCATGATCACGGAGTTATCTTTAGAAAATACATTGGAATCGATTTTCGAAGGAAATTGTCGATGGTTTCTTGATAGTTTATATGAAAATTACCAACCATAATCACAATAGATATCACGTGTCATCCCAAGTTAACTCTATTGTGCATGACCGGGATACATTGACAGTTTTTTATGTTATCACTTTCGAGCCGCGATGTGGACACGGACGCCAGGATGTACGATTCCATCCATATAGCACAGCCCGTGGGGTGTTGGCATATACTGACTGAACGAAAAAAACACTCGATGGTAAACGTTGTTTTGGCGCGCGAAAATGTTTTGCAACTCTGCCATTTCGCATTGTAGGAAAAAATAGAAACATTTAATAGATATATTTCAAATGCAGCGTGAATGGTACGAACGGGCGGAGATCTAATTACGAGAAATTAATTGTATATTCATTAGTTATTTTTGCAGGCGCAATTTGATTTCAACTCATCCGATGTAGAAAGAATTTTTCCTGCGAAATTTATCTCCATAGTGCTGCTTCGTAAACAGAGCAACACCGACGGGAGATATATTGCGCGAATGGGTAATGATAGCATGAAGCAGGGATTTTCAAATGGTGCTCCGCGGGAAATTTGTGCTCCGCGAAGTTATAGCAACTGCTCCCGGTTGAAAACCCGCCTTGAAGAAAAACATTCTTTAATTTAATTTCACTGGACTTGTTTTCTCCGGATCAGATGTAGTGTAACTGCGATGCGCAACCGAAATAGAGTTGTTCCCAAGTTTGGTAATGCCAATGCAAATAGGATTTGTTTTATTGTTTCAAAAATGCAGGTGCTCCGTCAAATGTTTTTGCTATAAAAAGTGCTCTGCCATGAAAAAAATCTGGAAACCCCTGGCATGAAGAATTGGATATTTTCGGACGATATGTGATGTTGAAATACATAGATAGGTGTGCTATTAATATGATCAAAAAACAGACGAACTAAAATCATTTGAACGCTTAACCATTTAAATTTTTTTCCATGAGATTGATCGTATGATGAATGTATGATAAACGTTGTATTTCGAGTGGTCACTACTTTGGTTGTATGTTTATTCAATATTTAATGAACAGTCGTGGCAACTATAATCCTTGCTTAGGCACGCATAACTGATCAAACATTTGGAACGGCAAGGCCTTCATATTCTGCTAGGAACACCATTAAAACCAGAACGTACCAGAAGATCAAGCTGCGTGACGTTCGTTCCTGGGACAGAGCCAATCAATCTTTGCATCGCGGCATTAGCCCCCGATGAGAAGCCTCCCTTTCCCGACCACACAGACAAATGATGCTCGGTTGCACTTTACGGAGGTGGACAGCCCAGTGCATAGATTAACGTTCTTCTTAGGGTCGCTTATTTGCAAAATACTGCAGCTAGAGAGCGCGGCAAGCTTTCAAAATTGACAGCCATGCGAGCAGCTTTGCGCAGCTGTCACATGGAATGTCATTTCATTATCTTGCGGAGTTAGACAACTAAGTAGCGTGGCGCGGCCGGGAAGAGCCTAGCTGCGTGCATTCGGTGTGTAGGAAGTTGGGTGGAATTGAGTTTACAGTTTGAAATGATGCTATCTCAATCAGCTTTGAGATGTGACAAACACGGTGTGCCTGCTGTGCCTGCATTCTGCGGTGGCTAGCTGGCTAGCTTGCTGGCTCCGAAACACGGCCTATGATGGGGCATACCGTTGCGATAAACCCTGAGCTGCGAAACGGCATCATCGAATGGCAGTGAGAAAATGTCACGTTAAAATAGTTTCATTAAAAACTTGAACGAAAGTGATTAATCAATGATCTGCCCAGCGGATTATAGTAGTTCGTTGTACTCAAAGGTGATTAGAATTTGCGTTGCGTTTTAATTGCTGCTATATGTTACAATGAAAAAAATATATCTTGAAGCCCTTTCGCAAAAGCCTCTATCAAACGAATGTTTTGCTTTGATTTCTGTCATTCTCGAGGTAATCTGTTCAATCATTCCGGAATGGTTGAAATCACACCACGGTTATTCGTTTTCTCCCCACATAGGGCCAAATCGTGCAGTCCGCGAATACGCTAGCGGATTCTTTTTCACGACTCATCATTCTGAGTGACACCGCCCGTGGGATGCAGCAGGGATGGTGAAATTTGTAACGATTCCAATCACCATTTTTACCAGCTGATTGACAGTATAATTTTCCGTCATTATTATACCGGCGCAAACATGGCACGGAGCGACTTACTCGTGCAACACAGATATGTACTATTTACAGTACTGCGCATTCCATTGTAGCGTCTACCATCAAATGGGCTAAGAGCTATTCCATATTAGCTCGATGATTTTGCGGCAAGGTACAAGTTGACAATGCTTGTCCTATTAATTTTAACGTATCGATTTGTCAAGACATTATTACTTTCCTTTTCACTTCATTGATTTGCCAGGGTGATTAGACAGTAAAGTGCCATTTGCGACCGTTTATAATCAGAGACAAGGAATCGTGTTGTTGAATTATTTCTATGAATTTAACTAGCTGACCCGGCAAACTTCGTCCCGCCCAAGATTTTGTTTTTTTGTTATCAATACCTTCAAACATTCAAGTTTTCTTACTATGAGCAAGTTCATGGGTCCAATCGCAGAACTGTTGATTGATTGATCTTCTAATCGACCCCGTTGAATTTATCTTTTGCTATAAAATTCCTAGTATTTCTAACAAAACTCATCATTATAATATCAGATTATTTTCAGACACAATTCTCGTTCAAGATGTTTCAACCACTTGCAAATAACATGTTTCTCCGTTGCATGGAATAAATGTTTTATACAGAAAATATGATAGAATAAAGACAGCCCTAAATCGGACAATTCCTTCCTCGAGGTCTGCTTTTATCAACACATCCGGCGATCCTTTTTTTTTGGAATAGATAGAAGAAGATATAGGAGTGCGTTTCATCACATTGAAGTCCATTTCCAGATTCGAACAAAGATCAATTTCGCGCAAACATCAAATGAAAGTTTTCCGAAAATTTTCAATTGTCATGTTTGGTTATATTTTTGATTGAAATATGTGTAATATTTTTATGGGACCCCTCTCCAATACTGAGGAGGGAGGGGTGTCATACCATTATAGAAAAAATTATCATACCCTAAAACCCTTCACAACCCAAATTGTGCTTGATTAGTTTTCGAGTTATGCAGAAGTTTGTGTTTCGTTTGTTTGGAGGTCCTTTGGAAAGGGGGAGGAGTGTATTCGCCATAGAAACGTTTCGTGACCCGTAAGACCTTAACATGCCAAATTTGGCTTCATTTGCTTGATTAAATTTCGAAGAGGGAGGAGTATCTAACCACTGTAATGCAGAAATTTGTGTTCCATTTGTATGGCAGCCCCCCCTAAGAGAGAGGGGTGGAGAGTCTAACCATCATTTGCATGAAACATTTATTGCACCCTAAAACATTCATATACCAAATTTGGCTTCATCTGCTTGGTTAATTCCCGACTTTAAATTTAAAAAATATTTCCCGACTAATGTAGAAATTTGTGTTCAATTTGTATAGCAGCCACCCCTTAGAGAGGGGGAGTGGAGAGTCTAACCACCATAGAAACATTTTTTGCACCCTAAAACATTCACATGCTAAATTTGGTTTCATTTGCTTCATCAATTATTGAGTAATGCAGAAATTTTTGTTTCATTTGTATGGCAGCCCCCCACCCCAATTTTTTAAATTATCTTTTTTTTTATTTGTATCTCTATTATGTCTATCATGATCTGGTGATGATGGACTATTTTTAATTTTTATTTTGTTGTTTTTATAGTTGTATTAGTTGAAAAAACTAAAAGTACTCTACAAAAGTTTGAGCGACGCGCGCGTGCCACAGATATAAAGGATGAAGGGCGAACACGAAATTATTACGACACCGAAAATGTCATGCCAATTTTCTTATAATGTTTAGAATCAAACCAAAATTTTAGGGTAATTTTATACATATATTAGGCTGTCAAAAAAGTCCTGCGGTATTTCCGCGAGATGTCGTTGTAAGCGCGTAGTTCTAGTTGTATTCATTGTATCGAGTCATACTATAGCTTGTTTTAAAGGTATTTTTGCGCGCTATTATAGTCCTTGACAGTATTTTGTTTGGTTAAGTCGTTCGTGAGTTATAGTGTCGCAAATATGGAGCAAAATAAAGAGAAAATCCGACATATTTTACAGTACTACTATGACAAAGGCAAAAATGCATCTCAAGTTGCCAATAAAATTTGTGCAGTTTATGGACCAGATACACTTTTCCATTTCCACCGCACAACGATGGTTTCAACGTTTTCGTTCTGGTGTAGAGGTCGTCGAAGATGCGCCACGCTCCGGAAGGCCTGTCGTCAAAAATTGCGACAAAATCGCTGAATTAGCCGAGAAAGACCGGCATAGTAGCAGCCGTAGCATCGGCCAAGAGCTGGGGATAAGTCATCAAACCGTTATTAACCATTTGAAGAAGCTTGGATTCACAAAGAAGCTCGATGTATGGGTGCCACACACGTTGACGCAAAAAACATCTTTGATCGTATCGACGCATGTGAATCGCTGCTGAATCGCAACAAAATCGACCCGTTTCTGAAGCGGATGGTGACTGGCGATGAAAAGTGGGTCATTTACGACAACGTGAAGCGCAAACGGTCGTGGTCGAAGCCCGCTGAAGCGGCTCAGACGGTGGCCAAGCCCTCATTAACGGGCAGGAAGGTTCTGCTGTGTGTTTGGTGGGATTGTCAAGGAATAATCTATTATGAGCTGCTTCCCTATGGCCAAACGCTCAACTCGGACCTGTACTGCCAACAACTGGACCGCTTGAAGGTAGCACTCATGAAGAAGAGGCCATCTTTGATAAACAAAGGCCGCATTGTCTTCCATCAGGACAACGCCAGGCCACACACTTCTTTGGTGACACGCCAGAAGCTCCGGGAGCTCGGATGGGAGGTTCTTTTGTATCCGCCGTATAGTCCGGACCTTGCACCAAGTGACTACCACCTGTTTTTGTCCATGGCGAACGAGCTAGGTAGTCAGAAGTTAGCCACAAAAGAGGCCTGTGAAAATTGGCTATCCGAGTTTTTTGCCAATAAGGAAGCGAGCTTCTATAACAGGGGTATTATGAAGTTGGCATCTCGTTGGGAACAAGTCATCGAACAAAACGGCGCATATTTGACTTAAAACAGATGATTGTAACTAATTTTATGAAGAAATGAAAATTCAAAAAAAGTACCGCAGGACTTTTTTGACAGCCTAATATTTACTTCAAAAATCAAAAGTAAAGTTAATCGATGGAGCCTTGAGTGTAAAATTGAACGCATTTTCGCTTGGTGGAGGGCATACCAAAGTCTTTACAGTGTCATCCGGTGCCAGTTTCTCAGTTTTTTTCCATTTTCTTAACATGTCCTTCTCGTCTTTGACTGTCTTCTTGCTATTTCGAAGTTCCCGCTTCATTATTGCCCAGTACTGCTCCACCAGGCGCAGCTCCGTACAGTTTGGCGGGTTCATGTCCTTTGGAACAAAATGGACAGAATTGGCCTCATACCACTCCAGGACACTTTTAGAATAGTGACATGATGCCAAATCTGGCCAAAATAGCGGAGCTTCGTCGTGCTGCTGCAAGAACGGCAAAAGGCGCTTCTCGAGGCACTCAGATTTGTAGATCTCGCCATTTACTGTGCCCTTTGTCACGAAAGGCTCACTCCTCAGTCCGCAAGAGCAGATGGCCTGCCAAACGAGATATTTGGAGGCGAACTTCGACATTTTCTTCTTCTCAAATTTGTCGTTCACATCGAACTTGCTCTTGCCGGTGAAAAACTGCAACCCCGGAATTTTCTTAAAACCGGCTTTTATATACGTTTCGTCGTCCTTCACACAGCAGCCATATTTTGTCAGCATCTTCTCGTAGAGCTTCCGTGTCCGAGTTTGAGCCGTCGATTGTTGCCGCTCATCGAGGTTTGGGAAGTTCTGTACCTTGTATGTATGTAGTCCAGCTCTCTTCTTTGCATTCTGGACGTAGCTCTGCGACATGCCGATCTTTTTAGCCAAATCACGGCTTGAGACGTTGGGATTTGCTTTAATCATCCGCTTCACCTTTCCCTCCGTCTCTTTGTTCTCCGGTCTCGGTTTTCTTCCAGCTCCTTTACCGTGGTCCAACGTCAACCGCTCCTGGAATCGCTCCAACACTCTGGAGACGGTTGAATGGTGAATGTTCAACATTTTTTCCAACTGCCGGTGCGACTGGTCAGGAAATTCCAGGTGTTTGGAAAGAACTTGTTCTCTCGACTCGCGTTGGTTCACCTCCATTTTCGTTGAATCGAAAAACACGACTTCTAGTTTGACAGCATGTAGACAATACACATCAATGAGAAAGTGTGCAAAATTTGGTTGATTTTTACCCAATGGTAAAAAAGTTATGCCCTGTTGAATGTGTCGCAATAATTTCGTGTTCGCCCTTTACATGATATTTTTGAGCAGGTACCTGAGCGGTTGTTTTAATACGACTATTTTCAACTCATTCATCTACAGGGTTTTCCAACTTTAAATTCCGAAAGTAAATTGAAATAAAACACACTTAGAATTCGAATTTCGATGAAACTTTTATTTCAAATTAAAGTTTGGTTTATGACATTATGTGTGAAATACAATGTAAATATGTGTGTGGGTGGGTCCATGAAATGTTTATGATTTTTTTTTTGTTTTCTGTCGATTGATTTCAATGCCTTTTTCCTAGAAAAAACGGAAGAAAAACATCTTTACGTTTTTATCAAATCATATTTTAGCATGAATGATGCTTATTTAAGCCTGCCATAACAAGTGATATTTTCAGATAGCCATAAGTAAGCTTTAGTAATGCTTATTTAAAACTGTAACTTAGGCATTAAAGAGCCGTATATTTTGCCTTTTTAGCATTATATCCACCCTATATCGATTTATAGCGCTTGATAAGCATTTATTCAGTATTCTATATGTGGATACAGTGCTGATTTTACCATTTCTAAGTACTTACTGGTTACCTGGGTATGCCTCACTTCTCGGCTACTGTCGAGTGATTTTGTTTTTCTGAATATAATCAGAACAAAAAAAAGTTTTGAAATCGGCTCAGCAACGATACGATGAACGCTATTTTGAGGTCAAAGGATTTGGTTAAACATTGTGGTTGCAGATCGAAAATTTAAAACAAAAATGATAGCATAAAATCTAGATAAAAAAAACTATGTATAAGCATCATAAAACACATAAGCATGTATAAGCATCATCAAATATTTTCGATGGTACAGATTTTTGGAAAAAAAAAATTATAGGAGGTTGTGTCCAAGATACGACCGCATTGTTGACGTAGAACTACGCTGTTATTTTATATAAGTCGCTTGTTTATACCTTCGGATATTATTTTATGATGTTGTGAAATTTTAGAAACAACTGCTTAGTAGAATAATCTCTGAAATGATTTTTTTCATTGTAGAATCAGTTGACGATAATTTATTGATGATTCATTCATGCCCTCGCAAAACAATCGTATGTCGCAATTTATTTCATGTCAATGCATTGAAAATTTACCTCGAAGGCTATTCCGGTTGCCTTTTTCGAAATTGACATAGACTCGGCTACAGTCGATTATATACATGTTGCACCAGCACCATTATTCCATATCTCATAACTACATCAATATATCTTTGGCACCGCATGTAAACAACAACAATGACAACACTTGCAAGTATCAAATATCATGCTACATGTTATTTAGTATTGCCTCAAAGGAATGGCACCTCTAGATATCGTTCGTACAAACTAAGCATAAACCAAGCGCCAAACAAGCGTTCACCATAGCATGCATACAGAGCCACACATTGGTGGCTTGAAACTACTAGCAATATAAACATTTCTCATCATTTTGCGCTATTCTCAAAAGAAACGCTTCTGTTAATATTACTGGCCTCGAAAAGAGTTGCATTACTTTCTCATGCTCGAGAGAAGCGCAGCTGTCACCCTTAGTGGAGGAAGTTTTGCTACTGGCAAGCAAAACCTAATCACATACAAAATTCCAGAACATTTACTTTCTATATGACTAAACAAGAGAAATAAACTCTTTTTGTTAATAACAACCTCGAAAACAGTAGCAATGCTTCATTATGATCAATATTAGCGCAAATGCAATCCTAGTTGAAGGCAGTTTTGCGACTTATAACTTATAACATTCCAGTAAGACATTCAAGATGCTTGGTATTCCCAAATATTTTTTTGGTGCACAACCTTAACGTATGCTTCGCCAAAACGTCAGTTTAATGCATTGATGCATTCTCAAAGGCACCAACGAAGCCCTTATGAAGACGGAAAATAAACAATGTTAACTGCTTGGAAAAAGACTGAATTCTGCCACACAGCTTGTACTCTGCTGTAACACCCATCGATGCGAATTCGCTGATGAGTTTGTCAAGAGCGACCGCCTTCACCACCAGCGGGGGGAGCTTGATTTTGGTTGCTGCCTGAGCGTTTACATTTTCGACCGGCGCGCCGAAATCGCCTACTTCGCTGTTGTTCGGTGCGGTGTCACATTTGCGAAGGCTCGGTTCAATGCGAGCACTTTTCACTGCACCAACACCGCGTGCATCATTAGATGACGCTTACCTCGAAATTTTATTGCCCCTGGCAATGCGTTCGTTTTTTGCAGGGCTCGAGCCTGCCTTCCTCTTCTTCTTGCTCATCGCACACTACGCGAAGCGTCTAATTTATGACGCGGAAAGAAGAACACACGATACGAATAACGCGAAAAACGAACAGAAAAATCAAACGACGATTTCCAAGTTGGATTACCACTGGTGGGGTCCAATCTTAGATCGAAGCGCAGCGAAAGCAAAGTGAACTGGATTGCTCAACAGTCCGATGCCGAATGAAAGTTTGCCTTCTTCTTCTTTCTTTGTTTTTAAGAGGCTTTAAACTTTGCAGTTCATTCGCCTCTAAGGATGCCTCAGCGAGATCCACTGTTTATACTCTAGGCAAGTATTCCCCTCCATTCTTCTCCTTTTCCTTTGTTCACGGAGACTTTAAATCCTACGATTTCCCCTCCGTTGGTCGTCGATAAGTTGCTCGTTATTGATATCTCTGTTCGGGAAAGCACTCAAATGGACAGAACAAATGTATGGGAAAATAGAAACACTTAAAGTTTTTATGAATTTTAACCATTTACTAACCAGGGGATTATATTGTATGGCATATTAAACAAATCTTACGGAATTTCCGATTAGTTTAGTATGTAAATCGCCAAAATCCGTTCGCGGCAAAAATAGTTATTAACGTTAACTTTATTTCATAAAAACGTGACTTGTTTTCTGATTTGACACCCTTAATGAAAGACGTAGTTCTACGTCAAAAGTACAGATGAGAAATATTTTTGACCGCTCTGGTACAGATTTAAATGTGGCAACACTGCTTTCAACTAGCATCGCTACTGCGCAAAGCTTCGCGGCCGGATAGTTTTTAGCCATCCTGTAATGCCGAATAAGCTAGACAGAATATTTCATAAAGCTTTACATTTAATCTACCAAAGCTGCGGGAACACCAACGGGACAAAATTTCTCCGAAGAGTAATTTTAATAACACCACGACTTCACTGCTTTGGGCAAACTGTGAGTGTAATGGAATGAAAACACAGTTGGTCAAGAAATGGAAATTGCAATTTCAGAATTCTTCCGGCATCAGGACGGAAAGTAGAACAAAATGCTAATAATGCTCAAATGTTGGACATTTTGTAACACAGTTCTTAGCTGGAATAATTTAAGCTTCAATAGACTGTCGAAATTAAAATACTTGCAAAAAACGAACCGTCGTACACTCGGAACGAATCCCACTGGATAAACAATTTTATCTCATAGAATAAGAGCTTCGTGGACTTTCCCACAAGCTCTCGGATGCAGGGGTTAAAATGCTAGAAGAACAACGAACTCATTTCATTCTTCGGAGGGAAAAAAATGGACGGAAGAGGAAGAACACCCTTTCACACATCGAACAAAGCATAAATTTGCATACATTTTGTCCATCTCATCTGTGCACATATTGTTCAGTTGTTTGCAATGTGATTACTTTCTTTTCACATCCGTTCAGAGCACGTCGGATCCAGTACTCTGCTATCTTATGATCCAATTCGTGCCATAGTGTCCCGCAGAGGACACAGGATGACTCTCAGCCTGGAGGCCTTGTTTCCGGCTGATGTTCCGATTTTCGATGGTATAATGTAGACTATTTTCATCATCACCTGATCAAATTGATGAAAGCAATTGCAGAAGTACTTGCCACCTTCTCGACCGAGTAGAACTGTGCATAGCATCCGCTTGGTTTGGGTCTCTCTATCGTTGGGTTCCATTCGAGGACTAGTGATTCCGGTATTCGATGATGACATGCTGGAGCTGATAGAAGCTATTTCACGAGACCACATTTGCAACACGTTCTGCTGTTCTGTAGCAGCTGTGCGTTCAAGTGCCCTCCGATACAGTACCCAGGTACGGCTATACGATGCTTTGTGACGCTACTCTTAATGATGACCGTAAAAGGACCACTCTTGCGGGTTGTGTCGAAACGGATAGCCAGAGTGCTAATATCGGTTAAATGATTTGACGCCAAAATAATGAACTTTCAAAAAGCAGTCCGGACTCTCGCCAGTGACGACACATGGTTATCCGATGTTGTCATCGGATGTTCAATGGGCGGTTTTGCTTTTGCTTTTGAATGGGGATCACCCTGGAGTCTGAGGAGTAACTGCTTCAATTTGAGTTGGAGCTTGAGTTAAACTAGCCTATCCTCTTGAAGTATCAGCGAAATTCCAATTGCTTTAATTATTTCGGAAAATGTTATCTTTTTATGGCATTTTGTATCTTCCAACAAAACTAATTGAACTGCTCTTTGCATGTTAATAACATTTCAGGAATATAATCGGATGCTGCTATGTCTACACGCGCGGATGCTCCAAAGACACTGATAGGAGAGTGGGGTTGATTAAATACTGTTATTGAACCGACAAGCATGAACACGGACTCAGGAGGTGCGAACAGAAAGTTGTTATAGCTTCTAAGCATGAACGCCTATCCGCTGGTAGCGATAACGTGTCGATATTAAACTGCATTCGACCGCGCTGATTCATTGCGATAATTGGTTTTAATGGCGGAATTAATTTTCCCTCGACCTTTTCGCACTCTATTATTTACACTGGGTATGATAAAACTGGCATCAAATTGTTGGGAGGCTTAAGATTAAAACGAGATACTGTTGGCTTCGAGTGTAGTGAAATAATCGACTAACTGATAACTTTGAAGATAAGGGAATATAACAGGCAAATCGCATGACTTTCAGTTCACACTTGACTGACACTGTCGCAAGCGATAAGTATTTCTGCAATGATCACTCTAATAAGATAACTTTTTCCAACGGAGGAAATGTCCTGTGCATCATTTATGTATCGCAAAACTTATTTTTTCACATCTTAAAAACGACATCACTAACCGTAAGTCATGGATGTGCATCACTGCAGCAAAGCATAACTTCGCGCATTCCGTAGAGCAAGATAATTGCTATTAGGAGTTATGGAAATTGTTTGCTAACGAGTGATAAGTTTTTGCGAGAATATTTCCCGTCGTTTGAAAGCTGTGGATCAGTCAGTGAAAATCAATGATTGAGCCATGGCTTCCATTTATCATGCGTGGTGAATAATCAATAAGCATTCAATAAGAGTCCAATCGTATTTGATTAAATTCCGTTGGGATTAAATTTGAGAAACCAAACTTGTTAACATACAGGGAATTTTCTATGGAGACATAGACTTTTGATTTGCAACTAAACACAGATCGAACGTGTTAATTATCATGACTTTGATTTTGTGAAAAAAAACCGTTCATCATTGTTTTAAGTATGATCGAATTATAAGACTAACTACACCCAAACTAGCGTTGGCAGAAAAAATACAATTCTTGGCATAAAAGATTCATTTCCTTGTGCTAAAGCGTCAAGTGCACGAATAAAAACACTTTTCAGGAGTGTCAAAATGTTGGTATGTATGGATCAGACCTCTTATTCTCTCAGACAGAATGTCAGCATGGAATTGTACCCAAAAAATCCCCAAACGATGCAAAGCAGGGAACGAACCAAGAGTGGCTGAGTTGTAAGGCTGTTCCACATCAACACGCTATCCAGATAACTTTGTATGCTGTTATACCAATGCACGAGAATATTACACCACATTCTAAAATAAAAATGGATCTTACAAGTATACACAATTTTTTTTGTTGAGTGTACAACGGAGATCGTAAAAATCGTGAAACCTTTTTTCCCTATCGCGACGGCGCACCTGTACCATACTATGTCTCGCGATGGCACGATTGACTATACTGTGTCGTCTCTCTAACAATAAACTCCGCCGCTTGTTTATTTCTGAACATACTCGAATATATGTTTTCAAACGAATTCTCATTTGTATGGTTTACATTTATGGATGAAATTTGTTTTGACGTATAACTAGAAGATTTCTACAACAAAAATGACGACGTGAGTCTACGTCTAACCGGAGTAAATGGGGGTGAAATAAAAACCTGAACACAGAACATGCAGGCAGTGTTGCCACACGTACAGATTTATCTGGAAAGGTACAGATTTTTTCGTTATTTCTGGTACAGATTCTGTACGGTACAGAGTACAGATTTTCGTCAAAAAGTACAGATAGGCACAGATTTTTTCCGCGTGTGAAATTTCTTACATTTAACACTAGAACTAACAACCGGTCAAAATGACCGGTTATATGATTCGTTCGCAAGATTTTGTATTGAAATTTATTTTTCTATTTTTCAATGATCTTATGACTTTTTACTTAATTCATGTATTGATTAATATTATAAATTGTTTTGGTCTCTCACTTCCATTTTTTTCTGATATACATATGTGGTATATCTATTTATACCGACCGGTCAAAATGACCGGTTGTGACTTTTAAAATTTCAAATTCCAAAATTGCTTAGAAACAACGTCAATCTGCCACTACGGTGCCAACCAATCAAAACTTCCGGAGCAATTACTGCTTCTAAACCACAAAATTTGGGGAATTTTAAGAATTTTATAATATATTGTGATGCAATTTTATATTCTCATTGACAGTCGTTGTATACGGAATAAATAGGTAATGTTGAAATTAGTTCAGTTGAAATATTCACTATATTGTGGACAATTGGGTTGATTAAAAAAAAATACAGTTATAGTAGTTTCCAATATAAGTAAGTTGTGTATATTTGTATTATATTGAGGGGAGAAAATAAAAATAATCTAAATATATATATTTTCATCGAGTTATAAAATTTAACCCAAAAATGCAAAAATGTTTTAAAGGACGTAACAGATTCAAGAGAAGACTTTGCTGATATCGATCAAGATGTTTATGAAAATAAATTCTGAAATTTGACCAGTATCTGAAATATAGATGATCAATCATAAGAAAAAGTGTTCGTTTCCTCAGAGAGACTACGTAGACTAAGAAGAATGTTGATACTGTCGTCATCTTTGGATGAGAATGACCGTCAACATAGCTATAATCTCTCCTAATGGAACTATCTCATACCCACAAACGCATGAGAACGGAAGTTACGAATCGTTCATTTCGAGGGTACGCATAGCATTTTGTAATTTTGGTACAGTGTGCGATGAAGTGTTGCTCTAATTTAATCCAAACTTTGATCGATCGGCTAGTAAAAAAGACTAAGCGTATCAATATGAAATGTTTACAGGAGTTTGGGGGATACACTCAAAAAAGTGGACAAACCATGATCATATTTTCGACTGGACAAACCAAGATCATTTACCCTACATACACCCAGATAAAAATATGTTCATAACATATTCCAAAACAAAACAATTTTAGCTTCAAAATGATATGCATCTTATCTTCATAGGTTGATGTTTCAAGAAGTTACAGCAAAACATTTCAAAACACTTTGCACTTTGCACTTTGCACTCTGTTTCTCCAACTTTTTTATGCTTTGACGTAGGATTACGTCTTTCGGGAACATATTGGGGTACAAATTAAAAATCGAAATCGAGTACATCGTGAAAATTGTCCAATTTCAAACGCTTATTGCTCAGTCATTTCATGACGAATTAATTATTTTTTTGCGTCAATCGATTTCGGCACTCCATAACATTTTTTATATTGAAGAAAATAATATATGTCATGAAACTAACTATGAACAACTGAAAAATCTCAACCCCTATCCTAACGGAAATACCCACTTCTGATTGGTCAAAATTGACGACACATGCGGCGGGTCCCTAACAGAGACATCAAAACCAAGCTGCCTGGGGGAAATCGGCATTGCAAATACATGAAAGTAGGGGGAGCTTTTGTTCCTACCGAAATGTGTTCCCTAACAGAGACATCCAAACCAAGCTGCCAGAGGGAAATTGACACTGCAAATACTTGAAAGTAGGGGGAACTTTTTTTCTCACCGGAATGTGTTCCCTAACAGAGACATCAAAACCAAGCTGCCTGGGGGAAATCGGCATTGCAAATATATGCAAATCGGGAGAATTTTTATATTGTAAAATTGTATATGGTAGAAGTTGTGTTAAAAATGACTTGATATATGGAACGATTTATTTCAATTTTCATAAATAAAAACCAAGGTGTGCTCCCACTCGAGAACGGGTCGTTTGATTTATGCTGTCTGTTTTGTTGTGTTTATTTTCACACAAGGAAAGTTTATACGGCGAGAAAAATTGGAAAAGTGAAGAAAAAGAGATTTTCCATATGCTCTACATATAGTATTAGGTGTTGTTAGTACAATTAAAATTCGCATTGAGTTGAATAAACACTCAGAAAGTAAAACTTATAAAAGAAAATTACCTTTTCCATTTCAAATATGTTTTCTCTATATTGAAGAAACATGTTTTTACTGATGAGAAAGATTGATAATTGTGTTCGGTATTGGTAATTATCTTATATTACATTGGTGAGTTATTTTTCTATATTTCATCCATACATATCACAGAGGGCATCTCGTCTAGGATCACAGAGGGCGGTTTTCATCATATCTCGTTCCTTCAGTATCTTTTATCTGATACGCACCATCCAACGACTGTTTACCATTCTTCTGTCATCGTCACTCGATAATCAAAACGACCCTTTACAGGGCCACCAAATTATTATCAAAGAGTTTAACGATGTAATTCTTCAAACATACCCAAGATCAACAGATATCCTAACGGAATCCGACGTCAACCATGCGGTCGTGTCTTTGACACAACCCTCATGTGACTTTTATGTATAATAAAAATACAAATTAAAATACTATATTTTATGCAAATAGATGTATTTATGATGTACTTGCAATATTAGAATGAAATATATTTTATTCTCTGTAAATTTTTTTCGAATTTTTGTATTTTGTCTGATAAACATCACACCGGTCAAAATGACCGGTTTGATAGAATTAGGTATATAACAAATGTCGGTAGTTCTAGTGTTAAAGAAAGCAACATTAATGTACATGACGACGAAATTCTACGATGAGACTATACAAGATCTGGAGAATGAATTCCGTATCCTAAAGGTGAAATTACTCCGTAAGGAAATGACAGTTTCAGAAAACGAGCATGTACAGGATTGGTGGACAAACATTTGATATCTAAAAAGAATTGATGGTTCACATGCATTTTCGGCGCTTCGATGCCTTGTTTGTATCGTTCTCAAAACACCTCACTCCTCGGCATATTTTCCTGAATATAATCAAAATGGAAATAAGCTTCGAAATCGGCTCAGCAACGATACGATGAACACTATTTTGAAACCAAAGGTTTGATTAAATATAGATGCTTTGTATAAGCATCATCAAACACTCGAATGACTTGCATCTGTAAATGTAGTATTTGTAGTAAATAAATGAGTGTTTTTTCATTCTAATGAAGTATATTTTTTCTACAACGAATAATTTCCATGGTACAGATTTGTTGAAGAAAAAGTACAGATTAATATGATTTTTGGACACTGCGTTTCACAACTATAGAACCACTCATTTTTTCTAAGTTTCCAGAGATATGTAAGAAGTCGGTTGAATTGAAGTATATGGTTTAGGATATAATGACTATCTTCATTTATAAGACTGGCCATTTGAACTTTATTGTTGTGTTCAGGCGCGAAACATTAAAAAAAATTAAAATTCCAGTGTTTCATAACTATAGAACCAGATGGAGAAACTCTCACTCCTTTACAAACATAACGTCAATTTAACATGAATTACGATAAGTTTCTAATTCGTAGGTCATCTTTAGTTCTCAATCAGTTCAAACAACCCATTGGGGGTGGTTAAGACCATGCTGCGCCATATTGTAGTGTGTATCTCGTTCTACGCAAAGGATACTGCTCTTACTGCTTATACTCATACTGCTTGTAAGCTGCGTCTACTATTCGTCCGATCACTCCTCATAAGTTTCTGACATGGTTTTGATTTGCTAAAAAAAATTACCAGTCCAGAATCTGAAGCCTCTATTCATTAAACCATACCATAACCTTCCGGATTTTATGAATTGATGCAAAATTACCCAATTATCAAATCGTTTTTGATGTTAAAAGTCATAGGAAAGTTGTGTCCGAGACACGACCGCATAGTTGACGTAGGATTCCGTTAGGCTATCTGTTGATATGTTGATATGTTGGATATGTTTGAAGAATTACATCGTTAAACTCTTTGATAATGATTTGGTGGCATTTTGTTTGGTTGTTGGGTATTGTTTTTTCACTCAACCAGTGTTTACCGAACACAATAATCAATTTTTCTCATCAGTAAAAACATGTTACTTTAATATAGAGAAAACATATTTGAAATGTAAAAGGTAATTTTGTTTTATAATTTTTACTTTTTGAGTGTTTATTCAACCCAATGCGAATTTAAATTGGATTAACAACACCTAATACTATAAGTAGAGCATATGGAAAATCACTTGTTCGAATATTTCCTCACTTTTCCAATTTTTTCTCGCCGCATGAATTTCCCTTGTGTGAAAATGAACACAACCAAACAGACAGCTTAAACCGAACGACCCGTTCTCCAGCTGGAACACACCTTGGTTTTTATTTATGAAAATTGAAATAAATCGTTTCAAATATTAAATCATGTTTAACACAACTGCTTCTTCTTCTTCTTCAATGGCACTAACGTTCCTAGAGGAACTTCACCGTCTCAACGTAGTATTACTTGCGTCATTTTTATTAGTACTTAGTTGAGATTTCTATGCCAAATAACACGCCTTGAATGCATTCTGAGTGGCAAGCTCTAAAATACGCGTGATCACAGTGCAAGTCGGAGGAAATTTCTTTGACGAAAAATTCCCCCGACCAGAACGGGAATCGAACCCGAACACCCGGCATGTTAGTTATGACGCTAACCATTCGGCCACGGGAGCACACACAACTGCTACCATAAACAATTTTACAATTACACTTGTGCTAAATGTTTCACAATACCCGATCGGTCATTGATATGAAATTTCACGAAGCAACCAACATTAAATTTCCAAATTTAAATTTTATTTGCTAGAATTAATCGTATCACTCACCCTACTTGCAATTGCAATAGTAAAACTCATGGGATAAGCTTCCACATTCTTTTGTGGACTCGTAGCTTTGAAAATGGGATTTTTTATGGTACTGGGGTGAATTTTCTCTGGAAGGCCTGAGACCATCAACACGAATGAACAGCCAGAAGTGCAAAAAAGTACTTCAGAATCATTTACTGCTGTGTTTGCATCAAACACAATGTGTGAATTGGGTAATTTGGCATCAATTAATAAAATCCGGAAGGTTATGGCATGGTTTAATGAATAGGAGCTTCAGATTCTGGACTGGTCAGCTTGTTTACCAAATCAAAACCCTGTCAGGAACTTATGAGGAGTGATTGGACGAATAGTATATGCAGCTTACAAGCAGTATGAGTATAAGCAGTAAGAGCAGTATCCTTTGCGTAGAACGAGATACACACTACAATATGGCACAGCATGGTCGTAACCACCCCCAATGGGTTGTTTGAATTGATTGAGAACTAAAGATGACCTACGAACTAGAAACTTATCGTAATTCATGTTAAATTGACGTTATTTTTGTAAAGCAGTGAGAGTTTCTCCATCTGGTTCTATAGTTATGAAACACTGGAATTTATGTTTTTCTAATGTTTCGCGCCTGAACATAACAATAAAGTTCAAATGGCCAGTCTTATAAAAGAAGATACTTATTATGTCCTACACTATATATTTCAATTCATCCGACATCTTACATATCTCTGGAAACTCAGAGAAAATGAGTGGTTCTATAGTTGTGAAACGCAGTGTAGATAAAAATGTGGCAACACTGCATGCTGGATAAAATTAAAGATTTCGAATGCTTATAAACGAGCTGTTGTTAATTGATCGGAAAGATATTCGCATCAATTGATAGGAAATATTTCTATGCGTCTATCACAATTCATAGAATGTTGTTTTTCATGAGATAAACAATTGAATAACTGTAGAATGTCAAACGTTATCTAAATGCCCCTACTGCCAAGTTTTGATTGGTCCGATTTACGGTTTCCCCAACACAGACTTTAATCAATATGCCTGTGGGAATCCGCTTTGCAAATACATGCAAGTAGAGATATTGTTGTTCCCACCGAAATGTGTTTGATAAGAAGAATTTCAAAACAAAGATGCCTGGAGAAATCCGGTTTGCAAATATATGCAAGCTGCGAGTACTTTCGTACTCGCTTGTCTTTGCGCAGACCGAATTATGTTCCCCTAAAACGTACTTCTAAACTGAGAAGCCTGCGAAAATCGTCATTTCAGATAATTTAGGCGAATGAACTTTCGCGGTTCGAGAACTACTTAAACATTAGAGATACAATAATTTCAGAAGGAAATGTTAAATACAATGATCGTTCGACAATTCTTTCGTTCACATATTTTGGTAGTCCTAGGCATCATATCAAACGTAAAAGGACTGTCATTAAATTTAGTTGTAACGGAGATCATATTCTATTACAATGCATGAATTGATCTTTCATGGCAACTGTTCAAACTTTTTACTTACAAAGCAAATATGTTGAATTCGATTAAATTCGAAAATTGTTTCATTTAATCAATAATTTAATCAATACAATACAAATGCTTATTAAGACAATGGTGGTCCCACGTCAACCTTGCGGTTATATCATAGATATAACCCACCATTTTTTTTAAAATATTATAAACATTTTTTCCCACAATCCGTAACGTACTTTTCGTTTCATACAATAATTATGTTCATGAATTTCACTATTGAATGTATTTTTATTTTAGAAATTATTTAATTATACTTGATTTTAGAGTTGGAAAAAAATAGAAAAAGTTCAAAGTTTCATAGTCCTCATAGATTGTTTCACTGTTTATTGTTTCCATATTGTTAACGAGAGGAGTGTGGATGTTGCGTAGAAATTTCTGGGCGTGTTGCCAAAATATTATTCACTGTGATCAAAATCTTCTGCTTGAACTTACATACTCTTACATACTTACATACTCAAAAGAAACATTCTTATTGCTTCAATTTTTGGGTCAAAATTCACCCTTCTTCTTCTTCTTCTTCTTCTTCTTCTTCTTCTTCTTCTTCTTCTTCTTCTTCTTGAATGGCGTTAACGTTCCCTGTGGAACTTTTGCCGTCTCAATGTATTGCTATAGATAGAAAAAGATATAGGAGTGCGTTTCATTACATTAAAATCCATTTCTAGTTTCGAACAAAGATCAATTTCACTAGCGCAAACATGGACTAACAGTACTTGTCACTATGTAATTGTAGAACATATGGGAATTCTACTTTCCGAATTTTCCCTTTTTCCTTCAGAGTTTCCCGAAAACTTTCAATTGTCATGTTTGATTGGATTATTTTTGGTTCAAATATGTGTAATATTTTTATGGGACCCCCTCTCCATTCCAGAGGAGGGAGGTGTGTCATACCATCATAGAAACATTTCTCATACCCAAAAACCCTCACATCACAAATTGTGCTTGATTAGTTCTCGAGTTATGCAGAAGTTTGTGTTTGTGTGTCCCCTGTAATTTGTGTTTCATTTGTATGGCAGCCCCCCCTTAGAGGGGGTAGAAAGTCTAACCATCATAGAAACATTTATTGTACCCTAAAACCTCCATATGCCTAATTTGTTTCCATTTGCTTGATTAATTCTCGAGTTATGCAGAAATGTGTGTTTCATTTCCATGACAGACCCCCCCCCTCCATTCTGAAAGGTGGGAGGAGTGTTAAACCTCTTTAGAAATGATTCTGGCCTCCTAAAACCTGCACATGCCAAATTTGGTTCAGTTTGCTTAATTAGTTCTCGAGTAATGCAGAAATTTGAGTTTCATTTGTATGGAAGCCCGAAACACGTGTTTTTGGTATTTTTTTTTCAAAATGAATGCAAAAAATTCAAATACCGTTAAAGCAACAAATTAGCCTTGTACAAATATATAGCAGTTTTCAAAACTATCTCTGATTTGTGGTGCGATCGTTATTTATTGAAATATTAATCATCAAAGACGAAGGGGTAATTTTTCATTCAAACAGAAATATCTCTGTATGAAAAGTTCCTTTAGAAACGTTCTTAATTCTTAATAAAATATGATTCCAAAATATTCCAAAACTTGAAAGTTTAAACTTCAAGATGAGGTATATCCCAATAAATAATACGAAGTTTCATCAATTTAAACCATATACAGACTATGGGATTATAATGTACAGCATGTCAACCAAAAAATTCCCGATTCGATTGGTATGCAAATCGTTAAAATCCGTTCGCAGCAAAAATAGTTATTAACCTTAACTTTATTACATAAAAACGTGACCTCTTTTCTGATTTGGCACCCTTAATGTAAGACTTAAGCTTTCTCAATTCATTCGCCTCTAGCCTTGAAAAGGCTAATTTGAAAAACTAAACTAAACAACTCGGCCTTGAGAAATACCATTTGGAAAGACTTGCCGCTCCTCGCTCAGTTAAAGTATTCATTTAACGGCCCTTGTCATTGCTATCAAATATTTGCATCAAAGAGTTTCATTATTAAATTTCTTCAATGTTTGTGCTAATCGGCAATAATTTCGTAGTTCTATGTCAACAATGTGGTCGTGTCTTGAACATCACTCTTCTCTATTTACTTTTTTGTGGCCCGCGATACCATGACTAACACATGTTTGTGGCCCATATGGAAAAAAAAGGTTGAGTATCGCTTTACTAGAGCGATTCAGATGATCGACTGAGCTTGTCTTTTTTGAAAAAATATGACACTTGGGAAAAAATTGGTTTTCGTTCTCGTAATTATTGATTGAATTTGTTTTTTTATGGTTCAAATGGTTGAAGATAGAGAGCGCTATATTGTTGACATAGGATTCCGTCTTTCATTTCTATACTGGGGTGTAAGTTCAAAGTTTCGAAATAGAGAGCATTAAGCCGGAGAAACGAGGTTTAGAGCATCAAAACATCCTAAAAACTGAACGTAATGGCATGATGAACACTTCATTCGAAAGATAAAATGTCATCGTGGTATATACTTGTTACTTGTTGTTCCATAAGCTTTTTTCAACAGCTTTAAAATTTCTTTCAAAACAGGCAATTGAAATCACACAAATCTGTATATAAGCGAATGCCCCCTCGGAAACCCCGGAACTGGAAAAGAAATATTTTGAGTATGCAGATTTCCCAGAAGAATTTCCCAGACTTTTTAGCACGCTCCCTGATATCCTGACGAATACTCAATTTATACTGATTTTTCTGAAATGATCCTGATTTTTCCTGATTTTTGTACTCTTTACAGTATTCGTAATAAATAAACTGGTTTCCATGCCAAAGTTTTCTGTCATGATAGTTCTCTGGCTCGCACTTGTATATATCTTACATTTAGTTAAACTTTGTACTTAACTTTTTTATCTTTACCCTCAATTGTTTCGGGGCTTCCCAAAATATTGCTAGAAAATTTCATTGAACCAGATTGTCTGACGAATTTATGAAATTACAACGAGATTAAGTTTGAGGAACAACATTGCTTGTGTATGTAGATGTATCCCCAGAGTTATTAATGTAGGAATATGTTTCAGAGTGTAAAATTACTCAAGAGAAAACTTTTGAATCCACAGTCAATATAAAAACAGATTTTATATGTAATTTGTTCGTCTGATTCAAATTTGAATAAACTTAAAAGATGGGACTATGGTGAATATATCTATAACAATACTAAATATCATTTAAATTAGGGTAAATTCTAAAAAAAAGTCTTCCTCTGTTGATATGCTTTCCTCATTTGTTCAGATTTATTCCAAAGCATGGATGATGAGTTCAGTGGAAATTTGAATATTGATTTCTCTGCAAATCTCTGTAGTGATGCTGTAGGTTTTTCGGAAGAAATATAAACGATCAAAAAGTCAGGCGAAACACTAGCATATCCGCTTATGCGAGGATTTATACCATGCTTATTAATTCTTTTACATATGCGGTCTTCGCCCGAAGGAAGGAAGACATATAATTATGGATATAAATTCACATTATAATGCTTTGATTGAAAATGATGTTTTTGTTTTCCCAAAAATCGATATTAACTTTTCGGACAATCCAATATGAGATATCCTGATTTTTATTTTCATTCTCCCTGATTTTTTCAAATTATAGTTGGCAACTCTGATCAGAGTATTAATTTTCCATCTCTGAAATTCTATGAACTTGTCGAAAGTTCTTCCGAAGTCACTACTTGCATATGAGGATCTTCCGTATGATCTTTTGATTCCGACTTGGACAGATGACTGATTTTATACGTTAATATTTTGATTACTTAAAAAAAGTATTATGAAAAATTTTCAAACCACTTTGGCTTTGTGTGCAGATTATGTTAGCGTTTCGTAGCTTAAGTGGAGAGGGTTTGTCTTCCGTTACTTATTGATACCTTGGGGAAGAGGAGGTCCATATTCACCCTTATTCGGGTTCCGGAATAAGGGTGAATATAAAATCACTATCAGATACAATTTTTTTTCGCGTAAAAGCGATGCTGCCACTTTTGCCTATTGGGTTCGAGTCTCTGAAAATCTGACTTTGCAAAATATTCACAATCAATCGTGTAGTTATCATTTCGTGCATTAAAAAATAATAGTTTACTCAAGGAAAGACTCTTTCTTGCACGATGGAACCGTCCAGCGTGTGAAGTGCTAATAGATTCTCATGAATAATAAACGTATCTATCACAGTGCAAAACACTCCAACGAATCATTCAAATGACATCCACATCATCCGTCCCACGATAAACGCAAACACATCACGAGAACAACAAATCGGAAAGATGTAACCATATCGCCAATTAATTCAACATCCCTCCCGGCAATCCCCTGCGATGGTGAAGTGATTGAGGTTTCATTACTTTGAAATAAATTGCGCTGCCTGTCGTATTTCCCTGCCGCTGCACTCCACGTGTCACCGGGTCCAGTACTGCCGACGGAATATACCGTTGATCGTCCTTAGTGCGATTCGCCTAGCAGTAAAAAAACTGCTCTGTTGTTCGCGCACCGTCTTTTATTTTTTGCTTGCTTACCACTCGCAACAAACATTTTCCATTCCAACAAATCCAAAAGCCGTTTACGATGCGCTTAGTTCCCTTCAGTTTTATTATTAAGTATAAAATGGAGGAGAAAATCTTGCTTTGGTTATTTTATACCACTATTCCTTGTCGTACGCTAGATGAGGCTGTCATAAAACTCAAGATCCCCGGAATCTACGCCCTGCCAATGTATCCCTGTAGCTGTTGTTTTTCTCTCTCTCCTGCAAACAGACACGGAAACAAGTCATTGCAGAATGATGATTAAAACGCCGCTCAAACGTTGATATCAACCGCTGCAGCAAATGCAGCATTGCGATGGAAGCAAACATCAGAATGGTACGCTTCTAGTGCTGAAATAAAATGATCCGGCGAAAAAAGGACACCAGGGTCCAAACGCAAGGTGGCCTCCGCGACGGCACCGAAGTCAAGTGCGTGCAACGAGAGCGCATCCCTGGTAGCCTAGAATATAACCTATCGGGGCTATATCCTCCCGAAGAGACCGTAATTCCTTTTAGTCATAGTTCCAATATCAAAGGCTATAAAGTCATTCTCAACGCTTTTTAAATTATAGCCGAACGGTATTTAATTTTATGACGCGAACTGTTCGGTGCATCTTCTTCACCTGAACGATTTTTTGTGTTGTTCACGTTGTTTGGATTGTTCGGACTTTAGGAGAGGAAACTGGAAAACGGCAACGGATTTGGTATCTGATTCGCTGAAATAAAAACGAATCCTCTTCATCGCGGCAGCAGTAAACATTTTATTGAGTTTTCGCAGCGCAAAAAGTGCAACGCTTTCCCAGGTGGAAGATGCAGCTGTGAAGGCTATCTCATAACAGTGCTCCAGCATCGGGGAACATTTTCATAGATCACAGCGCTGAGATGACCCATAAAAAGTGTGTTTATATTGTGTTCTAAGACCTACCGGTCCCATCCGAGACACAATCGGATGCAATGAAATTTGATTGTTTATTGCGTTGCACTTTTATGATGCACTCGTTTTAATTTAAATTGTTTCGTCTCTCTCCGTCTCTCTTTTTTGTCGCAAATGACAAAACACAGTTGGAAAATCCTGAGCCAACAATCATTAGTTGCCATCATTAGGCCTCGGTACATCCTGGTAAACCGACCGCTCTATAATCAATATTTCGGACGCTTGGTCATTATTCGGATGCTTTCTCAAACTGGACTAAATAATTCGAAGTTTTACATGCAAGCAGCTCTAACACCACCCCTTCGGTAAATATTATGTGAATTATATTGATTGCTGCGGGGCCACTTTTAATTGAATTAAACTTTCCACACTTGATGACACTTCGGCTTCTGTGCAGCCAACGTATAATTTACAATTTGTGTTGGTTAATTTGTTACTTACTTCATTTTAGACCTCTGTCTGCTGACAGTTCGGTGCTTCGGTGATGAGGTCCAGTGATTTGACTCCTGCCAATTATTTCATTAGCTTCCCCACTCAACGACGACCACAGAGAGAAAGAACGGGCATCAATCGGTTCTCTTGAGAATGCGAAGGACAAATTCACATTTATACCTGTCGTCGACATGCAACAATTTGAATGAAATTCTCGTTTCAAGAAAAATTACACTGAAAAAAAATATTTTAGCTAATAAAATGAAAAACGAAAACAGTTCGCAAAACATGTAAATCGCGATAATTTATACATAAAAATGTAACGACATTAATAGTAGCTTTTCAAAGAAAGCATGAAAAAGTTGTTGTTGGGAAAACTCTTTCCTTGTAAAAGTGCCCATCTTCCGATGTGTAGGTGACTTGTTGGCAATTGTAAGGGCTATTCATATCTTTGTTTCAGAATTTCAAAAAACAAATTTTTGAGAAAGATGAATTTAAATTTTCAAACATTTTTTTTCAATTAACTTTGTTTTAAAAATTTGTTTTATATGTTTTAGTGAAAACTCAAATATTTCATTTCATTCTCTAACCAACATCTTGTAGGTATTATATTTTTTAAATTTAAATTTTTCGAGAAAAAGTTCGAAATTTTAAAAAATGCACTTAAAACTATAAGACATACAAATGTTGGTTAGAGAATAAAATGTAGGAAATTATTTGAGTTTTCATTCAAAAATATCAAACTTTTTATTAATTCCATTGAGTAATTAATAGTTTTTGAGAAAATTAAATTTCAATTTTTAAAATCATTTTTAGTGTAAATTTTCTTTCAAAAATGTTTGTTATTTTTTATGAAAATTAAAAACGATTTCCCACATTTCATTCTTTGACCAAAATTTTGTAGATAATAGTTCGGCTGAAAAGTTTATAAGGTAACACAGTATTTTTTTTCGAAAATTCAATTTTATTATTCCACATAATTGCCTTCGAGGGCGATACAGCGATTTTAAATTTCTTGCAGCGAATAGAAAGGTCTGTGAATAGAAAATAGTCACTGGGGGCGAAAAGAAATGGGATTAGGACAGAAGAGCATAATGCTTAGCAAGCTATCGAGACCATTCTCATGTCATTTCGCAATCACGAATAAATAGATTTCTTCCTTTTCTTCTTCCTCTTCTTCTTCTTCTTCTTCTTCTTTTTCTTCTTCTTCTTCTTCTTCCTCTTCTTCTTCTTCTTCTTCTTCTTCTTGAATTATAGAGACTTGAAACGTTTGCAGTTCATCCGTCTGTAGCCCTGAGAAGGTCGCTTGGGGACAACCCAACCCATTTTTTTCCCCAACTGCCTTGACAAAGACATGTCATTGTCGTTCGACGCTCCTCTGCAAACCGTGTTCGTTTCATCAAACATCAAACGACGTTCCTGAAATTTGTTCCTGAAAATCTGATTTGAAATCAGATTTTGTGGTTTTATTAGTCTGTTTCAATGCAATTTTGAAGCTATTGAAACAAGTTTTTGGGTCAACAATTAATAATCATGTAACTCTTACCCTTTTTATCTTTTGAATAAAATGATCACAATCCACTTCGTTTAGCTGGAAAAGAATTAAGGTAAATTATGGTGGTTTGTCCTGTCGAAAATATGATCATTGTTTGTTCACTTTTTTGAATGCTCTAGTTCAGCGCGTCTGTGTCAAATCTGGTATTCAAATGTTTCAAAACATATACGAGCAATTCCAAATGAAATCGACAAATGACAAAACAAGAGTATTTTTGATTCGAATGAAAGTGTGTATTCCGTTTGGGTTAGAGGAAATATGAATTTTGCACAGCAATTGCGAATTTTTTGACTCAAGCGTAACTTTCGAAAAGGGCGTATCGATTTGAGTAAGAGAAATCTTTGAAAATTTATATCTCAAAAACTATGAGTCGTAGCGAAATAGTGTTTTAGAAAGAGTTATAGAGTATTGATGATTGAATATGAAAAAAATGTACACTAAGAAAAAAAATTAGTACTCTTTTTTTATTTACAAAATAAAAATTCAATTTGCAATATCCAAAATACATTTTTTTAATTTTTTTTTATTTTTTCATACAAAACAGAAGTCATGTAGAAAATTCAAAAAATGGGCCCAAAATGGTAAAACTATTTTTGACGAACTTTGTGGAATATCGAATTTTTAGGAATTTTCGAAACTTCGAGTTTTTGTATGTTAGCAGTCATTTTTAATCACAAATTATGAATCCTGATGTTATTTAAAACAAAAAAGGTTATTATCAATCTTCTTCTAAATTCAACCATTCTCGAAATATTTAAAAAAATATTTCTAATTTATTGTCTTTTTTATAGTAAATAATCCCTTTTAATATGTTTGTCGTGTTATACCGTCATGTTCATGAAATTTTATGAATTTGCTTATAATTTACAACAACCTTTCCAAATACATCATCATGGTTCATTTTTTGACTCAAGCGTAACTTTTGAAAAGGGCGTATCGATTTGAGTAAGAAAAATCTTTGATAATTTATATCTCAAAAAATATGAGTCGTGCCGAAATAGTGTGTTAGAAAGAGTTATAGAGTATTGTTGGCTTAATTTGACACTTAGAAGAAAAATAAGTACTCTTTTTTATTTACAAAATAAAATTTTAATTTGCGTTATCAAAGAAATATGTATTTTTTTTATATTTTTTCAATTTTTTCATATAAAATATAAGTCATGTAGAAAATTTAAAAAATGGGCCCAAGATGGTAAAACTAATTTTGACAAAACTTGACATCGAATTTTTAGGAATTTTCGAAACTTCGAATTTTTGTATGTTAGCAATCATTCTTGGCCACAAATCATGAATTCTGATATGATTTAAAACAAAAAAAGGTTATTATCAATCTCCTTCTAAATAGAACCATTCTCGAGATATTTAAAAAAATATTTCTAATTTATAATCTTTTTTATAGTGAATAATCTCTTTTAATATGTTTGTCGTGTTATACCGTTATGTTCATGAAATTTTATGAATTTTCTTATAATTTCCAACAATTTTTTTGATTGATTGAAGTTTGTATTAAGATAAAAAAAAGTTTTTTTTTGTTTCGCTACGTTTTGTATTAACCCACATGTCTTCGAATGTTTCGTAACGTAACTCCTAAACATATGACTTTACCATAACGATGTATTTGGAAAAGTTGTTGGAAATTATAAGCGAATTCATAAAATCTCATGAACATGGTGGTATAACACGGCAAACATATTTAAAGGGCCTATTTGCTATTAAAAAGACAATAAATTACAAATATATTTTTTAAATATCTCGAGAATGGGTACATTTAGAAGGAGATTGATGATAACCTTTTTTTTTAATCACATCAGGATTCATAATTTGTGGCTAAAAATGATTGCTAACATACAAAAATTCGAAGTTTCGAAAATTCCTAAAAATTCGATGTTCCACAAAGTTCGTCAAAAATAGTTTTACCATCTTGGGCCCATTTTTTAAATTTTCTACATGACTTCTATTTAGTATGAAAATTTTTTTAAAAAATATAAAAAATACATATTTTTCGACATCGCAAATTAAAATTTTATTTTGTAAATAAAAAAAAAGAGTACTATTTTTTCTTCTCAGTGTATTTTTTTTCAAATTAAGTCAACAATACTCTATAACTCTTTCTAAGACACTATTTCGGTACGACTCATAGTTTTTGAGATATAAATTATCAAAGATTTCTCTTACTCAAATCGATACGCCCTTTTCAAAAGTTACGCTTGAGTCAAAAAATTCCCAATTGCTGTGAAAAACTCATATTTCCTCCAACCCAAACGGAATACACACTTTCATTGGAATCAAAAATACCAGTTTTTAAAATCTGCATTTTAGGACGATTTCATTCGGAATTGCTGATACATAAAACTGTCATTTTCATGATTTACAGTATTCTTATAGGATATTCTACGGATTAACGGTGTTTTAAAGGATTATAAAATTTACCTTCTATTGGTGTCAAAGCGCCCCTCATTTGAGCTAACTTTTAACCAACCACCAGATGATTGGTTTGTCCGCACAAAAAAAGACGGGTGGGTAATGTCGGGGAAATAACTTGAGTGACGTAGGACTATACAAAGAGGACAGCTTTTGTTAAATATATATTTTAAATATATTGTTTTATTTTCTTCTTCTACGTGAATACCTACCTATCTACCTGAAAAATGGATTAGTTTACTGTTTACTCTTTATGAACATGTTGGTGGTTCTGAAAAGAACCTTTGGTGTTGTGTTTTTGTTATCACTCGATATCCCCATCTTGTACGGTTAAACCTTCCTGTTCAGCGATTGCGTTTGCCACCCGCCACAGCTTTCACAGTTGGAAAATTTCTTCCAATCCAGCTTGTGACATGTTGTTCAGTAAATTACATTTAATGCGACGTGCCGGAGCACCACTCAATGTCTCATTGGAGGCTGTTTTAACCTGTAATTGAACATTTGCGATGACAGTGGTACAGTGTCGATTTTTAATGTGGGGTCATAATTTGGACCCTGCACTCTATGTTTACAAAAATGTCTCAGAAAGCAAAGTCAAATATAATGATCGTTTGACAATTCTTCCGTTCACATATTTTGGTAGTCCTAGGCATCATATCAAACGTAAAAGGACGTTCATCAAATTTACTTGTAACGAAAAACATAATCTGCTACAAAAATTCCGATGCATTCTAAAATGATATTTGAAGTGATAAATGAGGACCCATAGGACCAATCCAAACTCAATCTAGATATATCCATCTATTACATTGCTTTATAGCACATTGATTACAGTAAGTTAGACGTTAACGTTCGAGTAGCGATTACTAACGATTTGCGTTTCTGTGGCACCTAGTGAAAGAATACACGATCTAATTCGAATCGACATGTGATCGACATTCGAATCGAAGATGGTGTCACATGTTACATAGCACACGGAATGATGGACCTATTCCGCAATGAATTTGGCGAGCAAATCATCTCTCTTTTTAGACCGGTCAAATGGCCACCGAAATCGTACGATTTGACGCTCTTGGATTGTATTTGTGAGGGAATGTCAAATCGCTTGTTTTAGTCGATATATCAGCATCAATTCAAACACTTGAAGACAGCATCACGCGTGTTCTCGTTAAGATACTCCACGCATGGATCACCTGACATGTAGTTGTGAACAACATTTACATAAAATAATCTTCAAACGAAGGCAAGGATTGATTTTTAACCCCAATAATGTATAATACATTTCTTACAATTTCCCTATGTTTGTTATGTGAAATAACCTTTTATGATTTTATTCTTAAACTTGAGTTTCTTGGATCGGTAAATTTACATTATAGAAAGAAACGAAGACTTGATAACAAGATTTGGTTGGAGAGGTGACACCCAAGCCACCCGTCCCGGGTGTCACCCAGTCACGCTACGCCACTGCCTCACACGTTCGCAAAACTCTAGCGGTTTTTCATTTTTGACATCTTCTATTGTACTCCCGTGATCGAGTTAACGTCACACATTATCATGCCGAGGGTTTGGAGCTGAAGAACATATTCTCGCTTAAACCCGAGTTCCCCAATCTATTCTTTGACCTTTTTTACGAACTTCGAAGCGAAACGTAAATCGATGAAAACTTATAAATAGTCCTAAATTATTTCGTTTAACGTCACCTGGTTGACTCAATGACGAATTTCATGCAAACTCGTCTTAGGAGTTGGCAGCACCATCTCAGATAGCAGTGAAACGTTGTGGGTGTAAAAACATGCGTCATTTAAGCAACTTTGCATATTTGAAATATTCGAAAAAGAATTAGACTACTTTTTGAAAAAAGCCAATTTTTTTTCTTAATTTTTTACAAAAAATTATAACCTAACTATGATAACTACTAAATTCTTGTTAAAGGATGAAATGGAAATTCGTTCAATTTTTAAGTGCAGTTTGAACTAACTTGAATAATCTTCTATCTGTATATATAAAAATGGATTTCTGTCTGTCTGTCTGTCTGATGTGGACTGTTATGGACTCGGAAACTACTGAACCGATCAACATGAAAATTGGTATGTAGGGGTTTTTGGGGCCGGGAATGGTTTTCGCGATAGTTTGAGACCCCTCCCCCTCTCTAAGGGTGGGCTGCCATACAAATGAAACACAAATTTCTGCATTACTCGAGAATTATTCAAGAAAATGAAACCAAATTAGGCATCTAAAGGTTTCAGGGTGCACTAAATGTTTCTATGGTGGTTAGACTCTCCGCCCCCCTCTCTAAGAATGAAACACAAATTTCTGCATTACTCGAGAATTATTCAAGCAAATGAAACCAAATTAGGCATCTGAAGGTTCAAGGATGCAATAAATGTTGCTATGGTGGTTAGACTCTCCGCCCCCTTCTCAAAGGGGGGGGGGGTCTGCCATACAAATGAAACCAGAATTTCTGCATTACTCGAGAATTAATCAAGCAAATGAAACCAAATTAGGCATCTGAAGGTTTTAGGGTTCTATAAATGTTTCTATGGTGGTTAGACCCTCCGCCCCCCCTCTCTAAGGGGGGGGGGGCTGCCATACAAATGAAACACAAATTTCTGCATTACTCGAGAATTATTCAAGCAAATGAAACCAAATTAGGCGTCTGAAGGTTCAAGGGTGCAATAAATTTACTGCCATACAAATGAAGCATACATTTCTGCATAATTCAAGAACTAATCAAGCAAACTGAACCACATTTGGCATGTGGAGGTTTTAGGCAGCAAGAAACATTTCTAAGGTGGTTCAACACTCCTCCTACATTTATGAAGAGGGGAGGGGGGAGGTCTGCCATAGAAATGAAACAGTTTTGTTAGAAATACTAGGAATTTTATAGTAAAAGGTAAATTCAACGGGGTCGATTAGAAGATCAATCAGTGAACAGTTCTGCGATTGGACCCATGAACTTGCTCATAGTAAGAAAACGTGGATGTTTGAAGGTATTGATAACAAAACACAAATTTAGGGCGGGACGAAGTTTGCCGGGTCAGCTAGTATTATATATTCAGTCAAAATTCACTAGTTCCTAGCTAGCAAGCAACTAGTTAGATGGAACTTCACAAATCAAATGAGTTCAGAATTTACGAGTCGCAATAGAATCACGTTCCATTTCTCTCGTATCTGTTAACTTCAGGGCCACAGAGCGCGATTGTACGTGGTGACGTTAGCGCGCCAATAATCCCTGATCCCAGCCAGAATACACGCTGAAACCACTCACTTCGCGTACCAATCACCGACGGATGGATCCCTTTCGCATGGCCACAGAAATCATCTGGTATGACATGACAGCATAATAACATCTAATTCTCGTGTAGATACATTTTAAATCATTTGCATTTAAATGTTTTCGCTTAGGATTCCGACGAGTTCGAGTGTAGACGGCCGGAGGAGAGGCAAATCTGCAACGAGCGAGAAATAATTTCATCCATCAGTGCGGCATTATTTTCTTACTTTTTTACGTACAAAATAATTTAAAAGCTATTATCGCTCTCTGTGCCCTCCTCTCAAAGTGCCGAAGGAAGGGCTTCCCGCGCCGCTCAACAGCACCAGACAGAAGACAATCTCAACATAACACGGCACCAAAACATCACGGTCTTCAGCCAAATTGCTCTTTTTGCATATAAAGGACTCTTGGGGCTCGTACACATAGGTCGCGATTGCAATAGCCTCGCGCCGGCTGGTGATGGCGGAGGTTTAGCCCAGGAGTTCCAGAACCAGAACATCGCATGCAGATTACCACCCGTCCACGCTTTGGCGAGTTGATGGTTTGGGGAAGGCTTTTGTGCAAAAACTTAGGGTGTAATTGGGTCTAACGTACAATCCTCCGTCCTCCGAGCACTGGTAGTTAGCCGAGCCACCGCGGCCAAATGTTCGGCTTCGGTTCCGGACTGTACAAAACAATAATCGAAAGTAAACACATTCCTGTTCGTCGGTGCAACATTTCACCGCCAAACAAAACGAAAGTGAGTTAAATGATTCCCGCTGGAGGGGTGGCCGTTGTTGGCTGGGTATAGTTTCGGTTTCTCCCCTGAACGAGGTAATCGGTTTTTGCAAAAACGACTTTTTTTGAAATACCGTCTGATGATCTTATGTACATGATAACAATTATAGCAAAGGCACAGTTTACACACGAAGAAGTTAAATTTGTAATTTAGAACTGGTATTGAACACGAAACGAGTTTTGATATCTAAAGTTTTTGGAAACATTTTTTTTGTCTTTATTTAAGAGACTTTCAGAGTGCTCAAGGAGCTCATACAAGTGGCGGGGAATATGGTCCCCTTGTATTATTACATCCTACGCATGAGGGCTCAGGGAGCCGCCCTAGTGTTGGGGATTTCGAGTCCAAGATTTCCTTGTTTTGTTTATTCAGTTTTAGCTTTCATTGTCCTTGTCCGTGCTTGGTTTATCCTTGGTGGGTCAGTTGTTGCTGATTCCATGTCCGTGTCCATGTGCGTTGCCTAGTCTTCAATGGTTTCGTTGTTAAGTTAATTTGTCTGGTTTCCGTTTCCGATTTGCTGATCAGTGGTGGTTTCTCCTTGTCGTTACTGTTCCTTGGTTATATTTTGTTATACAGTCCGATGTCCTTCATGAATATGATCACTTTGGTGATTGTCGTGACATCATCTCCAAGGGCGCCCCTGATGCTTCCAGGGATGTCATAAGTTGTCCTCGGATTTTCATACTGGGGACAGTGGATAAGTACGTGTTCCACTGTTTGGTGGACACGGCATATGTCACACTGCCTCTTAAATTCCCCTCTACCCATATTGAAAGCGAAGGCTATATGACCCGTTCGCAATCTAGAGACCACCTGTTGATCTCGGTGACCTATAGGGTCTTCCCATTTTTTTGATATCGGTCTTTATTTTACGCAGAAAATACTCACGTGAGTTGTCTTGTCCGGTTGTGTACCATTCTTTAGCCCACCTGTCCTTGAGCATATTGGTAGTCCATGTTTTGATGTCATCTGTTGGTACCCGTTTGGTGTAGAACTCCATCAGTCGACCAGGGCCAGCGAGTTGGTCTGCCTTTTCGTTCCCGGGTATACCAGAGTGGCCCGAGATCCAAACGAAAGCAGTATCCGGTCGGGCATCCTCGAATATTTGTTGTATCCAAGGATGCATCCGCCTCTCCGATTTCAGTGCGGCGACAACGCCGGCTGAGTTAATTAACATGGTAATGGGATGGTTTGATTGGTGTGTCGCGGCGATATATGCGGCAGCTGCCTCTGCTGAGAAAATATTACACGCGTCTGGGAGGCGGTAACAGGTGTTGAGGTCGGGGCCCGATATACCTATCCCTACTCTCCCTAGCGCGAGTGATCCATCCGAGTATCGAACGGTGTGATTCGCGTACTTAGTCCTCAGTAGCTCCACGATGGTTTTCCGGATGGCTGTGGGGTTCGAACCTGCTTTGTGTTCACTTTTTACTGTCGGATCTATTCTCATTGGTGTTCGATTCTAGTCCCTGGTTCCGCACCAGTGGATTTTAGAGATTGGTGGGATCTCCAGGTCAATCGTTTCACGGAGAAAACGGTTGGCTTCGACAAGGAGAAAGCCTTCCCTGTCCGACCCTGTCGTCCTGTTGGCGGAACCGATCGCTCGATGGCAAATTGTGTTTGTGATGTAAAAACGGAATGGGAGCTTTCGACTCTCGGCGCAGGCTGCATCCGCGGGAGTGGACGGAAGGAGACCGGATGTGGTTCGAATAGCACGATGGTATATGGGGGGGAATTTATCTAGTAGGGTCCGGATGCCTAGTATGGTGAGTTCCAGTCCGTATGTGAGGCGAGAGTTCACAATGGCGTTGCATACATTCGTTCTTACGTCGCGGTTGGCGTTAGCGTGTCGGCCAGCAATGCATTTGTAGAGGTTAATGCGACTGAGGCAGTTCCTCTTGACTCCGAAGATCCGTATAGTTTTTCGTCTTGGAATACGTTTATCATCGATGTAGATCGGGGTGTTGCTGACTCTATGGTTGTGACCACAAATATGGGTGAGCTCGCTTTTGGAAGGTGATAACTGGAAACCCGCTGAGGAGGCCCATTTAGCTACCCAAGAAACGGCTTGGATGACCTTTTCCTGACCAGCTTGACAGAGGCACCCACTACCATTAGCATCACGTCATCCGCGTATACGAAGATACGAATACCCCTTGGCAGGTTCTCGAAGATGCTGTTCATTTTTATGAGGAACAATGTCACGGCTAGTACGGAGCCTTGAGGGACTCCAGATTCCTCGGCGAATTCCCTCGATTTTTCGTTCCCTATCATTACTTGGAAAGAACAAAGGCTCAAGAAGCCCTTCACAAAGTGGAGCATGTGACCCGCGATACCCCTACTGTTGAATTGCTGCAGGACCGCCGGTGTCCAAGCTCGATTGTACGCTTTGGAGATGTCCAGCGCAGCTAACTCAGTGTGAAGATTTTCCGTTCTTGCCTCATTCAGAGCATGACTCAGGGTGGCCAGATAAGTGGTCGTCCTGTAGCCTGGCCGGAACGCATGTTGACCACTCCAGTCCAGTAAATGGTTCTCGGAAAGATGTTGCATCAGCCGTCGATTCACCATTCTCTCCATGACCTTGGAGGCGCAACAGTTTTGTGATATCGGGCGGTAGTCTTCTGATGAATGTCCAGTTTTGTCTGCTTTTTTAATTGGGGCAACCAGGCTTTGGGACCATTCTCTAGGGAAGTCATCAGTCTCAGTCCAGTCCAGATCCTGTTGAAGATTTCCAGCAATTTCGTTTTACCTGCTGGAGTAAGCTTCACGAGAAGCGGATACCCAATCTCGTCCGGTCCCGGTGATTTGCCCTTGACTCAGAAAGTGTCAAGTTGAGTTCGCGTAGATTGAAGAGTTGATTGATGTACGGGTTGGGATCATGATCAGGAATCTTATATCGTTGTAAAGCGTCTATCGTAACTTTCGTTTCGTTTTGTGAATTCTATGGTGTAGCCTTCCAGTGCCGATAGTGATTGGAAGTGGTGCCCCAGAGCATTCGCGACTGCGAGTGGGTCGGAAACCATACCGTTTGCCGTAGAAAGGGTTATTCCCTGGCATTTCCTTTTTCCAGAGAGAGTATTGACTCGCCGCCACAAATCGGTCGAGGTGTATTTTCCAGAATATCTGGAACCCATTATTTAATCAAATAAATTTATTGGAAATTATAATCAGAAATTCAACAACTGATGTTCATCCAGAGCTCTGCTGAAAATAATCCCGTTAAATCCAATCGTATCATACGCCTGCCATTTAGTCGAAATCCTGCTAGTAGTCCCAGTTCTCGAAAAGAACGATTCAGCTGAACCTGATGTCACCATCCCATCTCGTCACAATTTTCACTGTCAGCCTAGTGAATGTGATGGTGTTGCCACTTGTTGCCACTTGTTTTGTGGTGACAAAACCTATAAAATTTGTCAATTTTATTTGAAGTAGGCAGAATCGATCCGAAAAATCGGAAATCGGAGAGAAAAATATCGATCTTCTAAATATCGATCCAGGATAGCTCAATCCTATTCACTATCACTAATTTGACATCCTCGGAAGCTATCCAAATGTTAGCATTATGTTCATAAAATTTGTCAGGTGGTGAGATTAAAAACGATGTACATTGAAAAAAAAATTTAGATCGAAAAAATCGAAGGAAAAAGATTGATCTTTACGATTTTTCCGGGTAGGGGAAAAGGGGGAATTTGAAACTAAGCAAATCGCCTAATGTTTCCAAACCAATAAGGTCTAAATGAAAAATGTCACATTGTATACTGAGCTACACCTGTTTTCTCTCAATAAATAATGTTTAATCATTATATAAAGCTTCAATCTACCAAATATATCATAAAATAAAAGAGATGATTTTTGGACATTAACATTTGATGCGGGGTGATTTGGACCGTCTGTGGGGTGATTTGGTCCAGTGTGTGTTTCATTGAAAAAAAAACATACTTATGTTTATGTAAAGTATTTTGGGATAATGTTACAATCAGTAACAATGTTTTGTGATTAATACCAGGTGTCTTGGCCAGATTCCAGACCAGAAAAGTTGGATTGACACCATCTAGAATTATGCATGAATCTTTTTACTGTTGGTCGACTATTTTCGAACACTTTTGATGCTTGGTCAAAGAAAATCCGTTCTCGATGCCCTGCGTTGCTCTTTCAAGCTCTCCCTTCTTCCAACGTTGTCTGTCCATCCTCTATTTGTAATACAGCGGCATCTGGAATCAATTAGACCAAAAAAAAGTCTCAAACCTGTAGGACCAATTCACCCCACAGAAACGTGTCCATGTCACCCCACACAACACGCAAAAATTAAAATGCAATTAATTTCATTTATTGTTATCAAACTTACAGTTTCGCTACATCAAATTGTTCCTTTTCTGTAGGCGAACAGAACTTTTCTGCACAAAACACAAAAAGTTTGTTTAATTAGTGGGAAAAACCTTAAAACCACTATCGGAAAACTCACATTTTTTGACGATCAAAGTGCTTGCTGTGTTTATGCTACCATTTCCATCTACTTTTGAAGTTTTACCAAATTTGTTTTCCTTTAGGTACATACGGTTCAACAATTAAAGGAAATGACATTATAAAAAACCCAAGTTGAGTCGTAATTTTTGAGATAGAGAGGTGGTCCAAATCACTCCATATGACTAAATCATCCCGTGTTACCCTACAAAGAATCGATCCAAAAAATCGGAAATCGAAATGGAAGAGATCGATCTTCTGAAAATCGATCCAAGATCGCCCAATCCTAGAATAGAGTAATCCAGCCAAGATGGAAACGAATAGGCGTGAACAAGTATTACCACCCTAGCGCAGATTGAAACATTTGAGCAGTATTGAACCTGCGAGAATGCAACGAGATGATGATGACGCTGGCTGTGTGGAAAAGCGATTGTCTGCAGCGTCCTTGTTTGGGATCTAACCGCCGACTGGCCACGTTACGACAGAATGCGAGCACACAAACTTACTCTCTAAACCGCAAGGACCAAAACGAAGAAGGAATGTGTCTGTTTGAATGCTGATGTGTGCCGTTGGCGAGTGGACCATACCAAAGCTTCAGAATCGAGTGGTTGGGACGGCGCAGAAACGGTGTAGCATTGACTCTCTATTTCGGAGCAACACCAGGAGTAATTTTATGTGTTCGTCGGGATAATCGAGATAAGACTTCGGTGTTGATGTGTGAAATCGTGAGCGGAGGGTGTAATTTCGGTTTCGACATGTGGGATTCAGACGTTCCAACCGTTCACGTGGTTTCAACGTAAGATAGACTGGAAGATGTTTCTCATGTCGGTACAATTTCGATACGCTGATAAGTGCCATACATTTTCACGTCCTATCTTTGCGATGCAGAAGCATTTGAAACTGATTGCAATTGGACTGATCCCGTCGACAGCTACCCATCAACATTTTTACCAACGGTGATATGTTCCTGAGGTAATTATGAATGGTTCCCAAGTGGTCGAATCCAGATTCACTTACCGCCATCAACTGCCCCTTCAATTCCCAGATCATGTTCCGAGGGCCAAATTATATCATTAAACCTTCCTTCGCAATTCGCCGACGGCACGTGTGCGGGTTTTTGAATTGTCATTATTTTTGCAAACGACATGAAAACAACCACAGAGTTAATAATATATCAGAAGAGCCGGAGCCTTGATGTTTCGAGAGCGCATACAAATTTTCAACGTGCGAAAAAGCATAATCAAAACCGATCGGACATCACCTCTAATTAAGTTTAATTAAACTCCGCCATAGTTTCGATCCGGGGCGGCAGAAATAATCTCGACAGCCCGTCGACAAAAGATGTCATTAAAACTTTTTTCCCTTCCGATGGGAATCGACTCCAAACTGGGAACTGGGGATGCACGGAAGGTTGCCGCCTTGCAAGACGGATGCAATTTTCCCTTCTGAATGGGATTGTATGCTGGCTGGGAACAAAAGCCCGAGAAGATTAACATGGGCAAGTGAGCATTTGTTATCAAGTGATTCAATATGCTTCCCTGTTTAGTTTAATAGAGCTTTATACGCTTTGCTCATTTCGGATTGATGTGGGGGCGCTTTGTTTCGCTGGGTGGAAAGTGCAGCTCGTAAAGCGAGGGAATCGTCCAGAAATAAAACTCTACACTCACAACATCCCCTCATGTGGTGCCGCTTGATGTTGAAATTTCACACCTGCGGTGTTTTATTTCCAAGCTCTCGAAACTGCATAGTGGAAATGGAAGTGAATGGCATGTTGGAAATTTTGGTAACCTGTGGTAAATTTAAACATGATGCTCGTGCTGTTTTGTACTGGCAACAGTGGACGTAGTTTGTGAGTTTGTTTATTGATATGGATCTCGTTTGCTCCGTTTCTATTTGTAAGTACACTGGAGTCGCTTTTTACGCGGGGGATACGTGCCGCGTAAAAGAAAACCGCGTAAATTCCTAAATCCCCGTAAAAAAAAACCGCGTAAATTCCAAAATCCGCGTAAAGTTAAACCGCCTAAATTCCAAAATCTGCGTAAAGATAAACCGGGTGAATTTTAAAATCCGTATAAAAATTCAACAAACAGTGAACTATTAATTAAAAATGCAACTCATATTTTAACAATTGATTAACTGATTATTTTGTATGCTGCAATCATGATATCTGTATCTCCTTTAATTTCTCAGCTACTAATCAGTGATACAATACAAACTTATTTCGTGAAAAGTCACATTAATTAGCACATTGAATTTGTACGCGGTTGATACGTGCTGCGTAAAAGAAACCGCGTAAATATCGAAATCCGCGAAAAAAAACCGCGTAAATTCCGAAATCCACGTAAAAAAACCGCGTAAATTCCAAAAATCGCATAACATAAAACCGCGTAAAAATCGACTTCAGTGTACGCTTCTTATTGTGCTTCTACTTTTATGACGTAGAGAACCATCATCCTCATCCCAAAATATCTTTCACGTAATAGCATATTATGCAGGGTATGGTAGTTCATCGAGAATCTACAGTTAGCAGTTTAGGTAAAAATGCGAATCATGGGTTGTCCGAAAAGTAATTGCCGTTTTTTCCATTACAAATACAATACATTTTTTGTACATAAAATGAACGCATAAATATGAAATTTGCATCATTTTAGAGATTAAAATCTCAAGTGTTGTAATATTCTTCGAACAAATTTTTACCTTAGTGTGTGTAGATGTAGTGGACAAAAACATTGGAAAGAAATAAAAAGTCACAGGAGGGTTGTGTCCGAGACATGACCGCATAGTTGACGTAGGATTCCGTTAGGCTTTCTGTTGATTTTGGATATTTCTTCAAACATTTCTTCTTACATCGTTAAACTCTTTGATCATGATTTGGTGGTTTTGTTTGGTTGTAGGGTTTTGTTAGTTCACTCCACCAGTGTTTACCGAGTGACGATGACAGAAAGATGGTAAAAAGTCGTTGGATGGTGCGTATCAGATAAAAGATACTGAAGTGGAACGAGATATGCTGAAAACCGCCCACTGTGATGCCAGACGACATGCCTCCTGTGATATATATGGATGAAATGAAGAAAAAAAAATAACCAATGCAATATAAGATCATTACCAATACCGAGCACAACTATCAATTTTTCCATCAGTAAAAACATGTTACTTTAATATAGAGAAAACATATTTGAAATGGAAAAGATAATTTTCTTTTGTAATTTTTACTTTCTGAGTGTTTATTCAACCCAATACGAATTTTAATTGATATATTTAATAGGAACAAAAGCTCCCCCTACTTTCATGTATTTGCAATACCGATTTCCCCCTGGCAGCTTGGGTTTCATGTCTCTGTTAGGGAATGCATTTCGGTAGGAACGAAAGCTCCCCCTACTTTCATGTATTTGCAATTCCGATTTCCCCCATGCAGCTTGGTTTTGATGTCTCTGTTAGGGAACACATTTCGGTAGGAACAAAAGTTCCTCCTACTTTCATGTATTTGCAATTCGATTTTCGATTTTCAAATTGTACCCCAATATATTCCCGAAAGACGTAATCCTACGTCAAAAGTCAATTTCTTCTGTTTTTCTTTTTGATTTTGTGGATTAACACAATGTTCAATTATAAATCCAATTAGCCTTATCAACCAGCTTTCTTTCGATGATTAATCTATTGAGTTGGGGAATAAGTTTGCAGCGTTCAGTGGCAACCTGAGTTTAGGCATGAGAATAGGTCTTAAACTATATAAAATACCGCTAGGGTACCAATTACCGTATATTCAATACCGATTAGGGTGACTCTATGCAAGAAAAACAATAATTTTCTCAATAATTCTTTTTCGTTTTTTTTTTAATTTGGCCTGAAAATACATGTCACCCTCCATTTTTATTCCCCTCACGTATTCTCCATCGTGATTCTAGTATTTTGGTATGAACAAAATCCAAATAATTGGCCCATCGTTCGTTTCCCAAACAGAACATAATTATTTACGTTGTTAAACACACTCGACAAAAAAATTAGAGTAACAAAGTGCGAAGTCGGAAATTTAAAGTGATTTTTGACATGCTGTAACTTCGTAAAAAATCAACGCATATCGATGAGATGTGCATCATTTTGAAGCTACAACTTTCGTGTGTTCAAACAAAAAATGAAGTCTTCGATGATTTTCTTTACAAGACTACACGCATTTGGTGCCACACGTTGCTGGATGTATTTGGTGCAATGACAAAAGCGTAGATTACCTCATAGGGGAGATGAGTGTAAGACGGAAATGTTAAGGAAAACTTCAATTGTATCTTTGGAAACTCATGTTTTCAAAAATTTAAAAGCGGTTTCTTACAGTTCAATATACTGGTTTTCGAAATAACTGACCAAATGTTTTATAAAAATGTGTTTTTCCATGTTTTTTAACTGAAATTGAAACAAGCCGAAAAGTAGAACATTTTTATCGGTGCGGGTATAATGGACATGTAGTGGGGGGAATATGGACAGGTTCATAACATACGAAGCGTAGAGGTTGATCGCTCGCGAGACGAATAATTTCACTCTCTCTCAGTGTTTGTGCGTCCAGTTACTGAAATAGAACAAAAAGAGAAAGCAATATAAAAGTTCAATATTCTTCCCTTCACCATCATGCATTGGATGTGCAATTATTTCAATAATTGAAATTTACCACTTACGAATGAATTTACTTTTTCGTACATATCTAATATCACTTCTCTGTTAACTCACAATCCGAAATATAACCATCAGCGAATTCAATTTTGCAATTAACCCCTCAAAATGCTTAATATTGAAGCCGCAAAAATTACATCCACACGCGGAATCACGTTTGATTTTTGGTTTTTGTTTCCCTATTCCACTTTCAATCAGTATTCATTGTCATAGGATGGTTTAAATATTATGGAATAGCATGTAGAAGGATTCCCCATCAACAGAAATTTGAAATTCATAATGCAACTATACGAATCAACCACCTGTCCATTATACCCCCACTGTCCGTCTTACCCGCGGCTCCCCTATGCACATTTTTAGTGTGTTCAGTCGGCAAAGTACACCACGAGGAATTCAATAGTGTAATTTCCTCGAGAACTACGCATCCCTATATTTCAATCCGATCGAGTCAGAAATACCCGAACCGATCGCAACATTATATTCTATAAACCGTTCGAATCAAATTCAATCGGGTTGGGCAAATGTGGCAACCTTAACACATTAGGGATCGGAAAGAAATCTGTAAGATATACGCCTTCCCAGACACTTTTTGACTTGTGTGAAGTTAGCGGATGAAAGTTCAGCAAATAAACGTTTTTGTTGCGTGCAAGTTTCTGTTCAACGTCTTCAGTTGAAATGAATTGATTGTGTATCAAGTAACAACCTTCAAAATCATGTTCATCGGATAGAGAATTGAATCATTCATCTTTCCACATAATTCTTTTTTTTTCTTGAATTATCTTATTATTATCTGAAAAAATCACACATATCTATAAAAGGCGTAGGAACACATTTAAATACAAATTATAGTAGTACTGAATCTCTAAATTCTCAAAAAAAAAATCAATATTCCAAGATTTTTTTGGTACTCAATTTTTTTTAGGAATTTTGGTCAAAATAGTCACAATTTCTATACAATAGAATATACAATAGAATATACAATAGTAATTTTTACTTCCTTTTTACTTTTTACTTCCTTACACAGCCAGACCCTTTCACCCGTACAATTCGTGAACGTTTTGGCCAATAATTTTTCTGATACCCTTTTCGGACCAATGAGGATTTGGCTAAAGATAAATAAAAGTATTCTTTATCGAATGAGTACTATCTCGAAAATGTGTTTTGGGTCCTTTCAAAAACTTTTTTTAAATTTTCTTTAAATTAATTTATTTCACCCATACAAGTTGTACAGGTTTTGACTATAACTTTTCTTAGACTCTTTTTCGACCAATGAAAATTTGGCTAAAGATAGATAAAAATGTTCTCTATCGAATGAAAATTGACTCGAAATTGTGTTTTGGGTCCTTTCAAATAACTTTTTGACGTAGAACTACGTCTTTCAGAAAGGGTGCCAAATCAGAAAAATTTATGAAATAAAGTTAACGTTAATAACTATTTTCACTGTGAACGAATTCTTATTATTTGCATACCAATCGAATCGGAAATTCTCTAAGATTTGATATGCTATACAGGCAAACCTTTTTTTGTGCGGGAGATAGGGACCGCACAAAAAAGTCGCATAAAAAAATCGTGCAAAACTTCACCAGTAGCTTTAAAAATCGTGTTCGGTGCACATTTTGGAAAAAAAAACTTTTTTTGTGCGGTAGATAGGGACCAGACAAAAAAAAAAGGTTTCCCCCAAGAAAATAACTCAAATCCACGCCATTCACCGTTCAATTTCCTTTCGTTTCCCTGCTTTGCGATGGGACGCTGCCTTTTCGGTTGCGCGTGGCGGTTTTGTGCTTGTAGTTGCATGCCGAAACGTGTTGCTGTTAGAAATCATATCATGCAAAAACTTAGAAAAACTTAGAGCATTTGATGAGAGAAAGGGAGTGATTTCAGAAGTGGATAATTGAGACGCAAATATGCTTTTTTCGCACTGAAAAGCAAATAAAAAAACTAAATGGACGATAACTTCGTCAAATATGCTTCTTTTCATTCACCGTACGAAAAAAACACAAAAAACCGCACAAGAACAGAAAATCGCTCAAAAAAATCGCACAAAGAAAAATTCGCACAAAAAAACCGCACAAAAACAGGTTTTACTGTACATTACAATTTGCTAATCTCTAAACGGTTCAATTTCATGAAAACTTGTAGAACTTCCTTTTTTCCCATACATTTGTTCTGCCGATTTGTGTGCTAACCCTACCCGTATTTCGAATGCTTATAACTCGAACATTTCTCAACAGATCGGAATGATGTGTGCGTCTATCACAATTAATAAAATGTTATTTTTCATGAGATGAACAATTGAATAATTGTAAAATGTCAAGCGTTATCTAAACGCCCTAACTACCAAGTTTTGATTGGCCCGATTTACGGTTTCCCCAACACAGACTTCAAAATCGATGTACCTGTGGAAATCCGCTTAGCAAATACATGCAAGTCGGGGTATTTTTCGGTGTTGACTACTTTTGTACTCGCTTGTCGTTGTGCAGATCGGAATATGTTTCCCTTAAACGTACTTTGAAACTGAGAAGCCTGGGAAAATCATCATTTCAGAAACTAGAAGTGAATGAACTTTCGCGGTTCGAGAAAATGTAAGGGAAATGTAAAATACAATGATCGTTTGACAATTCTTCCGTTCGCATATTTTTGGTAGTCCTAGGCATCACCAAACGTAAAAGAACATCCTACAAATTCATTTGTTGAGGAGTCTGGCTCCTTTAAACTTATGTATCTGCCTGTAAGAATAAACGATTTAAAAAATATATATTTGTAACGAACCCAATTCACATTTGGACGTCGAAGTGAACACGTACAAAAGAGTGCTCTTGAGGAAACAAAAGTGGTTGTTCACACCAAGTGTGTGCATTGTGTACACTGTGTACATTGTGCACATTGTTAACGGAATCTATTTAAACAATAGATTGAAAATGGAAACTAGAAAGAATACTTTGAGAATGGCTTTTGCCAGATCAGCAAAGGTTCCGGCGCATCTTGATGTACTAAAGTTTATGATGAAAGTGTTGAGAATTCCTGCAACCGATGTCCATTCCGTATACAAGGACGAGAACGACCAGAAGTTTTATGTAAAATTCATCGATGATGAAAGCTTCAACCGATTCACAAGTTCTATGGATGAACAGTATGCATTCCAATATAGTGACGGCGAGATAACACGAATCCAATTGGAATTGGCTAGCCGACAATTCAAATACATCCGTATATTCAACCTGCCCCCCGAAACAGCCGACAAAGATATCGCTGTTGCTCTTGGCCAGTTTGAAAGGATTCGACAACACGTCCGGGAAAGATATCCCGCGGAGTACGGATACCAAGTGTTTAGCGGAATAAGAGGGGTGCATATGGAGATCGAGAAAGATATCCCGGCGAACCTCTACATTGGACACTTCCGAGCAAGACTGTACTATGAAGGGCTCAAAAACAAATGTTCCTTTTGTAAAGGAGAGGGACATATTAAGGCAGAATGTCCCAAACTAGCCAGTTTGAGAGAAAATCCAAACGACAGTCATCTATATAGCCGAGTCACAGCCAACCTCAAAGTTGCCACGAGAATGGAAAGCTCAATGGACGGCCCATCGACATCAATGACAGTTTTCCAGATTTCGAAGAAAAAAAGAGAAAGCGATGTGAAAGTAGCAGACTCAAACGCCGTGATCAACCGAACAGTGCTCATGAACAAAGATGGAGAGAGTAACGGTCAAAAAACAATAGAAGAGAATGTGACTACAGTATCGGCTGCTACTATTGATGCTTAACACAATGCAACAACACCGACGATCATCAACGAAGTTGATGGCGACACCGTACAGGCATCGACAGTTACCGACAAAGACGAGGATGCACGGAAGGAGGGAAGTCAACAATTGAAACGACCACCGGGAACAACTTCGGAAACAGAGAGTTCGGATGCTGATACAGGTAAGGGACGAGAAAAAAAGAAGAAAACTAAAAAGACGCCAAACAGTCAAAAGAAAATCGCTACAAGAGGCCATTCGAAACAGTGAGCACCATGAATCAATGCCATTTACCACTATTAATATAAATAGTTAGAAATACGATTTTTATCGTATCAAAAAGTTTTAATGATTATTTTGTTCAACCCATGTGTTCAAGAAGTGTATGTTTTGGAAGTGTTTATAATGATTTTTTTTTTTTTATACTTTTTAGATTTTTTGATTTCGGAATTCGATTTGCCTTTCTAATATCCAATGCCGTTCATACGTAGAATTGCAACCATCAATTTAAATTCAATTACTTGCCGCGTTAAACAACAACTTTTGAAAGAATTTGTATGGGATAATGATCTCGATATTATTTTCATGCAAGAAGTAGCATTTGAAAATTTTTCGTTCCTCCCAACGCATACAGCGTTGATTAACATCAGTGACGAAGGAAAAGGTACTGGTATTCTTTTACGTAATTGTATTGAAATTTCTAATGTAGTAATGAATCCAAATGGTCGATTAATGTCCGTGGTTGTAGATGGAATCAATTTCGTCAATGTTTACGCTCATTCTGGTTCAAAGTATAAACGAGAGAGAGACCTGCTTTTCACTGAAGAAATTTTGGTGCATTTGACAGAATTCAGAGAAAACGTGATATTAGGTGACTTTAATTGTATTTTAGAGAGGAGTTACTCCAATGGTACCGTCAAAAGTATTTGTATTGGCTTGAAGAGATCAGTAGCCGCGCTAGATTTGAAGGATGTTGAATTAGCAAAAAATTCAAATGGTAAATTCACATTCTGTAGAGGAGACTCAAAATCGCGACTTGATCGCATCTATGGTTCAGTAAGGTTTGTAGGTTTCAGTAGAAATGTGGAGACAGTTGCTGTGCCCTTCTCGGATCACCACAGTGTGATATTCAAACTAGAAGTCGAAGATGTTGGCTTCAATTTTTATGGTCGAAGTTATTGGAAGATGAATACTGCGTTGCTTGGTGATGAGGATATTCAAAATAGATTTAAGGCTACATACATGCAGCTGCAGCAGATAAATTCCTATCAGAATTTGAAGTTATGGTGGAACAATAACGCAAAAAAGTGTATTAAGACCTTCTTCAGAAATGAGATGTATTCAATAAATCATCAATTGAGCCGAGAGAAAAACTTCCTCTATGCATGTCTCAAGGAAATTGTGGAAAAACAAAACCAGAAAGTCGATGTCTCATCGGAGCTCGCGGTAGTTAAAACTAAATTGATGCACTTAGAAAAGCAAAGGATGGACAAATTCAAGTATAAGTTGAAGTCAAACACCATTTGTAATGATGAAAATTTGTCCTTCGTTCAAATAACGTCTTTCATCAATCAATCCTCCCAGTCCAAGTTGTTAAAATTACAAATAAACGGCGCCATTACCTCAAATCACAATTTTCTTAAACGTGAAATATTCAATCATTTTTCGGAAAATTTTAAGAAACAGCCGGATTCTTGCAGGATTTATGAAAATGTACTAGCAGTTCTTGATAAAAGACTAGACGACAATGATAGATCGAGTTTAGTCAGACCAATTGCGTTGGAAGAAATAAAATTTACAATTAAAACGGCTTCGAAAAAGACATGTCCTGGGCCGGACGGCATCAATTATGAATTTTACTGACCATTCTTCGATTTAATTAAAAATTATTTACTAACAATTTTAATTCTTTTCTCGTTGATGGCGAGTGTCCTCCAGATTTATTTTCCGCTGGTATCATAGCTCTTATTCCAAAAAAAGGGAATCAATACAATTTGAAAGATAAACGACCAATCAGTATGTTGAATACTGACTATAAAATATTCACAAAAATTCTTTATAACCGTATACAACCCATGCTAGAAAAATTGCTTGGGCCTGAACAGTCAGCGTGCATCGCAAATAGATCTTGTGTGAATGTGTCTTTTGCGAAATTTGTTGATCAAGTCCAATCGCAGTCGTAGGTTTAAGGGAGTAGTATTGAGTGTAGACCTTGAGAAAGCATTCGATAAAGTTGACCATGATTTTTTATGGGCTGTGTTAAGCAAGTTTGGATTTCCCTTAAAATTTATCCAGTGTCTGCGCATGCTGTATAAAAATGCTACCTCTAAAGTGCTGTTTAATGGGTTTCTAACATCTTCATTTCCGATTTTAAGCTATATATATATTAGGCAGGGATGCCCAATGAGTATGACATTATTCGCGTTGTATCTAGAACCGCTGATTAGAATGATGCACCAAAATATTAGAGGTGTTTTAGTGGATAATGTTATTATTAAAGTAAATGCATACGCAGATGACTTAAACCTTTTCATTAGAAATGATAGCGAGTTTGATGAGATTTTGCAGTTAGTCAACTATTTTAGCATCTACTCAAAAATCAAATTGAATTTGGAGAAATCACAGTTTTTGAGATTAAACAATTGTGTTGTAGGGCCACAGATAATCCAGGAATCGAGTGAGATTAAAATACTAGGGATTAAATTCTCAGAGAACTATAAACACATTTTTTTTTTTTTTATCCAAAATATATATTTTATTAAGGCTCATATGGCGTCAGCCTAACGGGGCCGGGAGTTCAATATTTTGACAATGTTTGCTTAGACTATGTTAGTAATATGTAACCGATTACTCGCGGTTGACTCGAGGTTAGTATTACAAGTGTTCTCATAATTGGTATGTCGCAGTCTTCGATGCTCTGTACGTGTGCCCGACACGGGATACTTCCTATTGGGATGCAGCTGACCATTAATCAGCAACGCCCCCCTAGTCTGTACCCCATATCTAGCGTGGTGCGTCTTTCTCGACTCAAGGAATCCAGGATAGAATGGCGGCGCAATCATCAGCTCGTGTAGAGTTGTCATGAGCGGTACAACCTTTGGCTCTTGTTGAATAATCAGTGGACTGCACAACCTTCGGCCCGTGCATCTGTAAAGAGTGTGTGTATGTATTGCCGCGACTAAGTAAAAGTTTATCGATCGGATAGGAGGGATATGAAACGGGGACACAACGAAGGAAACATCATTAAACGTTGACATCGGCGTTTCTGAGGAACAGGTATAGATGAAGCAGAAGATCAGGATCCCGGCTACCTAAGATATCCCGGACGGGGATATCCGATTGTCTGCCTTGTGCTCTCAGTGCTCTAGAGAGCTGAGAGCGAGCAGCATGGAACCGGATACACGACCAGACAACATGCTCGATGTCGTGGTAGCCATCGCCACAATCACAAAGATTGTTTGCTGCGAGCCCAATGCGATAGAGATGCGCGTTTAGGTTGTAGTGATTGCACATAAGCCGAGATATCACGCGAATGAAATCACGACCTACATTCAATCCCTTGAACCATGCACTCGTCGAGACCTTAGGGATAATCGTGTGTAACCAACGACCGAACTCATCACCACTCCACATGCGCTGCCAACTTACGAGCGTATACTGACGAGGAATGTGGAAAAATTCATTATATACAATTTGTCTTTCAAAAAGTGTGCCTTCTACAGCGCCCACCTTAGCTAGCGAGTCCGCTTTCTCATTCCCCGGAATCGAGCAATGAGAGGGAACCCATACTAAGGTAATCTTGAATAATTTTTCGACCAAAACACTCAATAGTTGTCTTATTCTAGTTAGGAAATAAGATGAGCGTTTATCAACCTTCATTGAGCGGATTGCCTCTATTGAGCTGAGACTGTCTGAAAAAATAAAATAGTGGTCGATGGGCAATGTTTCAATGATCCCTAATGCGTAATATATCGCACCCAGTTCAGCGACATACACGGAACAAGGATCTTTGAGTTTGAAAGAGGCACTGGAATTTTCATTGAAGATGCCGAAGCCAGTGGACTCGTTTATGAATGAACCGTCAGTAAAGAACATTTTATCAGATCCAACTTTCCCATATTCTGCCGAAAATATCGGCGGAATAGAATCGGAGCGTAGGTGATCTGGGATTCCATGGATTTTTTGTCGCATGGACAGATCAAAAATGACAGAGGAATTGCAGAAGTATGGGAAGCAAACTTGGTTGGAGATGCCTGGTGAAGGGTGCACGTCGTGGGTAAGGTACTCATGGTATATAGACATAAAACTTGACTGAGGAGTCAGTTGGAGTAGATTTTCGAAGTTATCAATCACCAATGGATTCATGATCTTGCAACGGATGAGAAATCTGTAGGATAATTCTGTGAACCGAAGAGTAAGCGGGGGTACTCCTGCCAAAACTTCGAGACTCATCGTATGTGTCGAATGCAAACACCCCATGGCTATACGCAAGCAACGATATTGTATTCTCTCCAGCTTGAGAATATGAATCCTGGCAGCTGATCGGAAGCAAAAACTGCCATATTCTAACACTGACAATATCGTTGTTTTGTACAACTGAATGAGGTCTCCTGGATGGGCACCCCACCATGTTCCGGTTATTGTTTGGAGAAAATTGATTCTTTGCTGGCATTTCTGTTTCAAATACGCAATGTGTCTCCCCCAGGTACACTTAGAATCAAAATATACACCCAGGTATTTGAAAAACATAGAGTGTTGGATCGTTTTGCCGGATAGGTGAAGCTGGAATTGGGCGGGTTCGTGCTTCCTAGAAAAAACGACCATTTCGGTTTTCTCCGTAGAGAATTCGATACCCAGCTTGAGGGCCCACGTGAACAGATTGTGCAGGGTATCTTGCAACGACTTTTGCAGAACGACGGGATTAGTACCCGTGATGGAAATAACTCCATCGTCTGCAAGTTGTCTCAGCGTGCAGTCTCTAGTTAGACAATCATCCATATCATTGACGTAAAAACTGTACAAGAGGGGGTATATAAACACATGATTGATTCCAATTATGATGATGTGATTAAAAATATCAATTTCGTTTTATCACTGCACTATAGAAGAAGACTGAACCTGTTTCAGAAAGCATGGCTTTTGAACACTTTCATACTGTCTAAATTGTGGTATGTAGCGCATCTTTTTTCGCCCAACAATAAACATATCGCCCTAGTGAGAAATTTTTGCGGGAAATTCATTTGGAAGGGCCAGTTTTATAAAGTGGAGAGAAAAGAGTTGTACTTACCTGTGTGCAAAGGCAGCCTCTCTCTTGTCGATGTAGAGTCAAAAGTTAAAGCACTATTCATTAGAAACATTGTTTTGCCGAAAAATGGAACCGTAGCTGATGAATTTATGCTTCAACAAGGAAATAACGTAGGTCTCACAAAAAACACGCGTGAATGGATTCAGTTAGCACAAAACCTAAGAAACATGAATTATATATCCTGCAAACAATTCTATGACAATCTCATGAACACATCAAAAACCACGATCAAGCAACAAATGTTCAGACCAAATTTGCAGTGGGAAAATATTTTTGAGAATACCAGTCGAAGTTTTCTGTCATCTGATGCTAAGTCTGTTTTATTTTTAGTAACAAGAGATATTATTCCATCCAAGCAAAAACTCTTCAACCATCGTGTAAGAGGCACTGATTCACCCACGTGTGATTCTTGTGGAAGAATAGATACAGTGGAGCATAGAATCAAACATTGTTTGGCTTCAAATCTTATTTGAAGATGGCTGAATCAAATAATTAAAAGAAGACTTAGAATCAATGTGAATGATGCGCAGGAATTGTTGCTCTGTGGCATTAGTGACAGAAATGCGAAGTATAAAGCTGCATTATGGTTAATGGTTGAAACTATGTCGTATTGTTTGAGCAATTATAACTGTGGATGCTTAAGCGAATTGCAGAGAAGAATCCGAGTATCGCGATGTAATCAAAGAGAGCTAATTGTAAAACATTTTAAACACTTCTTGGACATTCTTTAAGAAAGCAAATTGTATTCTATTTAGAAGTTGTAAAGAAACAGGCATGGTGTAGGATATAGCTTTATATTTGTTGAAATGTACTTGTTGAAATATTGAATAAAAAAAAAGAACATAATCTATTACAAAAATTTCTATGCATTCTAAAAAAATATTCGAAGTGGTAAACAAGTGGATTGCATAATATAAATGCGTAGTTCTACGTCTAAAATATGCGGTCGTGTCCTAGATACAACCCCATACAATTTTTTAAATTTTCTTTGAATTTTTTATTCTCTCCCATACAAGTTGTATAGTTTTTGGCCTATAACTTTTCTTAGACCCTTTCCCGACCAATGAAAATTGGGCTAAAGATAAATAAAAATATTCTTTATCGAATAAGTACTATCTCGAGAACATGTATTCGGTCGTTTCAAATATCTGTTTTTTTTTTTCAATTTTCTTTAAAATAATTAAATTACCCCATACAACTTGGGCTATAACTTTTCTCATACCCTTTTTCGATTAATAAAATTGTGGCTGGGAGGTAGGTAAAATATTTGTCTATCGAATAACTTCGATAACTCTATTCGAACAACTTTTTTTTGATTTTCAAAATTCTGTATATTTTCCTATATTGACCCATGCTCACATTTCAGTCTATAACTCTCCTCTGTCTTGATCAAGAAATAAATGATCTATGTGAAAAGATGAATGATTCATTTCTCTATCTAATGAGCATGATTTGAAGGTTGTTACTTGATAAACAATCAATTTATTTCAACTGAAATAATTCATTAAATCCAGCAAGATGTTGAATAGAAACTTGCACGCAGCAAAAACTTTTATCCGCTAACTTCACACATAGAGGCGAATGAACTGCAAACCTGTAAAGCCTCTCAAAAACTTGCAAGCCACTTCACACAAGTCAAAACGTGCGGTGCCAGGAGTATGTCTTACAGATTTCTTCCCGGTCCTTGAAGTGTTAATTGAATAATTGTCTTTGATAATGATTTTATATTATAGATAAATTTATGACAGAAATTCCAGGAGATTTATAGAAAAATAATTAAATTAGGGTCAGAACTGTGTCTTCTAAGTATTAAAACAGCATTGAGTAATAACTTTCATTCAAATTTTAGCAATTTAAAATTGCTTCCGGGTTTGCTAATGGCGGAATATGGTTGACTGTTCGATATTGTTACCACAAACATGGTTCATGGCCTTTTATGCTGTCTGGCGTATCTTTGGTCCTCAATTTATAAATGTGACCCAGCAGTATTAAATTTAGCTGTCCAAACGGGAAATGCGTATTTTTCATCATTTTATAGGATATAAGTTAATATAAGAACAGTTTTTTCCAGGACCTCCATTTGATGTATCAAACGAGTAAAAATTACAGAATAATGGAAAAATTCAATTCAAATGAAATTACTACAAACAATCACAGTCCTGCGTCAAGCTCCCGTCCGTATCCATAGGCTCAGGCCACTCCTCCTTTTTCTATGTTTACATAATACAGTAAAACCTCGATTATCCACTAGTGGATGGTCCGCTGTACGCTGTGTTTTAGGGCTTAAATGAAACACTTGTCATACTACAGACCTTCCAGCGCCACTCAAGAAACGAATGCCTGAAACCGAGCATCATAAAAGTCACCATAAAATAAATTCGTATTTGATTTCCGTTTCGTGCACATCGTTCCATCGGCCGCAATGTGTACGTAGTAACGGCAGAATCGCCCGGAAAATGTTGTACAACCAGTCAACCAAGTTGTTTCATATGTGAGCAGAACAGCACAGTACAGGAACCGTATGGTTCACACAAATTGCCCCCAAGAAATGAACGCTCGAAAAAAAGTAAATAACCGGCCAAATTAAAAACCTCGGATCAACCAACATTTTAATTATGATTTTTTCGGGCAGCTCGCTTAAATCATTGATATGCTTTTGATGGGTTTATGAGATTTATGATTTCTGGCGAAATGCACGCTGCATTTTTTAATCTTCGTCAGTCGTCCGGACCGCGAGGCGATGTTTGTTGAGGGGAGTGACGTGATTGAATTTTGACTGATTTGAGATGCTTGGCGGCGGAACATTCCCAGCGCCTGGGTAGGGTCTGAATGGACATTGGTGCTTATCCAAACAGACACATGTTTGCAATTCGATGGAAATTCCAATAATAACTTTATGCTCAACGGAGATCAAGAGAAGTACATTATTAAAAATAATATTTTGTTTTCGGAATGGCACTCATAAAAGCATACTTTATTCCAAAATAAGGAGAAGCAAAAATAAATAAATTAAAAAATCGCTTATTGTGATATCTATGGGTTCCGAAGTTTTGCGAGAGGAGCCATAAAATCGGTTCTCGCCTTCCCGAGCTGGGAATGAGCTCGCAAGGATACGTGTGTGTATATGCATTTATATGTGCTTTCGGTGCATTGAGGCGTAAAAGCTTTGCTGGATGCACGTCAGCGGTCTGGTTTCTGCTGCTCTAGCAGCAAACTCCAACTTTGGGCCATTAAAATCTTTTTGACGACTTTGGCAAACGATCCTTCTACGTTCCGAAGCTGTGATCGTTACTCTTTGGCTGATGGGTTCCGCCGCACCCAACGCACACAGCCCCTTCCCTGGCCTACCCACTTGTGCTGTAGGAAATGCAATTTTCTATGTTCGTTTCCTGCATACGGGATTTATTGTTGCAACCAGACGCTAATGATAAATTTTACTTCGCAAAAGGATATTAAAAAGTGTTTATGGCTCCATCAGGATTATTGTTAATGGCAGTGAAGGTGAGCCCGCAACCAGCAGAGCAGTGGGTCCTTTGGGGGAAGGATTGAACGGCAGTAATTTAAATTCGGAACTAGAACAGTCAATAGCGCCAACTGCGCTAAATCAAGAAGATTGAGTGTGAAATAAAGCGCTCGCCTTCGAGTATAAAATTGTAAGCTGCAAACCCACAATATTACTACTTCATATTTCACGAATTCCAATACTAAATTGGTTGTGATAATCAAGCCGTCTGTTTAATTACTTATATCACATATATGATGAAGGTATTACATAATGATAGCAACATTGCCATTGCTGTAATTCATAACACTTTTTTTTCGAATTTATAAACTCCTGTTCAAACGAGCACAACGACGCAACAGTTAATTTAGAAAAATGTATGAAACAAATTCGTCGGAAAAACATCCATAAATGTTGGCACAGATCTTGCCGCCTCTCGTTTAACGAATTCCTAAGAAAACGATGAACCGGACCACCACATTGCATCGGTTTAACGTGCCACATACAGTCGAACATAATTGATTGCTGTCTACCGACTGAGAGATGGTTGGATATATGGCGAAAAAAATGCTAACACTGATTGTGAACTGAATTCCACGCAAGCCACACTAATCACGCAAGTACGCACAGCACCCCGAAACCCGGCACCAGAGGCGGTAGCGATATGATTCTATCGGACAAATTAGACAGCGCGCTGGTTCCCCTTCAACTGCTACCAACCGAGCGATTCCACGGGCAACGACACGCCATCTAAATTATAATTTGTGACTAATTCGTTTAAATTAGACGATGAATAAGTAATATACATAATTTGAACCGTGCAAAACATTTATGCGTTCGGCGTGTGCTGCTATTTTCCTCTGATTTGTGTCTCGCCAGCCCGATGTGGGACTTTCCCGAGAGTGGAGGACACCGAACCCCGCCGGAGGCGCAAATCTCTAGCGTGCGTTGTATTTCTCTCTCCGAGAAAGCATCAATCCGGTGGGGTATTAGGGCGGCGGGGTTATCGTTATACTCGTTGAAGGTTGTCGGAATGGTTGGCAAAACCATTTATCTAGCTAGCTACCTAAATATATTGTTGATGTTTCGGAAAGATAATTACCGGTTGTGTTACACTCACCCGAATACCATTCACCCGGAAGACATTCACCCGAATGTAACAAATACCCGAATGCGACATTTACCCAAATATAGCATTTACATTTACATTTATTCACAAAACGTCAACAGACTTTACATGAGTGCCCTAATGATCAAACCTTACTACTAATCTACAAATACTTCTTAAAACTTATTTGTAAACTTAAAACTTATTTGTAAACTAAATCTATGTGAGGACTACAGAGTACAGAGCTCTAAGGGACGAACGAGAAAGATGACAATCGAAACAGGAACTATATCGGTTAAACACACGACACATACTAGAAACGAGTTCATTATAACCGTTATTAGTGCGTGATGATTGGAGGAACAAGAAATTATTGGTACGCAAATAACTTCGGCTAATGTTGAAATGTATTAACCGCAGAAGTTCAGGACAATCAATGTTTGGTGAAATCAAATCTGACGTAAATAGGGCCTTGGCAACATCTCTTCGAGAACGTAATATGTCCAGCCCAATCGGTCTACAGCGGTCAACATAGCTGGGAAGATTGAGAGGATCATTCCACGGCAAATTGCGCAAGGCGAATCGGACAAATTTCCGTTGAATTGATTCAATTCGCTGAACGCTATTTTGGTAGTATGGTGACCATACTACACAAGCGTACTCAAGAATTGACCGTACCAATGCGCAGTAGAGTGGCATTATGCAATGCACATCTTTGAACTTTAGACGTGATGTAGGAAATATGGACACGAAATGTCAGCTTGGAGTCCAACATGACGCCAAGGTCTTTGATGGCGTTGACACGTTCCAATATTACACCATGCAGCTCACAATCAAAGATTATTGAAGAGCGCTCGCGGGACAACGATATCACAGAACACTTCGATGGATTTAGAGTGATTCTGTTATGTACACACCATTCGGCGAAAATATCCAACTGTTGTTGAAGAAACTCGGCGTTTACAGTGGAATTCACAGGAAGGAACAATTTGAAATCATCTGCGTATGACAGTTTCAAGCACTTCAAACATAAATTGATGTGGTTAAGATACAGAAGGAATTTGTATGGACCGAGATGACTCCCTTGCGGAACACCAGATGTTAAATGAAATGGAGTATCACCGATCTTCACTGACATGACACGGTCGGTTAGATAAGATCGTAGCGCTGAAGCTTAGCTACAGCGATGTTATGGTTTTTTTTATCCCATGAGCCTAATAATCATTCAGCAATTCAGCTGTAACAGAGCCGAATTTATTCGTATACATTTTTATCTTAAGATAACTATTGTTGTATATTACACTGTATCCATTTTTTTTAGGCGTAAGATTCCTATCCATCGATAAACATTTGTTTTTTTATCTATTACACAGTAGCTGTTTAGGCCTAAAATTATTCCAATTCTATCGATACACAACACATGCCGCCTTTTTCGGCGTTAGGATATTCCTATGAATGTACACAGATGGACTGTTCACAGCGCGACTGTTGATATAAGGTTTGCATTGTTGTGTTAGAATTAGCACCATTCACCGATGCAGCAGATCGTTATGTGAGCGGTAAGGGACTGGGATTACCGACACATGATGATTGTTGCGTGGACGTTGTAGCTAGAATAACACACAAAGATGGTCGGAAGGTGTCCTGAGTCATGAGCTCATGATCGTTCGCTTAGTAGCGGACACGCAACCAATTAGGCTACGAAGACCCCCATATTATGGTTGATTTTGTCAAATACAGCAGAGAAATCTGCTGTATTTGACTGCTGTACTGCTTTTTAAGGTTAAGAGATCATCCAGAAATGAACACGGGTTATATAATATTTCGAAAATTAAGCAGGTAATTTTAACATAAAAATTAATCGATCGTGAGTTCAAAACTCAGGGCCCACATTGACCATCTTTGTGTTGTTACAGAATAACTACGTCCACGCAACAATCATCAGCGATGGACATCGATCCTCGGTCGAAATAAGATCGATTCATCCATACAACTGCTCTGCTCTGCAAGAAACATCGGGCTGCTGTTCTATAAATAACTCAACAATGGACGACTGTCTCCGCTGTCCAGTCTTAACTGGATAATGGAAGAACAGATAGAAAACTCTTACGCCTAAATGGCTACTGTGTAAATGTGTACCATTTGCAATGGTATAGAAGGGAATACTCTAACGCCGAAAAATGGCAACTGTGTAATGTGCTAATCATAGATATGATAAATATGTGACATGTACACGATTAAAATTTCGGCTCTGTTACAGCTAAAATGCTAATGAGCCTAAAATAAACAAAAGGGAAAAAAATTTAAAAATTAAAATGGTTCTCAAATGGGGATCAACACTAGGGTAGGAGCCTGCCCGTTGGTCTCAAATGTTCCTATCTCACGCCTCCACGAAGATCATATGACGACATTTTTAGATCGGTCGTGAACTGGAAGCACACACCTGGTCTTGGCTCCGAGAACGGGTGTCGAAAGTGGCTAAGTGAGGGGGTGCGAGCGAGTCAGAGCGCTATATCTCTCCCGGGGAAGGCCTCCCGGGTCATGGAGACCTTGCCAACCCGCTGTCTCCCGGGCAAAGGAGATACACCCAGAAAACCCAGAGCTACGTTCACGAAGAATACTTAGAATGCGATCGCCCGAGGAGGGTCCCCGAACTGGAGCTGGTCCTGGAACGGGAGTAAGAGCGAGCGGCCAGCGGCTGGAGGGCGAGGTGCAAGAGCGGGCCACCAGCCGGGTTCAACCCGAAGAGCTACCGCCACACGGAAACAGCAGCCATCGACATCACCCAAGAAACGCTGCGCCTACGAGGCGTGTTGTGACTGCCAGACGGCAGTCGTCCACACTCGTGGGTACCACTAGGCGCCGGATCATGTGGACACACGAAATGAACGAATTCGTGATCCGCGCCTATTACATCTGCACTGCTTTGGAGACGGACATGAGCGGTCGCCCTCGAATATTAACAATGTTCGAGGAAGCGTATCCAGAGTTCGTCGGGAAGCTTGATCAGAACGCGATGAACGCGAGGCGTAGAGCGATAGTACGCAACAACATGCTCTCCCAAACGCAAATCGACGAGATCAAGCAGCAGGTGCAGAGAGAAATGAGCTCCAGGAACAACAGAGCAAGCGATGTGTCGAGACGAAGTTCAGTACCGCTGAGCAATTCATTCGCGAGTGGGGCACGCGAATCAGCACCAGTGGAGGCCACAGTACAACAACCCCCTGAGCCGGAAGACCCACAGCCAGATCAACAACTACTACGCGATCTGATCTTCCACTACGACGAGGCGATCTCACAGTTCCGCGACACAGACCCATTGTCGCGCCCAAGGATCCCGAAGTTGCAGTATTCCCGCAGGCTGACAAGTGCAGTAAAGCTCATGAACGAGCACGTTCTTCCGCTGCACTTGGTTGATGCTGAGAACATGGAGGAGCTGCAACTGAAAGTTTACTGTGCTGCTGTGGCGACCGCCAAAAGTTTAGGATACCGTATTAGGCCAAGAGGAGGACTGCTCCAACATCTCCGTGAAAGGCGTGAGCCTCCATGGAAGAGGAGATTGGAGCAACGGATCCTAAACAAGCGCGCCGCAATTGGAAGATTGATGGCGTACAAAAGAGGCAGCAGATCGGCGAAATTATGTCGCCAAGTTGCTGTGATCGTGCGGCCTACTGAACTTCGCCAGCTGGGAGCTCACCAGCTGACGGAAAAACTCGACACACTGGTACAGTAATTGAGCGTCCTAACTAAACGGCTGAAACGTTACTCTGACTCTGCAAAGCGCCAGGAACAAAATCGGATGTTCAGAGATAACGAGAAAGCGTTCTACGACCACATTAGCGACGAGAAGCCCGACTACCGCGAAGGTTTGCCAGATATTAGCGATGTGACGAACTTCTGGGCTGGTATTTGGGAGACCCCAGTAGAACATCGCGACGGGCAAATGTGGTTAAGACGGGAGGAGGAGAGTTGTGGTGAAATTAGAGAGATGCCAGTTATCATCGTCGAAGAAAACGATGTCCGCGAAGCCTCGCGGTACCTGAGGAACTGGGCAGCACCGGGCCCCGATGGTGTTCAGAACTTCTGGCACAAGAAGCTAACCGTCGCACATCCAAAGATAGCTGAGTGCTTCAACAAGGTGCTACGTGACTCACACAACCTCCCTGAATTCGTCACCAGTGGCGTCACATTCCTCCTCCCGAAAGACAGCAACACATTGAACCCATCACAGTACAGACCGATAACGTGCCTATCGAGTCTGTACAAGATATTAAGCAGCATCATAACCGCCAAAGTTTCTGCTCACTGCGAACAACATCACATCATCGCAGAAGAGCAGATAGGATACAGGAAGACCAGGCATGGCTGCAAAGACCAGGCCATCATCGACGCAGTCATAGTCGGCCAGGCGGTTTATAACCAGCGGAACCTAAGCATGACCTATGTCGATTACAGGAAGGCTTATGACTCCATACCTCACTCGTTTCTCGTCCGGGTATTGGAGCTCTACAAAATTGATCCCGTCGTCGTTAGGTTCCTGCAGCATGCGATGAGGCAGTGGAGTACGTCTCTGCACCTTAGTGATGGGGAAAATGTGTTGCAGTCTAGAACGCTGCAGATAAAGAGGGGGATATTCCAAGGCGACTCTTTCAGCCCGCTTTGGTTTTGTCTGGCACTGAACCCCCTCAGTAGGACGCTCAATAGGAACGGTTATGGCTATAAGTTAAGGTATGGGGACGGCGCCAACTAATAAGTGACCCATACCTTTTACATGGACGATCTCAAGATCTACGCTGATTCACGTCAGCGTCTAGGTGTAGCTATCCGGGTTGTCGAAGATATAAGCAGGGACATCTGCATGGAGTTCGGCCTCGACAAGTGCCGCTGTGTCCACCTGCTGAAGGGACAACTTACCGAATCCGGAGGCTACGAGGTCTATGACGGCGAGTTTATACAAGACATGGTTCGTGGCGAATCCTACAAATACCTTGGATTCCGACAGCTCACCGGGATTCGCCACTCCGACATCAAGACGGAGCTGCGAGACAAGTTCTTGAGTCGAGTGAACTGTGTCCTGAGGACTTTCCTCAACGCGGGGAACAAGGTACGCGCGATCAACACATTCGCGGTTCCCCTGCTGACCTTCAGTTTTGGTGTAGTCAAATGGAGCAAAACTGACCTAGAGGACCTTGAGAGGAGGATGAGGAAAGCATTTAAAGAGGCCGGAATGCACCATCCTCAATCGGCACTGGAGAGAGTTTCACTGCCACGCAAAGAAGGGGGACTTGGAATAGTCGACATATCTGCACTGTGTGTTGCCCAGGTACGACAACTGCGCGAGTATTTCGCAGAACGCGCCAACCAAAACGCGCTATACCGGGCTGTCTGCGCCGCCGACAGAGGATACAGCGCTCTGCACTTGGCGCAAGCGGAGTACCAACTAAACTGCAATCTGCAGACAGTGGAGGAGAAGATTGCAGCTTGAAAGCATAAGGCAGTGCATGGTGCGCACCCCCATCAACTGGACCGGCCACACGTCGACAAGGCCGCATCTAATCTGTGGCTAACGCGTGGTGAACTCTCTTCAGTAGTAGAAGCCGACATGATAGCCATCCAGGACAGGATAATGCCGACGAGAAACTGCAGGCGGTACGTCTGGCATGAAGACGTTGATGACATTTGCCGGATGTGCCATCAACCAGGTGAAAACATAGAGCACATTATGGGAGGCTGTCCCGTTTTGGCCAACGCAGCCTACACCGAGCGCCACAACAACGTGGCCCGTATTGTTCATCGACAACTGGCGCTCCAATGTGCTCTACTACGTACCAAACTACCGGTACCTGCCTGCACCTGTCCTGGAAAATGACCGTTTCAAGCTGTACTGGGATCGCACTGTTCTGACCGACCTCTCGATCCACCACAACCACCCAGATATAATGGTTTACGACAAGAGCGACCGCAAAGTCACCATCATCGATGTCGCTATTCCACTGAACCAGAATCTGGAGGAGACCCACGGTCGCAAATTCTGCAAGTACCGACCATTGGCCGTGGAGCTCAAGGAACTGTGGGGACTAAGGGAGGTCCCAAGAATTGTTCCAGTCGTTCTCTCTGGAACTGGAATTGTCCCGAAGACACTTCTGGAAGCGCTAAAGGTGTTGAATATGGAGAAGGAATTGGCCGGCATCCAAAAGTCGGTCATCCTTAGCACCTGCGCGATTGTCCGACAATTTCTCGGTCAGGACTGAAACAGCACGAGCATGCAGATACGTGCATTTCGCAGAGCCTAGTCCCCCTTTGGCATTCAGAAGCCCGGGGGCAGGTGAAAATTCTGGCTAGGTTCTAGTTAAGAAGTGAGATAAGTCCGCCAAAAAAAAATTTAAAAAAGTGGATGGGTCTGAGTCTAGGGGCACAGACGTGTTCTTGACATAGGACTGATCTCATTGGGTGTTAAATTCCGCTTATGTATAGGAAAGGAAAAGGAGAATGGGCAAGTGCATTCGAGGAAGCGAAGTGGGCTTCTAAGGAAGACATACATATATTAAGATCGCGACTACTCAAGCTATCATAATCTGATATGCGTTAGTACACCCTTTCGAACCTCTAAATCAGCAGCCAGTTAAATTCTTTATTTGCTTTTTACATGAAACAACATGCTCGAAATCATGATATCCTGGACTAACATTACATGAATTGTTAGTAGCAATACCTACACGATGAAAACGTGAATTGAACATACAATGCAACAACTGATGAATGCCTATTATCGGCAAATGGAGAATAATTCATAATACGCATCGATTAACATGAAGAACTAAAGCCCGAATGCAGGCAAAAAGATTGCTTGTTGCGTTGGGAGGAAGGGAGTGGTTAGTGCAATCGAAAAAACATTCTCATTTAAATCTGGATAAAGGGCCTGGCCGGGTAAGGAAATAAAAAGTGCCCCCAAACCAAATCACTAGCTGTATGGCAAATATTGTATAGGATATTAAATAAGAAATTTTGGCGGTTTAATTGAACCCCTATGTGGTTTGACGTAGGATCTATAGAGAAAAACGTACTTTTTCGTTTATTTCACGCCATCCTCAAAAGATTCGAGATAAAAATTTGAAAAAAATACTGAATGTGTATCTTACTACGGTGTATCAAGAAAAATTATTTCCCCTTCGCTGCTCGTCGATAAGTTGCTCGTTATTGACAGCTCTGTTCGAGCTGTTCGAGAAAGTACACATATGGACTGAACAAATGTATGAGGAAATGGGAATGCTTCCAATTTACATAAATTTAAACCATATACAGACTATGGGATTGTAATATATAGCATATCAAACAAATCTTAGGGAATTTCCGATTCGTTTGGTATGTAAGTTGCCAGAATCCGTTTACGGCAAAAATAGTTATTAACGTTAACTTTATTTCATAAAAACGTGACCTGTTTTTTGATTTGGCACCCTTAATGAAATACGTAGTTCTACGTCAAAAAAATATTTTTTGGGCAACCCTAAAAGGCAAATGATTACCCTAATCATGAAAATACGGGGAAAAATACGATACAGAATAAAACTACCACTTTTCACGAAAATCTGAGAACCACTATATCGGTTTGACATGGAATGGCTGTATATGAACATTTCCATTGCACTTCTGGGTGGATTGACACTATTTTCGTAACTCTAATAATCATTCAAGACACTTACATGTTGTTGAATTATCTTGAAATTATTAAGAAATTGATTTAAAAACAAAATTCTTAATGGAAAGTAATATTCACTACTTTGACCTATTGTCACCCCCTCTAAGGGGTGAGATTGGGTCTACTTTCATTTAATCGTAGTTCAGTGAAAAATTAATATTATTCAACAATTACTTGATCGACGAGTGTTCATCATTAGAGAACATTTCTACGTAATCAGAATTGTGTTTTTACGATAGTTATTCAACAAAAAGTTCGAAAACTATCTTTCTTGACCCATTTTCACCCCCATCAACGGTATGTCATTGATTTCAATATAGAGCAATTCCAAATGAAACCGACGAACGACAAACCATATGTATTTTTGATTCGAATGATAGTTTGTATTCCGTTTGGGTTGGAGGAAATATGAGTTTTCCACAGCAATTGGGAATTTTTCGACTCAAGGTTAACTTTTCAAAAGGGCGTATCGATTTTATTAAGAGAAATTTTTGATAATTCATATCTCAAAAACTATGAGCCGTACCGAAATAGTGTCTCAGAAAGAATTACAGAGAATTGATGTTAAAATGTGGAAAAGTATACACTGAGAAAAATGAATCCTTTTTTTTAATTTACGAAAAAAAATAATTTGCAATATCTACAATATGTATTTTTTATTTTTTTTCTATTTTTTCATGTAAAAAAGAAGTCATTAAAAAAATTAAAAAAATCGGTCAAAGATGGTAAAACTATTCTTGACGAACTTTGTGAAGCATCGAATTTTTATAAATTTCCGAAACTTTGAATTTTTGTAACTTAACAATCATTTCTAGCCACAAAATACGAATCCTGATGTGATTTAAAATAAAAAAGCTCATTATCAATGTCCTTCTAAATGCATCCATCATCGAGATATTTGAAAAAAACATTCTAATTTATTGTCTTTTTTATTTCCTTTTTTTTTTTTGAACTTATATATGTATCTTTTCTTTATTTTTTCATTTACAATAGAAGTCACGTAGAAAATCTAAGAAATGAGTTCAAGAGAACCTACTTTTGACGAACTTTGTAAAACATCGAATGAATTATGAATTTTCGAAACTTCGAATTTTTGTATGTTAACAATTATTTTTAGACACAAATTATGAATTCTGATGTGATTTAAAAAAAAATCTTAATCAATATCCTTCTAAATGAAGCTTTTTTCGAGATATTCAAAAAAATAATTCTAATGAATTTCTTTTAATATGTTTGTCGTTATACCGTCATGTTCATGAAATTTTATGAATTTGTTTATAATTTTCAACAACTTTTCCTAATACATCGTTGTGGTAAAACGATATGTCTAGGAGTTACGTTGAAATTATCGAGTTTTGAATTAAATCAGGTTTTCGTATTCCCAAACTCTGAAAATATCACTCAAATGGCGGATGGTGAAGAGATAGTGATTTTATATACATTTATATGCATCTTCTTCTTCTTGGATGGCTCTAACGTTCCAGTGGAACTTTTGCCTTCTCAACGTAGCATTACTTGCGTAATTTTTATTAGTAATACTTGTTTGAGATTTCTATGCCGAATAACACGCCTCAAATGTACTCTGGAGTGGCAAGCACTAGAATACGCGTGACCACAGTGCAAGCCGGAAAAATTTTCTTTGACGAAAAACCCCCGGCCAGAACGGGAATCGAACCCGAACCCCCGGGACGCTAACCACTCGGCCACGGGAGCATTTATATGCATATTTAACTTAAATTAATTAAAATAAAATCATGAAAAACATAGATCAACGAACGATAGATTATGGTGGGGTGCCCATCCAGGAGACCTCATTCAGTTGTACAAAACAACGATATTATCAGTGTTAGAATATGGCAGTTTTTGCTTCCGATCAGCTGCCAGGATTCATATTCTCAAGCTGGAGAGAATACAATATCGTTGCTTGCGTATATCCATGGGGTGTTTGCATTCGACACATACGATGAGTCTCGAAGTTTTTGGCAGGAGTACCCCCGCTTACTCTTTGGTTCACAGAATTATCCTACAGATTTCTCATCCGTTGCAAGATCATGAATCCATTGGTGATTGATAACTTCGAAAATCTACTCCAACTGACTCCTCAGTCAAGTTTTATGTCTTTATACCATGAGTACCTTACCCACGACGTGCACCCTTCACCAGGCATCTCCAACCAAGTTTGCTTCCCATACTTCTGCAATTCCTCTGTCATTTTTGATCTGTCCATGCGACAAAAAATCCATGGAATCCCAGATCACCTACGCTCCGATTCTATTCCGCCGATATTTTCGGCAGAATATGGGAACGTTGGATCTGATAAAATGTTTTTTACAGTCTCAGCTCAATAGAGGCAATCCGCTCAATGAAAGTTGCTAAATGCTCATCTTATTTCCTAAGCAAACAACCTTTGTGCTTGTGGCGATGGCTACCACGACATCGAGCATGTTGTCTGATCGTGTATCCGGTTCCATGCTGCCCGCTCTCAGCTCTCTAGAGCACTGAGAGCACAAGGCAGACAATCGGATATCCCCGTCCGGGATATCTTAGGTAGCCGTGATCCTGATCTTCTGCTTCATCTATACCTGTTCCTCAGAAACGCCGATGTCAACGTTTAATGATGTTTCCTTCGTTGTGTCCCCGTTTCATATCCCTCCTATCCAAACGATAAACTTTTACTTAGTCGCGGCAATACATACACACACTCTTTACAGATACACGGGCCAAAGGTTGTGCAGTCCACTGATCATTCAACAAGAGTCAAAGGTTGTACCGCTTATGACAACTCTACACGAGCTGATGATTGCGCCGGCTAGTGACCATTCTATCCTGGATTCCTCGAGTCGAGAAAGACGCACCACGCTAGATATGGGGTACAGACTAGGGGGGCGTTGCTGATTAATGGTCAGCTGCATCCCAATAGGAGGTATCCCGTGTCGGGCACACGTACAGAGCATCGAAGACTGCAACATACCAATTATGAGAACACTTGTAATACTAACCTCGAGCCAACCGCGAGTAATCGGTTACATATTACTAACATAGTTGTAAGCAAACATTGTCGAAATATTGAACTCCCGGCCCCTTTAGGCTGACGCCATATGAGCCTTAATAAAAATATATATTTTGGATAAAAAAAAAAATAGATCAACGAACTTCACACCGAAGATACATTTTTAAATTTAACGTGAATTTTTTTCCAAATTAATGTTCAAGCATTTTTTAACAAAACTAGTGCTGGTTTTAAAAATTATTGGGTATAAATTTAACAAACGAAATCGGAAATATTCACATTTTCCTGAGAATCGTGGTCAAGTTTCCGGTTTACGGTACTTACGTATCAACGTCATCGCAGCGCAATTTTTATCATGAATCTATTATTTCTAGATGAAATTTATTCTGAGGTCAGTGTAATGGGGGCAAATTCCTCATTGGGAACTTCAGCCCCATTACATTGGCTTCAGAATAAATATTGATAGGGCAAAATAAACTTCGAATAAACATTGCGCTGCGATGGTGTTAATACGTAAGTACAAAAAAAAAATTTTATACAATTTTTTTCATCCTAATCCTTAACGTGTGTTTTCGTGTTTACAAACGTAAATATCTTAATTCAATGATTACGAAAATTATTCCTTCTTTGACTTTGAGCTTCTCTGTCGAGTGGTGTTCAACAGATTTTAATTTATTATCAGAATTATTGGCAAACTTTTTTTAAATTATTTAATTCTTTCTCATTCGGAATTGTTTACCATCCGGGTACATGTTCTATTCATATAAAGGGCATTCAAGAGTTTCTCGTGAATGCCCAGAATCTCGTTGTGTTATAACACTGTTCTTCTATCTTCTATCGCATTATCTTTTTTCTTTTTTCAACAGATTTCAATATCTCATTCTATGAATTTAACGTCGACTGCTTGAAATGGACAACCTACTTCTACGTGCATGTGCTACGTGATCCAAATGGCTGGATAATGTTTATAATCGAATTTTAAAGTCCATTATCCAAACAGAATTAATAATTTTATTAATATCAATGTGAAACTATATATCTTCTTCAAACTGTTAAAAATATAGTATTCAACGTCGCTCTTTTTCGTTTTTGCTCTACCCACGCAATATAGGGGAGGTGGGGGTAAAACGGACATGTTAAGAAGAACTTCAATTACATCTTTGGAAACTCATGTTTCCCAAAGCTTTGGTGCAGTTTCTTGCAATTCAATATACTGTTTCTCTACCTAATTGACCAAATATTTTACAAAAAAAGTAATTTTCAACGTTTTTTACTGAAATTAAAACAGACCGAAAAGTACAAAAAAAATTTGATGTGGGTAATATGGACATATAGTGAGGGTAATATGGACAGGTTTGTAATATATGAAGCGTAGAGGTTTATCGATCGCGAGAGGAATAATTTTATTCAACCAAAGTCTGAACTCATCACGAATGTCTGTTGAATGATGAAAAAAATTGAATTGATCCACCTAGAAGTGATATCGTGTTTTTCAGCAGTATAAACGAACAGACCCTCAATTATTTTGCTTTTGGTTCTAGTCAGCTTCTAAACAGTCCACATCTGGCGATTTGATTTCCATTTATCGACGCAGGGCATTCCTTAGTAATACAGTAAAACCTGTTTTTGTGCGGTTTTTTTTGTGCGAATTTTTTTTTGTGCGGTGTATGAAAAGAAGCGAGACATCCAGACATTTTTGACGAAGTTATCGTCCATTTAGTTTTTTTCGATGGTTTATATGCATTTCAGTGGGAAAAAAACATATTTGCGTCTGAATTATCCACTTCTGAAATCATCCCCCTCTTCTCATCAAATGCTCTAAGTTTTTCTAAGTTTTTGCATGACATGATTTCCAACAGCAACACGTTTCGATATGCAACTAAAAGCACAAAACAGGCTCGCGCAACCGAAAAGGCAAAGTGTTCCATCGCAAAGCAGGGAAACAAGAGGAAATTGAACGGTGAATTGCGTGAATTTGAGTTATTTTCTTGGGGGCAACTTTTTTTATGCGGTCCCTATCTACCGCACAAAAAAAGTTTTTTTCAAAATGTGTACCGAACACGATTTTTTAAAGCTACTGGTGAAGTTTTACACGATTTTTTTATGCGACTTTTTTTTGTGCGGTCACTATTCCCCGCACAAAAAAGGTTTGCCTGTAGATTAAACAGACTTTTCACAGTCCATCTCACTCCCACTGGCCCACTGTCCCTTTACCCCAGAATTATTTGAAGAATTGAAATTTTCCACTCAAAAATGAATTTACTTTTCCGTACATACCTAATATCGCTTCTCTGTTAACTCGCAAACCGAAATATAATCATCAGCGAGTTGAATTTTGATATTAAATCACTCAAAATGCTTAATATCAAAACTGCCAAAATTACATCCACATGCGGAATCATGTATGATTTTTGGTTTTTGGGTGGCTTAAATATTATAGAATAACATGTAGAAGGTATTCTTTGAAATTCAAAATGGAACTATACAAATCAACCACTTGTCCATACTACCTCCACTGTCCGTATTACCCGCGGTTCCCCTACGAGTTTTTGAATACCAGTCAATGTATTAATATTATCATTTTAATAACGCGGGAGGGGGGTTGGCCTCCATAAAAATGAAACACAAAATTTATGCATAACTCGAGAAATAATCAAGCAAATGGAGACAAATTTGGCATGTGAGTGTTTTTGGGTACGAGAAATGTTTCTTTGATGGTTTGACACCCCTCCTCTGGGGGTCCCATAAAAATATTTCAAACATTCTTACCAACCGTATTACAACCTAACATAACAATTGAAAATTTTCAAAAAACCTCTGAAGGAAAATGGGAAAATTCGGGAAATTGAACTCCCATATGTTCTACAATTGCATCATGCTAAGAGTTGTTAGTCCATTTGATGTTTGCGCCAACAAAATTGATCCATGTTCGATAGTGGAAATGGATTTTCAGGTGAAAATACGCACTCCTACACTATGATCAGAAAGTACTGGGAATTTTTCATTTAAACCTCCATGCATGCGGGAACCGGTTCTTTTTTTTTCTTATGTTGGTGCGAACTCAAGACGCACATCTTTCAGGTTTTAGTGCCATCCGATCATTTATGTCTCTATGTGCGTCACCGAGTCCGAATTGTACTGAATTATTTGACCAAACATCAAATGAATATTATCGAGCAAGCACCGTATTCACCTGACATGGCTCCGTGTGACTTTTATTTGTTCCCCAAGTTGAAGTTGCCACTTCGTAGAAAGAGATTTCAGTCGATCGAGAAGATCAAAGAGAATGCGACGAGGGAACAAAAGGCCACCCTTCGTCGGACTTCCAGGGATGCATGGAGGACTGGGTCAAGCGTTGACACATGTGTGTTGCTTCAGATGGATCATATTTTGAAGGAGATGAAATAAATTTGCCTGAAATTTGACTCTATTTGGTTTTATTTAAAAAAAAAAATCCCGGTACTATCTGATTATAGGGTATGAATGTCTTATCAAACCAAATTCTTTGTTTTTGCCGAATCAGACATCGAGTCATTTTCGTGCTGCTCAGTGAATGTGTGTCCCAACGATTAAAACACGATGAAAAACACAAACTTGCTTGTTGGTTGGTTGGTTGACATATGATATTTTACGCTTCAAAATTCTTCAAAAATATTCTCTTTCAACACCGGTTTTGATCTAATGCAGAAATGGTATTCTTTTGTACCCAGCAAGTAAAATTTCTCACCACACAATTCTGAAGTCAGAGGGTCTTCGTAGCCACATTGGTTGCGCGTTCGCTTACTAAGCGATCGATCATGAGTTCAAAATTCAGGGCTCTCAATCGACCATCTTTGTTTTGTTATAGAATAACTACTTCTACACAACAATCATCATGAAGATGATTAATGGTCGAATAAATTCATCCATAAAACTGCTCTGCTCTGTAAGAAACATGGGGCTGTTGTGCCATTAATAACACAACAATGATCATATCAACTGTCTCCGCTGTCCGGTCTAACTGAACAATGGAAGAACAGACGGAATACTCGTTCGCCTAAATGGCTACTGTGTAATGTAGCATATGCGATGATACAGAAGCAATATTCTTACGCCTGAAAATGGCTACTGTGTAATGTACAATAGAGTTCCAATGAAAATGGCCATCTCGAATTTTCAAACGGAACTTTCTTAAAAATGTTGATTTGGGTTTATGTTTTTTTGAAAGCTGAAAAATCACCCAAGGGGGCAGTACATGAAATCGGGGTTTAAAAAAAATTGTTGATGCCAAATGTCTTAAAATTGGGTGAAACGTCGAGACGTTACTTGATATCTCAAAAAAAATGTTTTGTTGTTCAGACGGACAACGGCCAAGTGCCGAAAAGATCCAAATTTTTGACCAAAAAAAAAGTTATACAGTATACAGTAAATCTCGACGTTTCATGCAATTCTAAGACATTTGGAATTACATTTTTTTTGACAACCCCGATTTCATGTACTCCCTTTAGTGATTTAAAAAAAAATCACAGGAGGGTTGTGCCGAGACACGACCGCATAGTCGACGTAGGATTCCGTTAGGCAGTTGTATGCTAATTTTGAATATGTTTGGATAATTACATCGTTAAATTCTTTGATAGTGACTTGGTGACCCTGAAAAGGACTGTTTTGTTTGGTATTGTTTGTTCACTCCACAAGTGTTAACAACCGAGTGATGATGACAGAAGGATGGTAATAAGTTGTTAGATGGTGCGTATCATGATAGAAGATGAATGAGATATGATGGAAGCCGCTATCTGTGGCCCTGGACGAGATGGCTCCTGTGTTATGTATGGATGAAATAAAGAAAAAAAAACTCATCAGTGTAATATTACATAATTATCCCTATCGAACACAAGTATCAATTTTTCTCACCAGAAAAAAAACATGTTACTTTTTCATAGAGAAAACATATTTAAAATAGAAAAGGCAATTTTCTTTTATAATTTGAACTCTCTGAATGCTTTTTCAACCCATTTCCATTTTCGCTTCAAACCCAATGTAACACGATGCGATATGCATCAATGCGAATTTTAATTTGACTAACAGCACCAGATACGATATGTAGAGCATTTCTCCAATTTTTCTCGTCGTATAAACTTTCCTTGGGTGAAAATGAACACAACAAAACATCAACTTAAACCAAACGACCCGTTCTCGAGCGGGAACACACGTTGGTTTTTATTTATGAAAATTGAAATAAATCGTTTCATATATCGAGTCATTTTTAACACAACTGCTACCATATACTATTTTACACCTATACTTGTGCTAATTTTTTTACAATACATGATCGGTTATTGATACGAAATTTTACGAAGCAACCAACATTAAAGTTCCAAATTTAAATTTTATTAGCTAGAATTAATCCAATCACTTACCTTACTTGCAATACAAAAATGCCCCCGACTTACATATATTTGCAATGCTGATTTCCCCCAGGCAGCTTGGTTTAGATGTCTCTGTTAGGGAACACATTTCAGTAGGAACCAAAGTCCCCCCGCCTTCATGTATTTGCAATGCCGAATTTCCCCAGACAGCTTGGTTTTGATGTCTCTGATAGGAACCCGCCGCATGTGTCGTCAATTTCGACCAATCAGAAGTGGGTATTTCCGTTAGAATAGAGGTTGAGATTTTTCAATTGTTCGATAGTTAGTTTCATGACATATATTATTTTCTTCAATATTAAAAAATTGTTATGGAGTGCCGAAATCAATTGACGCAAAAATTTCATCAATACATCATGAAACGACTGAGCAATAAGCGTTTGAAAGTGGAATCGATTTTCGATTTTCAATTTGTACCTCAATATGTTCCCGAAAAACGTAATCCTACGTCAAAACTCAAACTTTAACGGCTGTACGATACTAAAAATGAACTCCGATTGAGCTGAAATTTTACATAGGGTAGTATTTCGAGGAAATCAACATTTTTGATCAAGTCCAGTTTCAAAATTGTACAATTGTAATGTAAAATTTATAGATACGATAAAACATGTAACATGTACATAATTAAAATTCGACTCTGTTACAGCTAAATGCTAATGAGCTTAGATAAACAAATGGAAAAAAAATCTGAAACCCATTCTGATCGCATTGGAAAATGTAATTATTGGAAAACGGTATGATGATATCCTGGAGCGTCTGCGACTCCACTTCCCACATTGCAAGTTTTGACGAAAACGCATCGTATCCTCGATATTGCCCTCGACAATTTATTATTGTTTCTAAAAATGAAGTTTTACGTAGGGACTCTCGAGAAAGCTGTGACCGAGGAGATATGTCCGAATATTTGGCAACAATACCACACAGTCACTTTTAGCATTGACCACCCTCATAATAAATTATGTTCACAATTCTATTGTTTGACGTGATACTAAATGTATGATAAAATTCTAATGGCCGGATGTACTCATGCACCAAGGTGAGCACATCACATACCCCTGTAGGAATCATGTCGAAAAGCTGATCTGAACTGCACACACCAAGCTGGAATCCCGTTGTTGAAGGCTTCTGATGATCCACATGAAACCGGATATTAAATTCAACCTAGAAACGGTGCACAAATGTATTCATAGCTCATGACGCAAGCACCTCGGAAACCATACTCGCATTTCGAAGCTGCTAATTCATCCAACCGCAACTATAGCCGTTTTAAATTATTTCATGATAACATTGTGACAACATTAACCACCCCCACAAATAATCATATTTCCCATTCAGAACGTTGATTTGGATTTGTGTTGAAATTTAATAATCGCCGGAGGTAGAGATAATTACTCCAATTTCTAGCATTAGTGACCTCGTGTTGACTGATCGATTAGTGAAATTCTGAATTTGAATTCGAGTCGAAACATCGCTGCCCATTAAAGTTATTTTGAAATTTCAACGATTCGCAAAATTGTAATTGGTAATCATTTGGGTGCTTCCGGCAATCGTAAGTGCAGCTCTGCGAATTCGTCAACAGTACTGCCATGATGGAATGGCACCAATTAAAATTACAAAAAGTAATAATGCAGATAGCACTCCATCTAATCAAGAGAGTGCATATCATTATCGTTTTCCCCTGTATTTCATCCATCGCCGTGAGCGTAAAAATTGTTTCGCTGTCCGATTCATTCGTATAAATTTATACTTTTATTGTCGTGATGGACGAACCATTCGCTCGTCTCCAGACGGTATTATTTGCACACTTTTATTGGGCTAATTTAAATATTAATAAAAACGGCCATAAACTTGCAGCCCATCTAGCCACTCAACGGGAAGAAGAGCACCGCACCGATGCGGGAAGTATAATGCATCAAACTGCATAAGCGATTCGATTCAGCGGAGATGTTCCAGTTCCCCAGCCACGTTGGTATTCTTGTTCTGAACATAAAGCATGAACCACAGGGCAGCTACCCAACATTGCTTGAATCCTTACTACCATCTTAAATAGTTTGACGATTTGGGTTACCCACCTTTTGAACACCACTCGCTCAACACTTCGTATGAGTCTGAGTAAAGAATTATAACTTTTTCCCTTCTCCTATTTAATTTTAGTATTTGTCTAGTCTTTATTGCTTCCCTTACTCGTGACTCAATATGATGGATTTACGTGAATCGACGCGACGATGGATCGTAATGATGAGGATGCTTTGAAGTAACGGAATGGTTAACTACATGCGCAGCCGAGGGTAATTAAATAGCCATATCTACAATGTCGTCCGGCACGAGTTTCCATTCCTGTGAAGCATATGCAAATTCTGAGCGGACCCCTATTGACATAAAAAAGGCAAAACCGGCGATGTGCAGAAAAGATGAATGGATCGACTTGTTCGGGGGAGGTCTGAAACTCTGCGGTCATTCGTTATTCCGCAATGCACCTCAGTAACATGACAGAGAACATCGGTCAATAAGAGTACACTCTCTGTATCGGACAGATCTCGGTCTCTCGCGCATGTGGTAAATTCCCGCGGTGCATTGGAACTTTACTGACCAGCTTTACGTGAATTTATTCGGAGCGATGCGAGCTGATTCGAAATTATGCAAACTAACGAAGTAGCAGTAATTGTATTCTCCGATAGATGATCGTGAACGGGTTACTTTTATCAACAGAATAATATTGATATCATACTAATGCATTGTATGCAGACATGTGATTTAAAATTGCTCGATAAAAATGTGGATCTTCCCATCTGTTCGTATAATCACTGTTAAATATCGGATGTGTTCAAATATTCGCTTAGGTGGATCTAGCCAACGTTTTCATCAATCAATTGTTTGCCGTTTCAATAACAAGGAAACCACGTGATTCATGCTCACTCGGAAAAATACCAATCATTCACCGAAAACAAAAACGTGCATCCGGCGGATGCATGTTTCTCGTTCTCTGTTTTCTTTGCATTCCTGCCAAGCCATGGGTCTACTGCGCGATATATGTAACAGCATATGCAATTTGTATGTAAAATTGTGAATTCAATTATGCACTTTTCACACTTTTACCATCAATTGGAAGCGATTTTTCGTCATTCGGAACAAGCAGATTACCCAGGCTGCGGTGAACGGTGATCTAGGCGAAGAACTAGGGTGGTCTCTAGAAAATATATTTAGGTAAATCTTGCTTCAGTTAATACTGGGTTGGGGAAAAAGAAATGTCGTATATTGTCAATATATGGCATCACTGAAACATATCTTGTGTTGTACTTATCGCATCGGGTCATCCTATACGGCTATTTAAAGACAACATTCTGTGCTACAAGTGTCGTTTTGACAGTGTTGTGATTGTCCTTTTCAGTCTCAAGTTATAGCGCGTCAAAGATGGAGTCCACCAAGCAAAAAAATCTAAATTTTTGTCCTTCACGAGCTATCGGTTCTCTCCCTACTAACATTAGAATAAGTTAAATTGTAAATACATATTAGATGTAAGGATAGTTTTAAGAATTGAGTGTGAAGTGTCAGTGTGAATGATAATCTGAATGTGAATGTGAGTGTAAGTGTGAACACACATCTCCTTACATCCCATCCTTTTCCTAATGAAAATGTGTCACCCTTCTAAACTCGAGTCGACCGCGAGTAATCGGTTTCCTATTTTATTAACCATAGAATTAAGGAAACATGTTAATATATGCTAGTAGATATATAGTCAAAAATAAACGGATTAATAAAAAAAATCCAAGTAGACCGGCATGTGAGCAGTCGCTCGATTGGCCAGGAACTGGGTATAGACCATAAAACCGTTTGGAACCATTAGCAGAAGATTGGATTTAAAAAAAAAGCTGGATGTATGGGTGCCACACGAGTTGACGCAAAAAAAACAAAAGAAAGGCATCAAAAGAGGCTTGCAAAAACTGGCTGTCAGAGTTTTTTGCAAATAAGGAGGGGTGTTTTATAAGGGGAGGGGGGCGTTAATGAAGTTGCCTTCTGAATGGCAACAAGTTTGCGAACAAAACGGCGCATTTTTGACTTAAATTGGATAATTTTAAGTATCTATCTATCTATATCAATATATATATATATATATATATATATATATATATATATATATATATATATATATACATATATATATATATATATATATATATATATATATATATATATATATATATATATATATATATATATATATATATATATATATATATATATATATATATATATATATGGATTTATGACTGTCTGTCTGTCTGATTCTTATGGACTCGGAAACTACTGAACCGATCAACATGAAAATTGGTATGTAGGGGTTTTTGGGGCCGGGGAAGGTTTTCGTGATAGTTTGATACCCCTCTCCCTTCATTAAGGGGGGCTGCCGTGCAAATTAAACACAAATGTCTGCACTACTCGAGAATTAATCAAGCTAATGAAACCAAATTAGGCATATGGAGGTTTTAGACTCTCCACCCTCCTCTCTAAGGGGGAGCTACCATACAAATGAAAGACAAATTTCAGCATAATTCGAAAACTAATCAAGCAAATGGACCCAGATTTGTCATGCGAATTTTTAGGGGACACGTGAATAGACACTTCTCCTCACTCTCTGAGGGAGGGTCTCTGTTATACAAATGAAACATACATATCTGCATAATTTCAGAACTAATCAAGCAAACTGAACCAAATTTGGCATGCGGAGGTTTTAGGGGGCAAGAAACATTTCTAAAGTGGTTCAACACTCCTCCCACTTTTCTGAGGAGGGGGGGGGGGGCTGCCATATTTCTGCATGACTCGAGAACTAATCAAGCAAATAAGACCAAATTAGGCATATGGAGGTTTTAGGGTGCAATAAATGTTTCTATGGTGGTTTAAGTGGGGCGGGGGGTGCAGCCAACAAATGAAACAAAAATTTAAGGGGGACGTTTTTATTCTATCATATTTTCTGTATAAAACATTTATTTTTAACGAAGAAACATATTATTTGCAAGTGGTTGAAAAATCTTGAACGAGAATTGTGTCTGAAAATAATCTGATATTATGATTATGATATTATGATGAGTTTTGTTAGAAATACTAGGAAGTTTATAGTAAAAGGTAAATTCAACGGGGTTGATAAGAAGATCAATCAATGAACAGTTCTACGATTGGACCCATGAACTTGCTCATAGTAAGAAAACGTGAATGTTTGAAGATATTGATAACAAAAAACAAATGTTGGGTGGGACGAAGTTTGCCGGGTCAGCTAGTGTTAAATAAAGCGTGAAATTTCGATCAGAAATACGACATTTCTTTTTCCCCAACCCTATATATGTCCACATTGTTCTTTTCACTACAGTGCTCCTACTGGTGGGTTCTGGAATATTTTGACAGCAAATTACTTGGAAGTTCTCCTGTTTATAAATATTTTGTTACAGTACATTCAGATTTTTAAAGGTTGTGGAAGATGAAAGCCAAAAGAGGAAGATTGATTTTGAGTATCCACGTCGAAGAATTTAATATTTTTATATAGGGCAAAATAACGATGTACTGAGAACGCTTACACATGGATGACGGAAGGTACGTGAAAATGGATTATTGGCACAGACCAAAAGATCCAGAAGGTAATGGCTCGAGGAGATGTACGCAGCAAATTCATTTTTTTACTAATAAATTTGTAAAAAGAACTCCCGATCTAGTGAGAGATATACAGCTACGGGTAAAAAAATGTTTTCCAAGCAAACTGTAACCTCGAACATGTGCACACAATGATCATTTGATTTTTTGCCAAATTTAGCTAGCTACCACATAGACTTCAGTGGTACCGAGATAACGGCATCGATCTTATCGAAAAAGACCCGAACACACCCAATTGACCCCAATTTCTATCGATCGAGAAATATTGGTCAATTGTTAATTGGAAGGTAGAAAAAAATCTCAAACATTCTCGGATGCTTCCAATGCTCTTCGTCTATCAGGTCAATATCTCCACGATTTTCGGACGTTTTTGACGTAGGACTACATATTTCATTAAGGGTGCCAAAACAGAAAACATGTCACTGTAAAGCGAAAATATTCGCTCGACACACGCTGATGAATGGGGAATTATCAAAAAGTGTCTTAGAAACTACCTCAGCAATAGATACAAACAATTCCCATCACGCCTTTTGACATCCAACAGCTGGGGCCAAGTTATATCTGAGTCACTTGAGCAGCCTGAATTCGTTATCCAAGTCTTGTCTATTACCTGTTTCTACGAATTATGGAAATTGACACATCAAATCATTATGGTTTGATGGCTTGTCGAAGGTATGAGGGTTTATGGAGGCCGCAGTTTTGATCACCGGATCGGTGAAATCGAATCGCTTGGAAATCTGTTTCACGAGTTTAGTATAGAAGTGTCAACAAATCGTTTTTATGGTCAACTTCAACATTTCAGGACAACATTTTTTATCAATTTTATAAACGAAAAAAAAAACAAAGTTTCTTAGCAAGAAGGTAGATAGAAAAAATGTACTGTAATTTCTGTATATTTGCTGAAAATGTGTAATTCTATAATTCTATATCTCGAAGTTGGCAAAAAATCTGTTAAATACAGAATATTTAGTATATGTGGCAACCCTGCTCAAGGCAATGGGTGAAGAGGAGTAGCTGAAAAAAAGGAGTTTTCGCCAAGGGCCTAGGGCTAGAAACGAATGAACTGAAGAAGTTTAAAGTTTCTATAATTCAACAAGACAGCGAAGAAGTTTTTCTTCTATATCTAAGTTCACTTCCCGCTTGGTGATCATCGAAGCAACATCGTTGCCGACGAGCGTCGAATGAGAAAGAGTTGTCTTTCTCATTCTAATTATTTTGTGTGATTTTATGTTTTGTGTGACCACCGGGAACGCGATAAATACTCAGTGCAATGTGTGCATTGACATGAAGAAACAAATTGCGACACATGACCATTGGTCCCGCAAAGACAAGAAAGAATCGCTGCTTCTAGAACAGCTTCTACAAAGCCAAGTGTTAATGATTAACCATTTTCAGGCTAACCAAAACAAATCTAGTTGTTGGATACACTGCGATTTTATGGAGACGGATTCCTCTGACATGATCAGTTTTGCGGCATGGGCTAGATTTTTATATTGTGGGTACCTTTAATCACGAACACTAAAACACTGAGAAATGAAATGGGAAAGTGTGAACAATAGGAAAGAAAGGAAATTATTGAAAACCCCAAGCTTAAGGAGAATAGTTGGATAGTCATTGAGTGGAGAAATTTACCAAATTACAAAGAATTAAGAGTTAGTAGATTGCTGTAAATAGTATTGTAGAATAAAGTTTTGGAGTGTGAAATTACGTTTTGATAAAAAATAAAGTGTTTCCATACCAAAAATATTGGAATTCGTTGTTTGCGAAAAGCAAGTGGGCCGAAAATCCAAGTGCGAATATCGTGGATATATCACAATCCAGGAGAACCACACCGAGGGCAAGGGCCCGATATCCAGATAAACACTAGTAAAGAACGATTTATGAAATTCCTTTGCATTTATGAACAATATCCGAAATGATAAACAAGCAGATTAAATAAAACGTATGCGTAGTCCTACGTCCTAAGCAATTTTCTCGAGCTTCGAATAAATAAAAAAATGAATATTTTTCCATCCATTATTTCGTTATTTGTTCAATTGAGCCGATAAAACTAGAAGTGAGTTGTATATATGATATAACCACAAGGTGGACGTAGGACTAGCGTTGGCTTAGTATTTTTTTAGATAGTCAAAGTTTTGTTTATTTCTTAGTTTTTTTTTTACAATAATCGCTTCAATTCTGAAAGGATGTCATTGTGGGCATTTGCTGTATTTGTGTACAATCGTTCTAAATATGTTGAATCTTTTGGGAACAAAACTAAGATACATTCTTTCGATAATATTCAAATTATTTCAACTACTACATGGTCTGATCCGGGATTTTTCAACAGATGACGCCACTAAAAATGAACAAGAATGAATTCGAGAGGTTCATCCGTCCCTAGCTTATGTGTGAAGTTTCATGACGTTTCGTTTATTTGTACACAAACTACATTGTTTAAGTATCACTACCTGAGCATTCGTATACAGAATGGAAAAAGAGGGAAAAAGGAATCGTATTTTTATCAAACATAGTTTTTTGATGGGAAAAACTCCTGAATAATCAATGCAGTGGTTGACGAAATGTTATTCCACTTCCGCTCCTTCGAAGACAACAGATCGATGGTTCAGTGCACTTAAAATGGACACTGCCTCACTCTGGAAGAGGCTACGAATCCAGAAATCGTAAAACAAGTACATCGACTCGTTTTGAACGATCGTAAAGTGAAGTTACGCGAGTTAGCTGAGGCCGTAGGCATTTCAAAAGAACGAGTGGGATATATTTTGGTCATGAAAAAGCTACCCGCGCGATGGGTGCCGCGTTTGCTGACCGTCGATCAAAAACAGCGCTGCGTTGATGATTCAACAGTCAATTTGGCGTTGTTGAAGCGTAATCAAGTGGACTTCTTTCGACGTTTTGTGACAATGGATGAAACGTGGATCCATTACCACACTCCTGAGCTCAATAGGCAGTCTGCAGAGTGGTACTGAGCCATATTTCGAAGACTTAGACGTTTCGTACTACAGAAAGGGAATCGAAATGTAGAACTCGTCATACCAAGTGTATTGCCCTCGAAGGAAACCATGTTGAGGAATCAATACAGCTTTGCCCAGAAACGATTGTTTTCATTAAAAATCCCGGGACTTTTCAGCCCATGTAGTACTTTCACACCCACCCCATGACGTTACAAGTTACGGGGCATTCCCTAGAATCAGAGTTAAAATTCTAGCTTTCATGAGTTATTAATTTATGCAATTTTCTCTTATACTCGCAACGCGCTCAGGAAACGAACCACCAGACACCCCACGTTTCGTGTATGTAAATTGATTTCGTTATATCGAGATTTCTAGCCGCATACCGTATGCGAGATGCATTCGAGAATATTGGCCACTCGGATGAGATATATCGGCAGTAATGCCGACTGCCGAGAGAGAAAAAAAATCACCTCGAATGCATCTCAATCCACGACCGCATATGATCTGTTCCCCGGCCAACGTGGCATGATCATCCGTGTCAGTCGGACCACATATATATTCTTCCTCCGATGACGGCAGATACGAATGTAAAACACTTTCATCCGTTCAAACGTTGCCGTCGTGGATGTGAAGGTTTAATCAAATTATTCAAATGACGAAAATGCATTTGGATGTTCGACAAACAAACGAACGAATTATCGTGTTGGTACGGCTCTATCGAGAGAAAAAAAAAACGCTATCGTTAGAATGGAGTTCCTGTGGGGTTTCTCGTTTCAACGCATTCATTTCCTTGAATGCATACTTTTGTGGCTTCAACTTAACAGCGAGAATAAATCACACCAAAAATTAATGCTTTCCCCGGCTAAACTGCGTACACGACGATTAGCTGCGGTGGACATGTATTTTTCTCTATTAAATGTACAAAACAAGAGGTTAGATTTATTGGTGACAAGTATTTTTCCATTCATCTTCAGCTGAATCGTTCTCATGTACCGGGGAGCACGCGTGGGAGGCGTGAAGACCGGATTCAGTCTGCGGCCAGCCTTACATGGCGAACTGCCGACTACAGAGCAGTATTGTCCTGCTGGGGCTGTTATGTTTATGTTTATTTAATTTTCCGTTAAAGCAAAACATGGCACGAATGAAGTTGAATGACAGCGCTACCCGACAGCCAGAGGTTCTGGCACGGATAAGAGGAATGATTGAAGTGGATACAATAGGAAGAACAATCACTAAAAAATCCAATAAAGTTGTAAGAGTCCGGGGAAAAAATAGTATAATTATTATTGTTTGATATAATGAGTTATCAATAAACTTAGTCCCTATAAAAAAAAACTAGGGTTCGATTACTGTATACTGAGTATCTTACAGAGTACCACTATATTACCAGTTGTTCGAGCTACAATTTCGGTTCATGTTTTAGTATATGCTAGTAGAGTTGTGTGCATTCCTTCGATTTGACATATATGTAATTTTTTCATTTAACATGAAACTTCAAAAATATGGTAGGGTCATTCTGTGAAAAGCAGAGTAACTTAGTTGTTCTGCGTATTACAAGTGTCATGTGTCGAGATTCCGAATAAAGAGCTTTCGAGGCATTCGCTACTTTATTTCATTTGAAAAAAAAAGTCGAAACACGTCGTTTGCTTGTGGGAGTTTATGTTAAACATGTTTTAGGAGAGAAATTTGAGAGATGGGTTCGGCCAGAGATGCCAATCTTTGAATCTTCCCTAATATCCTGACGACTACTGATTGCGTGATTTTTCTTGAATGATCCTGATTTTTCCTGATTTCTGTACTTTTCACGTTACTAGTATGAAAATGTTTCGTCATAAATATACTGTGATCCTTACCTGAAGTTTTCCTGAATGAAAATGATAACTATCTGAACAGCCAGCTCTCTTGTCCGCGCTTGTATAATGCTTCCTCTTTTTTTCTCATTTATCGTCGACCAAGCAATCAGACGATAAATTTCCACAAATACTGCTCGCAACTGGATAAATCGAAGAATAAATTGGAAGCTGCCAGGACAAATTTCACGAATCAGCTTATGCGATGGGCCTTGTGTTTCATCGGAACAATGTCTAACTTCATGTCTCTTTGACAACACTACCAATTGTGGAGTTTTAAAGCTACGCGAATGATGGCACAAGATTGTGGAACAAAACTATGCATATAAAATTAGATAAATGAAACAAAATAGAAAATTATACTTTTATTATTCCGAACATTGCGGACAGCATAATATAAGCTATCCCAATTTCTTTCTGATTGTTATTTCCATTCTTCCTAATTTTTGAAAATTATAGTTGGCAACCCTGGTTCAGCAATTCAAAAGTGGCGATTTTGATCTGAAGAAAAATGCCCATCCTGGCGCAGCTGCAGGGGTTGTTGGATGCAGACTCAACCCAAATACAACCAAAATTGGCAGAAATATTCAATGTGTCCCGAAGAGCAATTGGCTAAAGCTTGAAAGGCATGGGGAGGATTCAGAAGCTTGGAAAATTGGTGCCACACAAATTGAGCGAAAGGGAAATCGAGTTCTCCTGAAAATGATGTGTTTTTCATCGCGAAACCGAACTATTTCAACTCACGCACCTGGTATATTGGCGTTTTAGCTCGTTCGTACTCTTGTAAACAATTTCAAATCCTCCAATCGAAAATACTTCAAACTTCCTATTTAAAACTTTCTCTTTTTTACACTACAACAAAAAAGTAAAGCACCAGGTTTACGGACGTTTCGTATATTCAGTCAAACCTCTCTATAACGACAGTCTCTATAGCGACAAATCTCTATATAACGACATGTCTGAAGGTCCCTTCATAGAATATAGAATAGAAATATATAGAAATATAAATTCTTTTCTTTATTGCGACATTTCTCTATAACGACCTTTCCGTATAACGACACATTATCGCTTCTATTTACTAAAACATAATATTCTCTATTGCGACAATTTTCAATTTCACTCCACTCATAGTGGGTGTGTCAATGTCAGTGTCTACGAACGTGAATAGTCTATGTTGTGTTTTATAAGGTCTAACCAACTCCGAACATCTGTTCACGCCCAATTGATTGGAATTTTCGGATACTTGAACAATAGTTGTACAAGAATCCCGTCCTATAATGAAATTGCATTAAATTTACAATAAATTTAAAAATGAATGTATTGTTTGCGCCATTCTTATATGGATAAGCCTTTTGATATCGGATTCAGGCAATAACTTGAAGTATCGTTTGTTCCACTTCGAAAACATTCACTGCTCAAAATGGGCTGAAATACACGAAAATCTTGAGCGCTAAAAATAATTGAACATAGTCCAAAGGTTCGAAAAGGGTACTAAAAAGACAAAATTGTCTAATGAATTCAATGTGCCGCACAATGCGAATTCATTCATCATAAACATTATGGACTAGAGTCGTGAAAAGGATAAGAATATGGGCTATATTTGCTTGGTATATTTTGTCCGGCGATAAGATAAATAAAATCATTCATTTAATAAACCAGAGCGTGACGGAGCATTCAACAATGAAACTATAAGCCCAATCAGCAAGCGGATGGTTTCTAGATTATCTATGTTGGTTTATTAACAAAAAATCAATTAACAATTTACAATTTTTTTCATCTAGAAAAAAATTGTATCGAACGAATGAGTTAAATTTTATATTCATTATTTAACAATGTTTGTTTCAAGATGTTTCGACATCAATTGCTTTTGTTTCTAATATAATTTGATTGTTTTGCGTGAGCTTGGGCGTTTCTCTCCTTATAGCGACATTTAAGCTCTCTATAGCGACTAACTTTTATAGCGACAATTCTCTATAACGACGGTCCCTTGCGATCTCTACGAACACGCGTCAATTTGATGTGTGGGCGAATACATATAACAACACTTAGTATACTATAAGTAAAAACGAAAATACGTATAATTAAGGTTCACAATAACATAATAATTGATCGTGATTCAAAAAATATTCTAGTACTAGCTGACCCGACGAACTTCGTCCCGCCCAAAATAGATTTTTTTATTTGAATACCTTCAAACATCCACGTTTTCTTACTAAGTGAACGTTAGTGAGTCCAATCGCTGAACTCTTCATTGATTGATTACCGTTTGACCCTTTACAATTTCCTTTATCTTTGTCTAGTACTTCTACAAAAATCATCCTTATAATGTAAAATTATTTTCATAGACAATTCTCGTTCAAGATTCTTCAAGCATTTGGAAATAACATGTTTCTCCGTTGCATGGAATACATGTTTGATACAGAGAATATTGCAAAATAAAGACAGCTCAAATCGGACCATTCCTTCCTCGGGTTTAGGGCACACCAACACATTTGGCCTTCCATTTTTGTTTATATTGATAGAAGATATAGGAATGCGTTATTCCGTCTGAAAATCCTTTTCCACTTTCGAACAAAAATCAATTTCGTTAGCACCAACATCCAATGGATTAACAACGCTTAGCTAATTGTAGAACATATGGGAATTCAATTTTCCGAATTTTCCGATTTTTCTCTCCGCTATATTGATCTACGGAAAGAGACGAATACAACAAAATAAAGAAGGCTAAAATCGGACCATCCCTTCTTCGGGTTTTCCGCTTACCAACAGATTTTGCCATACATTTCTTTTTAAATAGATTTCATTTTTTAATACTCGAACTAGGCAACTGAAGTTTAAAAAAATTCATCGCACTCTGACATCAATTGATATTCTGTGTTTCGTTCTTTCTATTGTTGCTTCTCGACAACAGTTGTTTATCGCTTGTTTCATTTGAAATAACGATATCGGATAGCAAAGATAACGGATCGGAGCATTGTCGGTACATTCCTATTCATTATTGTTGTGATTTTGATTACATGTTTACGTAAAATTTTGTCTACATTACGATCGCGTCAAATTGATGCATATCCGTAAAGATAGGTATACCACATAGATAATTGCCATATTTGAACGCTTTTAAAGTAAATAGAAAAGTCATTACAAGAGATGGAATAGAAATGCAGACGATTTTTGTAATCTATCAACATTCATTGATTCTGCCAATATATATATATATATATATATATATATATATATATATATATATATATATATATATATATATATAATAAATAAAAAATATATATATATATATATATATATATATATATATAATAAATAAAAAAAAAAATATATATATATATATATATATTTTTTTTTTGTATTGGTCGTATTACCGAATAACACGTTTTCGTTAAAAAAAACGTTGATCACTGGGACTGACAGTTCAACACGAGTAAATATAAAATAAATGTTTGTTATCGGATTTTTCACAATAAGACTACTATCTAGTCGGTTTTCCGACCATTGTCTTTTTATACAATAAATATCTTTCTTATATCTTATGTTGTGCAAATGCTTTTGATGCGGACTGAAGGGAAAGCACAGCAAGAACAATCCGGGGCTCAACGTGTTAAGAAATTTATTCGTGTAGCGGTAGTTTCAGTTCTGGGACAAGAGGAAATGGTCGAATGCTGCCATAACTGATGAGTACGGTGCATGCAGGGGGATTTTCGATCATTTTTGCCAAAAAGTTACGAAAAAAGCGAAAAAAACTATTCTCAAACATTCAAAAATTAAGAAAATACGTTGTTTTTTTTTGGTTAGACACGTTTTATTATTGCTTATAGTGTTGACGAACTGTGGAGTAAATAATCGGATCGCGGATCGATTATTTCTGTAGAATGATCATACCTTTGAATACCATACCATACCCCTCCCATCAAATTCTGCACAGCAGTCTTCGTGCACTTCCTGAACGCTGTTGACCAAATTCACAGTTTGTTAGGGTATTTTCTACTTTTTGTATGTTTTCAAATCATGTCTCTTCTTAATCCGCTTGATCATTCCGATGCTGGTACCAAATTTCTTGGCCAAGTCACGAATAGAAACAGATCGATTCTCACGAATATAACTCACGGTCCAATCCGATCCTCCAGAGAAAACTCATTACCAAACATCTGAATTTTGCGCTTCACACTCCCCGGGCAAATTTTTGTCCTTTTCGCAATTTGATTGTATAGCTGTAGACTTTTTTATTTTTACATGATTATAATATATATGTACTGATTGTACCGACTGAACGCAAAATTATTATCCCAATTGTTTTCAAATGAAAATCATCTATTACTTTCCTAAATTTCTAATACAGAGAATATATTTGCGCCTGAAATTGACACACTTCAGAAAACTGTAAATTGGAGAAAATATTTTGCACTTAGATAGTATCAATTCGCCGAACAACACACAACCCTCAAAGTACCGTTTTGTCTCAAATTCCAAACAGTTCCAAATCCCGGACGCTTCATTTTTAAATGTTAATTTACTAAACTTTAATGCTATGAATAATTGAATAATGAAAGCCCTGACATTCTTTGGGATATTTTAAAATTATTTATAGAGCCATTCCGTGCCATACCGATATAGTGGCTCTCAGATTTTGTGAAAAGTGATATATCTGTTCTTTATCGCAAAATATTAGACCCGTATTTTTTCATTTTTCATAAGGGTGCCCTAAAATGGAAATTTTGCGGTGGTTCGAAAAAATAATTTTTTTCGTTTTCCAAAAATGACTTTTTTAGAATGTTCATAACTTTTGAACTACGATTCAGATGATCGATATACAGAATATTTTTTTGCTGTATTTTTGTATTTTTTTTTGTTTAAATATTACACTTGCCAAAGATTTGGATTTTATTCGCGTAATTATTGATTGCATTTGTTTTTTTTTTTTGTTTTGATGGCTTTGGACTAGAGGGCGCAATATTTTTTATATATTTTCTTGATTTTTTACTTAATGAGATGTGATTTTTTCGTTTTGAGGCTATGTTTTTTTAGGTTTACCGATGGTCCGAATTTTTTTTAAATTTTTCTTCCAAAAAATTACTTTTTAGAAAATTTTGATAATCGAGAAATAAAATTGAAACGAATCAGCTAGTCTTTTTTAAAAAAATAATATTGCGCTCGGAAAAAATGGATTCTAGTCGCATAGATCTAGTCTAGATGCATAGGAATATTGAACGAAGACAGAAAACAAGTTAAATTTGAAAAATCATTACTCCAAAACGAACGGATATGTTATGTAAAACAACTTAGCTTTCAAGAAAAAATATGAAAAAATATAGCATCCTCCGACTTTAACCGAGAAAACTATGAAAAACTTACCCATCTGCACTTTTTCTTCAAAAAATATGTACCAAAAATCTGTACCATTGCAGTTATTCAGTGTAAAGAAAAATCTTGAAATATGAACAAATACTCATTTGTTTACTAAAAGATATTATATTTACTTGCTTGCTTTATATCTAGATTCACTTACTACAATATACATTAACATTTGCTATCCTCGAATCACTCATGTGTTTGATTATGCTTATACATAGTCTTTCAAAATATAGATTGCGCACTACCATTAAAATTTTATACGCGGAAAAAATCTGTACCAATCAGTATTATACAGAATCTGTACTGTACAGAATCTGTACCAAAAACGAAACGAAAAAATCTTTACCTTTCCAGATAAATCTATACGTGTGACAACACTGGCTGGAACAAAAAAAAACAAATACAATTAATAAATACGGAAACAAAATCATTTTTTTTCGGCAAGCGTAACAGTACTAAGTTATTGGCTTTAATTTGATATTTCGATCATCTGAATCGATCCAGTAGTTCAAAAGTTATATATTTTCTAAAAAAGGCAAAAAAATGGTTTCTCCAGGCCACCCTAAAATGGAAATGGGCACCCTATTGAAAAAAAACAAAAAAATAAGGGTCTCTCATTTTACAATAAGTTAAAACCAGTGACAAAATATTTGCGTTAGAAAATTCCATAAAAAAAGCATCGTTTATTTCTCAGTTGTTGTAATTGTTTTAACTATTTTGTTTGATGTTTTCATGTTAAGAGGTAGAAAAGTTATAAATCTACTATAGAAATCTTTATTCAAATTAGTATTAAAGTAGTGTTCGGAATTTGAATCATGTTTCGATGCATGATTCATATTCTGAGCAGTAGATGGAGTGTTCAACTCTATTTCTAGGCATATACAGCATCAGTTCATAAATACGGGAAAGACCTCACACCATTTGGAAACAAATGTGGCAAGCTCTTTTCTGCAAAACGTAAAACAAGGATAGCGAAATTGATTTTCATGGTCATCAACTAAAACCACAATAACAAAACCGGATTTCTGAAGTAACCGATTGGACTCTATTATATTATACACTGACACGATTATATACAGTTTGAAACAAAAAAAAATACATAAAATATGACTTTTTCAAGAAAAAAAAGTAATATTTTAAAGTTAATGTGAAAGTTAACTGGTTATCATACGTACAATGAAGTAAAAATCGTGGATTTTGAAGATTCTAACTGAAGGTTCACCAGGAATTGTTGAAAATGGTAATGAAAATGTTGATAAATGATATTCAGAAAGTATAGATGGTACATGTCGAAGAACAAATCATAAAGAGTTTAGAGAGCTTCGATCTAATTTATCAAAACAATCAAGTTTATTATGCATTTTTGGGACAAAATTAATAACAACAACTTTAAAACCGCTAGCTTTTAAGTTTTCTACTCGCAAAATGTATCTTAAATCATAATCAATCTAATTTTATCATGAAGAGGCAGGGACATAAGGAGGTTTGGACAATTATTTATTTATTTACTATGACTCTACATCCCATTGAGATTAGATCTGATTTGATTTTCATGGTCATCAACTAAAACCACAATAACAAAACCGGATTTCTGAAGTAACCGATTGGACTCTATTATATTATACACTGACACGATTATATACAGTTTGAAACAAAAAAAAAATACATAAAATATGACTTTTTCAAGAAAAAAAAGTCTCTCACCGGCACATTGGTTCACTAGACATTAAAATTCGTTTTTAAAAAGTTTGAACTGATAAATTGTTGCGTAAAGTAAAAGATTACACCCATACCTCGCTATACAGCCGCTCTTTATACGGCTTTTCATTAAACAAGCTTGGAACCGATCCGATAGAGTTTGTATGAATTTGTATTGGAATAATTGATTCGGCTTTTTTCTTAGAGGCCTGGGAACGTATCTAGGCCGTAAAGCGAGGTATGGGTGAAGTATAGTTCTTCGCTGTGGTGGCTGAGAGTAGACAAACGACCCAAAGAGTCAAACACTCATGCAAAAAAAAATCGAATAGCTCCTTATAATTTTTTTTTTCGCTCCGTCGATGGTAACACTGCATTCCCCACTTCGGGACTATAATATTCGACTACTCGTTCTGTCTGATCGGATGGGTTTTAGTGTCAAGATGCACAATATACAAGCAACCGAAGCCTTAATGAAACTTTGTCCTCTTATAGTAAGAATTGAAACATTTCTCCTCGACGTTTACTTCATCTGGGGGTACGTGAAGGACCGTTGCTATGGTAATAAACCACAAAATTAGGAGGAATGTAAAGAAGAAATAACTCGGACTTTCAACAGCGTTGAAGTCGTAATGTTAGAGATGTGGATAAAGAACGCTTTTTTTTTGTTCATCGTTTAAAACGCGTTATCGAAAAAAGGGGTGGTCACATCGGAAATGTCCTAAAATAAGCTTTATTTTCGTTTTTTAAAAATAAAAATCGGTTCACTTTTGTAGAAGTTATTAAAATTTGTTGCATGAGCGTTTAAACTGAAAGACTATATGTATATAGAATGCAATATGCTCAAGCTAATACAATCAATGACTCTAAATTTTTAATTTTGCGGCTTGGTTCCCTCTGAATTAAAACAGACCATTTAGGCAGTGTTCAACGTTTAGCGCACTGATCATGAGTGCTCTTGTTCAAATAGTTCAAGCAAGAAAATCGCAAAGTTATGAGTTTTCATACTCTAATATACGGAGAAATTCCCGCCAAATAAATTAACTTGAAGACCAATTAGTGGAAAACAGTCCTTATGAGAGCCCTGAATACTTCAGAAACGACGGAACGGTACTAGCAGTTGCATTGCGCCGGCCGTCTCGGATAACAAACATTCCCCCTCAGACGCAGAGGCTCAACGGCGGCCAGGAATTAATGTATTCTAGTTCCGTTTTGTACATATTTAGGAAGTGTGTTGTACATTCTATACGTCCGGAACGAGCGTCGAGACTGGCCCTCTCCGAACCACGTCACGGATCTCACCAGAGCATATACATATTTGTGATGGATGTTTATTTGCCAGCAATATTTATAAAGCTACATTACGGCTCGCCTTCGTCTTTTGACACGATTCGTGCTCCGAAGTGCTTAGCATTTTGGATTGAAGCAGAGAAAGGAAGATTCGTTTGAAGGTGAATATGCACAGTAGATACACACCGAATTCGCCGTGCAATATCTCTGCTTTTATCGCAACACATTTCCGTACACTTGGTATTCTGAGTGTATGTGGTCAAACAGGGGGGAAAAGGCAGAACTTTACTTTCGGAGATGATTAACAATGTGCTTGTTCTGAGGCGTACCAGTTGCAGTTAGAAGACTGGAAGTTCTTGGTTCGCCACTCCGGATCATAATTCCTGAGGTCACACTTTACTTGTCTACTTCTGGGTGTAGAAGTGGTTTGGCTTGTTCTCAAATAAAACACTTTAAACAGAGCTGTGCATTTGCAATCTCCCAGCAGGCCCGCATGGTTTATTGTTCATTTTTCGGTTGCTGCTAAGATTTACGACGTTGGAAAACTGAGACTGCCATGTTATGTGGTTTTCACGTTTGCTCCAAAAGGTATAGTGGCTAGAGAAATGTGCAGATCCTAAGAATATTACTAAAAGGTCTTACGATTGAGCCCTTAAATACATCAAACGAATTAAAATGCCACTGTAATATTGTTTTGCTATTGCAATGCCTATTTATTAGAATACGAGCTCTTGCGTAACCAAACAATATTAGAGTCGATCTACGCCACTCGCATCGTAAGATTAATTCATCTTTTATGAGGAAAAAGCTGCTATTCACGCTCGATTCTAACTGTTGCGCCTCGAAACCATCATTTACATCTCTATCTGTCAAGCAGATCAGCAAATCTTCAAAGCTTCCAGACAACAACACATAATGCCGTGAACTATAAGAGCAGAAAACATCTAGGATATTATTTATATCTTTAATTTGCCTTCTCCCCCACCTTTGTGTTTTTCTTTCCGTTGTATCGGAGAGTCACTTCGAAGAATAAATGCTCTTGGGTGCTGCATATTCCATTTATGGCACGTTATGATTCGTAACGGAGCTCATGATGGGAGATCGATGATCCTTATTAACAACATATCGTTGATAGAACAAAGTTTCCCACATTTTCTGACTAGAAACGAGAGTTCATTCTCATGAATCATAATTTTGTTCCTATTCACAGTTAGCTGTTTGCAACTCCAACACGCAATCAAGCGTTGCTCATCCCAAACCAATTTTTGATACGAAATTGAGAAACATATTATCCAACAAGTACCGATATCGAGCAAACCAACGTGCTTCATTGCCAGCCCCCGGAACCACTAATAGATGCCACGGTGATCAAAATTGATTAAAGTGTAGATGTATAAACAACACCTCCGGTCAGGGATACCGAGCGCAAACACGGGGCCACTTGCCATGGCCATATCTGACCCGCGGAAGGTTATTGGGTTTGAGGCGAAAAATAGTCCGGCTACAAACGCGTCGCATCTGATTGCCGGGTACATATCGTCACATATTTGCACCTAGCAAATAATAAAATTCAATTTAATTTAAATTAAAATTAAAACTGGAAATAATTACAAATAAATCATAATTATATCTGTGGTTAGATTGTGTGCGAGCTAATTATATGTCAATACTCGAATGTGCGCGCACTCACCGGAGCACGTGCCGAAGGTGGGCAGCTGGTAGCGAATTGCGATAGTTCGCATGTTGTCACACTCGTGGAGACAGCGATTTCGCGAATATCACCTAATTTATTCTAGACGGAACAGAGAATCCAAAAGTAATATGAAAACAGAGAATCTTGATTTCATCAGACACTAGCTGACCCGGCAAACTTGGTTCCGCCCAAAATTAGTTTTTTGTTATCAATACCTTCAAACATTCACGTTTTCTTACTCTGAGCAAGTTCATCGGTCGAATCGCAGAACTGTTCATTGATTGATATTCTAATCGATCCCGTTGAATTTACCCTTTACTATAAAATTCCTAGTATTTCAAACAAAACTCATCATTATTACAACAGATTATTTTCAGACACAATTCTCATTCAAGATTTTTCAACCACTTGCAAATAACATGTTTATCCGTTACATGGAATAAATGTTTTATACAGAAAATATGATAGAATAAAGACAGCCCTAAATCGGACAATTACTTCCTCGAGTTCTGCTCTTATCTTATCTTAACACATTCGGCGATACTTTTTTGTTGGTATAGATAGAAGAAGATATAGTAGTTCGTTTCATCACATTAAATTCCATTTCCAGTTTCGAACAAAGTTCAATTTCGCTAGCGCAAACATCAAATGGACTAACAGCAATTGTCACTATGTAATTGTAGAACATATAGGAATTGAATTTTCCGAATTTTCCTTTTTCCTTCAGAGTGTTCCGAAAATTTTCAATTGTCATGTTTGGTTGAAATATTTTTGGTTGAAACACCATACCCCCCCCCCCATTTAAAACTATCTGACCCTGCAAACGTTGTTCTGCCATAAAAATTATTTCTAGTTTATATGTTGGTTGTTAAATAAAAAATAACTGATCTATTGTAAGTGTGTTTCAATGTTTTAACGATCTACACATACGTGAAACGTTCGTGACTCTTGTGTTCATACTTGTATTAGACATACCGAGTAATAGAGCATCAAGTCGATGACCACCGAAAAAAATTAAAAAAAAAACACAAACCATTCTTTGTATTCCATTCCCGATTAATTTCGTTTACGAATCTGACATGTTTGTTCGCTTGAACGTTAAATGTAAAGTGAAAAAAGGAATATATTTTTGCCGTAAAGTAGACAAATTCAATAAAGAAAATCAATAGAAATTTCGTTGTTGCAAATGTGTTGTTCTTCATCGAACCACAGAACTTAACATTATTATGAGCAATAAATGTTTTGCTCTGACTCTAACTTAACTATCTTTCTATAAATCACCTTGCATCTCAGCTAAAATATTATCCAGAATATAAAATAACTATCAGAGACAATTTTCGTTCAAGATTTTTCCCTACCTGCAGAGAATGTGTTATTCTGTTACACAAAACACACAATAGAGCCATATTGCATTTAAAATTTTTGTTTTAAAACGTGTTCATTTCACTCGAAAATTCATAAGTTTAAAGGTCGGATGACATTTGCACAACCCGTCGAAGTCGAACGGATGACAGAATGCGATAATGCAATAGGCTCGGGTAATTTTCACTCGATCGAATTTCAGAATACGGGTGCAGTAGTAGTACAGGCAAACCTTTTTTTATTCGGGGGATAGGGACCGCATAAAAATAAATGCATAAAAAAAAGCGTGCACTTCACCAGTAGCTTTAAACCGTGTTCGGTACAAATTTAAAAAATAAAGTTTTTTTATGCGGTAGATAGGGACCGCATTAAAAAAGTTTCCCCCAAGAAAATAACTCAAATCCACGCCGTTCACCGTTCAATTACCTTTTGTTTCCCTACTCTGCGATGGGACAGTTTGCCTTTTCGGTTGCGCGTGGCTGTTTTGTGCTTTTAGTTGCATGCCGAAACGTGATGCTGTTAGACATCATGTCATGCAAAAACTTAAAAAAAACTTAGAGCATTTGATGAGAGGAGGGGAATGAATTCAGAAGTGGTTAATTGAGACGCAAATATGCTTTTTCGCACTGAAATGCATATAAACCATCCAAAAAAATTAAATGGACGATACCTTCGTCAAATATGCTTCTTTTCATATACCGCACAAAAAAAAACCGCACGAAAAAATCACACAAAAAAAACCGCACAAAAACAGGTTTCATTGTAGTTGATCAATAGACGTATTTTGAATTTTTGAGGAAATTACACTATCGATTTCCTCAGGGCGTATTTTTTTTATCCCATTTATTTGTTTAAGGCTCATTAGCATTTTAGCTGTAACAGAGCCGAATTTTAATCGTGTACATGTCACATGGTTATCATATCTATAATTAGCACATTACACAGTTGCCATTCGCCAGTATTCCTTCTATACCATTACATATGGTACATTCACACAGTAGCCATTTAGGCGTAAGAGTTATTCTTTCTGTTCTTCCATTAACCAGTTGGACCACCGGACAGCGGAGACAGTTGATTGATCATTGCTGAGTTATTTATAGAACAGTAGCCCGATGTGTCTGGCAGAGCAGAGCAGTTGTATGGATGAATCGATCTTATTTCGACCGTGGATCGATCTCCATCGCTGATGATTGTTGCGTGGACGTAGCTATTCTGTAACAACACAAAGATGGTCAATGAGGGCCCTGAGTTATGAACTCACGATCGATCGCTTACTAAGCGAACGCGCAACCAATGTGGCTACGGAGACCCCCTGGGGGGCGTATTTTGTCAACTATCCAAATTAAAATTGTTCATATGAGGTGAACCTCGCTTTTGTTAACCAATCGAATCCATCCAGCAAGGTGTTGGACCGAATACGTGTAATGTTGTAATGAGGCTCATTCTTCATTTCATTCTTTTTCTTTGTTTGAACGCGTGATGTAATAGCAAAGGCTGTGTCGACGTTGCTCATGATAGCGTCTAGCAAGTGAGTGTGAAAAAAATTCTAAATAATTTTTATTTCTATTTTTTCTATCAGGTTCGTTGAGATGGTGAACGTTAAGAACATCAGAAACGTTAGTACTATTGAAGAAGAAGATGGAGAACGTCGTTTGAACGGTATGTATCAACGATAAACTTCGGATTGTTGTTTCTTATTCGAATCACAATTTCTCGCATCACTGTGCAGTCGCCTACCATGACTCCAGCAATGTTCTAAACAACATACCCACCGTGAACTCAAACGAACGAACTCAGAGAGTTACCAGGTGTGCTATGAAGGTCCTCGCGTTAGTATTAATAAACAGCGTGCAAAATAGCGTACAGTTTGGGAGGAATTCTAAACAAAATTTCAGTTCACTTCAGTTCAGTCTCCGAGTTCAATTTTGTGAAAAAAAAACATACAGAAAAACCGGGTTTATATCAATATAATTCACAAATTTATCAGTGTTTCTGAACACAACACTGCACGCTATTTTTTATTTTCTATGTGCGTGAACGATACAAAAAAAATCTAGCTCATCTAGTATATGTCAAACCACGTTGAACTCAAACAAGGATACATGATACATGAGAGAGAGAGAGAAACGAATTCCATTCGACGGGGAAGGATTAAATGAGATAGTCGAGTCGTAGAGTGAAACAGCAAATAAACGCCCGAATGACTGTTGAGTCATGTTGACGAAGAAAGTGCTGAATGAATGAACTCATTTCCAATAGTACCCTAACTGTCCTCAGTTGAATATGACTTTGCCGAGACCTGGTTCCGAGTAATGTACATGAACTGAAAGCAATTGATTTATTTTTATTTCATGAATGAAGATGAGAGATGAAGACGCCGAAGTAAAAATTGCTTCGTTTAAATTTTCCAAAACTCTCTTGGGAGTTCTGCGAAAACGGAACAAGAAAAACAAATTCTTTCACGGGTGCACAGACCGTATCTCTGAATAAGTGTCCCTAGCAACGAAGACAATATTCGTTGAAATGTAATATTTTCTGAAATACACTTCTTTTCGGTTGTCCGGGAGATTCGTCCCGCCACTGATGATGGTCAAATCGAAACACTGATCAAGAATAATCCACAGCACACGGCACATGAAATAACAGGTTCATTACAAATATTTTTATCCGATCTCAACTCGGAGGAAGTCGTTCTTTGTGTCTGGTGGGATTGGGAATTCTGTATTATGAATTCACAAAGAACCGACCGCACGTGGAGATGGTAGCCCTGAATCCGGAAAAGACGTACAACCGAACCTGGATTCTACTAGTCCTGAAGACATTGACAGACGGTAAATAGTACACGACAATCTGCAGCATTTGTGAAAAATCTCGCGACAAACCGGACCATCGAGGTAAAAGTAGAGTATACCATTTCCAGGCGACTCCACGAAGAAACTAGTGTACCTCAAGATGCCATTTCCGTGTTAATATTCCTTTATGCGGGCGACAACCTTTTAGTAGTGGTGGGAAACAAGCGTATGGCATCAAGCATCAAGGTCTAGGCAGCTATCAATGCTATTGGTAAATGAGATTTCCGACTTTAGGGGCAATAAAGTGGTCAAAATTTGAAACAGGGATGCGTTCGGGAGCCAACATTTACTACGAACACATCTCCCGTCGTAGAAAGTTGAAAATATTGAGGTGGTCGACTGCAACCCGAATTTCCAGCACCATGTCGTCGAGGTGAGGAAGAACTATGCCATCCGGTTGATTCTTTTTAAAAACCATTACCAAACCTCGCCGGAGTAATAACCGAATGACCAGTTTACGGCCACCCGAGGTGGTGGCCACGAAGAGGTGGTTCCTTAACTGAAATGACTGGCCAGAGATAAACTCTTACAAGATGCACTGCGGATTGACGTGCTATCATCAACATCAGAAGGCTGGGTATGCGATAAAGTAGGAGAATCTCCGTTTGGGGGTTGCGACGATTGTCTCAGAACAACAAACTTCCTCGACTGAACCAGCGGAGATGGGGAGGCGCACCTGACTGTCTTAACAAAAAAAAGGTGACACACTTCAACCTTCCACCGATAGCCAAACTACTTTGGTTTGGGACCTGTGCTGACGACCGATTAGCACGCTGGTAAATAATAGAATGATCAGCAGTGCTCGGCCGGCAGACCGAGCGAGTTGTGTTTACTAACACAACCATAACTGAGAATGCGGTCGTCTACCACATCCCCATTTCTTTCTGAAATAAATTAATGTTCATCATAGTCTGTATAGTTATTATTATAGAGGTATTTATTTCAATTTATTTAACCATCCACACTTCAGTTGCTGTTCTCAAGAGTTCCATCCTATTAGATGAATCGCGATGGTGGCTTACGAACACGTTCTGAACGTCGTTGAGCACAGGTGGCTTCTTTTGGTACCAGCTCCAATGGTTGTTCGTTCTTCTCAGAAGGGTCTGAAACCTTTTTCAAGTGGGATACGTTCCTATCATAAGTTCTACCCGTTTCCGTCGATTTGACTTTCACTTTCGAATCTTGTCGCTGCTCCACAATAAACTTCTCACGTAAGAAGTTTGTGGAAAGCTTATCTGTCGGATGTAGATTACGCATCAGTACTGTGTCACCTACTGAAACGTCACTTGGTTTCGCTCTTCTTCTGGCGTCTTCTCGTTCTTTGCCTTGAAGCTTATGGGTTGCATCCTTATCTGCATATTCCGAGGAACCTACAGATGTCTCCAGATCTTGAAAGTCAGGAAATTTACTGCGAAGTCTGCGATTTTGCAACAATTCATTCGGGGCCTTCCCTGTTGTTGAATGGGGTGAGTTATTGTACATTTCTAAGTACTGCTGCATCTCAGCTTTCCAATAACCATACAACGCATCTGCTATTTTCAGTCGCTTCAGGAGGGATCGGTTCTGGCGTTCTACCTCTCCGTTGGCCTAGGGCCAGTACGGAGAAGTATGGTTGAGATGAACCCCCTTAATTTTGCAGAACTCTTCGAATTCATTGGATACGAATTGTTTGGCGTTGTCTAACGTAATTGTTCGCGGAACGCCCCATAGATTGAACAACGTCGTTAGACGCTTGATGGTTTCTCCTGCCGTAATTGTTCTCATAATTTCCAAGTCTACATGTCTGCTGAAATAGTCAACCACTACTAGGATGTACTCGCCGGTTGGTAATGGCCCCAGGAAGTCAATGGCGATATCCACCCATGGTTTTTCCGGTAAGGGACGTCGTTGCATTGGTTGGGGAGGATCCGGGATTTGCACTAATCGACAACCTTCACACGAGTCACATATCTTCACTGCTTCACTGTCCATGTTCGGCCACCAGCAACGGTCTCGTAGACGTCGCTTCATACACGTTTGCCCAGGGTGTCCTTCATGTGCGAGTATTAGCATTCTCTCTCTTAGCGCAACTGGAATCACTAATTTGGATCCTCGCATCACTAGATCGTTTGCGTGTGAAATTTCATTTTTGAACGCAGAATATGGTTTAACCTTATCTGACGACCAGTTTTGATCCATGATGGCTTGCTTAACAGCTTGTAATTCAGGATCAGTTTTAGTAGCATCCACCACTTCAGAAATGCCTATAGCAGCTGCTTCCTGAATAGATCTGATCGCTACCTCGATTTCTTCATCGTAGTTGCCATTTACGGGTTCGTTGCTCAAGAAGGATAAGGACTCGGCCATCATACGTCTGATGTAAATATCCGACTCTACATTCCAAGATTCATCTTTAACGTGTGATGCCAAACGTGACAGTGAATCTGCTATATTAGAAGATCCTTTTCTGTAGACTACAGTGAATCGAAAAGCCTGCAACCTAAGTATCCATCGTTCGATTCGTGCAGTAGGACGAGATTTGTGAATAAAATGTGAATAAAACCTCCAACGGTCGATGGTCAGTTTCCAGGATGAAAGAAATTCCCAATAAGTAGACCTTGAAGCGTTCAACCGCCCAAACGATGGCTAGAGCTTCGAGCTCTATCGGAGGATAACGTTTTTCAGTATCAGACAGACTGCGTGAAGCATAACTTATTACTCGTGGCACATCTCCCTTGTACTGTACCAGTACAGCTCCGAGTCCTGCTCCTGACGCGTCTGTTATTAGCACTGTACGATCTTTAGGGTCATAATATCCCAAATGGTGAACAGATCCGATTCGATTCTTCAACGACTGAAATGACTGTTCATGATTAAAGCCCCACTGGAACACTGTTGAGTTTTTCAGCAGTTCTCTTAACGGGCTGCTGACTGTCGCAAGATCTGGAATGAAGTGGGACACGTACGTGACTAAACCAAGAAAGCTACGCAGTTCTTCTTTAGAACGCGGCGGACGAAAACTGAGAATAGACTTGATCTTATCATCCGAGGGTAGAACTCCGTTTTCTGTTAAGCGATGCCCCAGGAACATAACTTCCAATTGTTTAAACTTGCATTTGTGCACGTTTAGCTCGATCCCATGGCTGCTCAAAACTGATAGTGTTGTCTTCACTGCATTGTCATGTTCTTTCTCCGTTTCTCCCCCCATAATGTCATCGATAAATACAACCGTGTTAGGACAACCGGCTAGTATGCTCTCCATTAAATGCTGGAAAAACTCCGGTGCATAGTTAATCCCGAAGAGTAATCGTGTATACCTGAATAGGCCCCAATTGGTGATGAATGTTGTTATGTCACGACTTTCTTCTGCAAGTTCGACTTGATGAAAGGCTTGTTTAATATCAAGCGTGATGAAAAACTTGGCACCGTTGAATCTGGGAAGCAGGTCTTCGAAAACCGGTAGAGGATGATTCAGACGTTGGACAGCTTGATTCGCACGCCTCATGTCCAGACAAAGGCGCGGCTCTCCGCCATCCTTCATAATGAGTACTAAAGGTGAAACCCACGAGGATGGTTTTGTCACCTTTTCTATAATTTCCATTTGTAATAGTTCATCGAGCTTTTCCTTGACCTTCTCAAGGATAGGAATCGGACAACGGCGGAGAGGTTGGATCACTGGAGGTATGCTACGGTCAATGGGTAACATAAGCTTAAAATCTTTGATTTTTGGGAACTGTTTATCTGTATTGATCTGATTTACACCCTCTCGAATCACACTGGGGAGGCCGACACGCAGGAGACCAAGCTGGCAATCTGTTACTTTTCCAAGCAAAGCTTGTTGTCCCCCTCTGATGACGAAGAATGTTGTTTCCGTTGAAATTATTTCTGATCCATCCGTCACTTCCAGAGTTGCATCGAAAACCGTCAACAAATCTAGAGGAACTCTACCGTGTGCCAAAAATCGCTTTGCATTATCATATCGTTCTGAATGAATCTTCGCCCCTTTCAGCTTCATTAATGCCCAAGTTGTATCATCGATCAAGTTGTAAGTGGATCCAGAATCAACCAACATGTCTATCGAAACACCTCCGACCGAACATCTAACAAGCTCATCGTTGTCATCATTAATTTTATATACCGGGAAATTTTCGGTCGTCTCAGTAACGCTTTCGGGAGTATTAATGTTCATCACGTTTCTAGAACGTTTCGGAAAGAGACCCGGGCGACTGTCACCTGATGATACGAACCTACGCTTCGAATATCTGGAATGCGTTGGCTGATTAGATTTACACACCACTTGGAGATGACCGGATTTATGACAACGGTGGCAAACTTTGTCAATGGCTGGGCATTGCTCAGTTCCTCTATATTTCAAACGGCCGCAACGATCACATTTATTTTTGTATGCAGGTAACCAAGAATCTCTGTACAATGGGACGTTAGGTCTTCGTGTAACCAATCTGTTTATCTCGATCTGGTGCGATGATTTGGATTTCATCTGCTCTGCTTGATACTTAACTGACTGATACGCATTCACGATTTTTGTAGTGTCATCCAAAGTCAAATGATCTTTCTCCAATAGTTTACGACGTAGGTCTTCAGGGGCATTCTGGATCACTTTATCAATTATCGCAATCTGACGGCATTCGAGTTCAGTTTGGCCAAATGAACACTTTTCTGCTCTTTGTTGAACACGAAGCATAAACTTTTCAATGGGTTCGTCATTTCCTGGGATCATGGACCAGAATTGATATCTTTCAAAGCTTTCGTGTTGTTTTGGGGAAAAGTGATCTGTAAGCTTCTCTTTCGCTCTCTGATAAGGATCCGATCCATCTAAACCGTCGATATCGGCACCCGGTTTCCCATAGAAAACTGATTGCAATTCGATTCCGCCCATTGCCAACATTTGTGCTTTCCGATTGTGACCATCCAGAATGTTTGTCGCAACCATAACGTTTTCAAACCATCTAATCCATCCAGTCCACGCATTCCTAACTTCTGATGCCGGTAAATGAGAAAACTTAAATTGAGGTATGTTATACGATGCTGGACTGAAAGATGCCAGAACAATTTGCGAACCATCTTCCATTTTCCTTGAAAATATAAAAATGCTTATTATTTTTTTTCTTTTTAATGTTTTCTAACAAAGGTATCTAATTTTTGAATGTACATCATGCTTTATGTTCAACACCATTATGTATTTAATTTAGACTCTCATTTACTAATCGTTCATTCCATGGGTGACTTAGGTTTCGCTAAAAAGTATGTAACTTATTAAAGAAACAGAGAATTTAATCCACAGGAAATCTAACTCCTACGCAGGGAATTTAATCCCAACACAGGGAATTTAATCCCAACACAGGGAATTCAATCCCAACACAGGGAATTCAATCCCGTCACAGGGAATTCAATCCCAACACAGGGAATTCAATCCCGACACAGGGAATTCAATCCCAACACAGGGAATTCAATCCCGTCACAGGGAATTCAATCCCAACACAGGGAATTTAATCCCAACACAGGGATTTCAATCCCGACACAGCGAATATTTATCAGTAAACTGGTTTATTTTCTAGCACTCTGTTCATGGCTGTTCTCATCTAATATACATGTATGTTATGCGGAATATCATTATATACAACCATACTTTACCCAGAAACATCTCTCGCATAATTTGTTAAAATGAACATAAAATTCATATCTTGCATTTCTAAACGGGTTCCCATCAGCCACTATAGTCGTCATGTACCTCGTCAATTATTTTGAAACGGGTGCATAAATACATTATCCACAATTTCTCCCGAGCACCGTCTGCTGCTTTGATAGTATTGATTGTACGATAATACTGAATATACAGATACACAAAAACTGTCACTCAAGCTGTTGCAGCCACATTAGAGTATAACCTTCATCAAGATCACTGAACAGCAATACACAAACACAACAGTCTTGTGGCAGCACGAATCCATTTCAGAACTCCAATCAATCCAATTAGATTACCTGTCATTCTGTAGCATACTCACACACTCACACTCTCGCAGTCTGTTTGATATTTGGCTGATTGAAAAGAAAATGGTGGATTTGACGCTATATATTTTTTTCATTTCGCTATTTTCTCCCACCACCGAATTTATTCCACTTAAAATTCATAACACTACATCTACCGCTGCGCAACACCACAATATTTTCAGTTTTTCTCGTAGGACATTTTTGTTGTACATAGAGTCACTTGGATATTTCTATTGCACCCGAAATTTCACTATAGCTCACATGTTTAATTTTTCTTTTCTAGATCTCGTATATATTTTTTTTTCCACTAATCGATTATTAGATAAATACATTAAACTATGCTTGTAGATACTTTTTTTTTCTTAACGCTTTCGACCAATTTCCATTCACTAATCCAATATGGCGGCACCGAAGCATGATATTCATTTTTTTCCGTTCACATTCTTCTGAGATAGTTTTTTTTCCGTTTTACCTTTTTTCACTTATTTGCTTGCACAGAAACACACAGTAATCACCGTACTGAATAAAACGATAAACGAGTTTTCCGAGCCGAGTTTAAACCGTTCTATTTTTTTTTTCCTCGTCGCCACTTGTGCTGACGACCGATTAGCACGCTAGTAAATAATAGAATGATCAGCAGTGCTCGGCCGGCAGATCGAGCGAGTTGTGTTTACTAACACAACCATAACTGAGAATGCGGTCGTCTACCACAGGACCAATGAAGGATGCAGAAACAACTTCCGACTTGGGATGAGCTCAGTGGGCCTGAAGCAAACTTTTGCTGAATTTATCTCACGAAAATACCACGATGAGGGAGCAGCGAAGCCTGTCCAGACTAAGAACTCGCTACTGCAAAATATCACACAACTTCAACAGAAGAACTTTTACGAGATCAGCGGGACGATTTGTGGTCATCCTTTGGGTATGACCCTTCATAAACTGCTACAATGCTTTGTTTTCTAAAAGATGCCAACTTGTATTTTAAAATTTGAGTAAAAAATTGTAATGCAAAGACCCTTTCCCTTCGCGATAAGGGGAATAAAAAAAATCGGCATCTTCGTGCGGCGGAGATTCACCATCTTTGGTCAGCAATCTGACATCTTAGTCAAACGACCAAGGAAAGAAACCGTATGTTTAAATTTGTTGGAATTCTCGTGATATAAACATTTTAAATTGTTTAACCGAATATGTGTGTAAAATCTATTAATGTTGTTACTAAGTTCATTGTAATCACACTTCGCGGATATTATTGGGTCGTTTTTGACAGCTGAGGAGTCTCAGAATAAGAGAGGATAGCTAAAAGACTCAAAATAACAACGTTAAAAGAATTTGAAAGAAACTAAACAGCTATACCAATTTATATCACGGGAAATGTTGGTGAACAAATCAAAGAATTGAGAACAAACCGCTCCTATTTATAGAGATAACATTTATATCGATGTCAAACTATAGAATAGAAAATAGAAACCAAGTCAAAAAATGAATTTAGGCGCAATTCAATTATTTCCCATTTTTTTTCAATGGAGAAATGTCCATGTGGACAACGGGGTATAGATAATGTACACGCTTGTCCACGGAGGGGGAGGGGGTATCTGTTATGGTCCTTTTTCTGTCCACGTGGTATATAAGAATGGTACTCACGTAGCGCAACGGAAACAAATGCTCCCTGGTAATTGACATCCTTCGTTTTAAAGAGACTTTAAACTTTTCAGTTCATTAGCCTCTAAATACCCTGGTATACGTGTGAACCTTCATAACATCAAGTGACAAGATATTTCTCGTTTTGACGATCAAAGTGCGCTGATTTGCAACATGCTTTGATCGTCAAAACACTCTGACAAACTATTCGTCATCAATGAGTGAAGAATTTCTTTTCTCGGTTTATGTTCTGTTGCACGTCTTTTTATGGTAATGTTGCAATGGTCGACATAGTAGCCCAAATATATGTAGTGACGGTGACAAATGTCAGCTCTGGTTATAGGAATTCCGCCTGCAAATGATTGATCTTTATAGTAACATGTCCTAAAAAAACCTGAAGCTATTAAGAACTAAAGCAGGGGGTCCGAAGCCCATAAGGAGTATGGTTATGATGACTGTCATCCATGGTTATGGATAAACCCCTAATCACATCACTCACCACATTGAATCTACTTACCTATTCCCACTATCAAATTTTCCTTCCATGATAATTTCGAGAGAACCACGCTATACAGGCGACCCTTCTGGCTAACATTCCTTCCCTTCCACCGGTGACTGTAAGGACGTGGCCGGCGTCGTTATTGACTATTTAAAACACGAATCTCCGAAGCTTGCACAATGAGAATGATTTGCTACTGCCATGCATCATTCAGTGTGTTCTTTGTTCAATTTTACTGGTTCAGGTCAATCACGGAGAGCAATTACGAAATGTACAATCTACCCAAGCTCAAGCTCAAGCAAACTCTACTTTCAACCCGTCGTCACTGCTATAGGGTGTTTGAAACATTATAGAATAACATGTAGGAGGGGTTCTCATCTATAGAAATATGAAACTCAAAATGTAACTCAAATCAATCGTATGTTCATTTTGATTCCACTTTCCATCGACCATAGGAACCACTTCACTGCTCATTAACTGTTGATTCTAAAATAACTCCTATAAAATTATTTCCTCCTCCATATAACAAAGAATGTCACCAGATCGCTGGGTTCCATGCTAGTCCTCGTGGCTTTTAATGAGCGTCAATTTGGTAGAAGGTTTTGTCCCTCAGTAATACACGGTTTGTTTACCACCGCACAGCCATGCATTGATTGGGTATCGATGATCGACTCGACTCCAATGTGTGTACCATCTCTCTTCACACCTGCCGAAGCGGCTGCCTCAACAAATCAGCTTTTGCTAAGGATGAAATAAATCAGCTTCCCTGAACAGGGCATATCGGTTTCATCAGCGATGTGCGTAATCGAGAGGTGTGACCTTCACACCTCCATTTACCCTAAATGCCCACAGCATCACATCACCAGTCGAACGTTCGATACCACCGTTTTGGTCCGGATGTACAGTGTGTGAAAAGATGAAAATCATACATTTTGACCGCACAATATTCCGCTCCGTTTGCTAATTGCGTAGCACTCAAATAATGCACAATCGATTAAAAATGAAATGTGTTCAACATTCAGTTTAATCATCCTGGATGTTTCTCATTGTTTATTGATTGGCATCATGTGAGTGTCGAGTCTATATTCAGTTTTAAAACTTCCTTTTTTTACTAAGCAAAAGACACATGAAATATGTCAGACTAGTATCGACATAACTCGTAAGAAAGTCTGTGACGCAGTTTATATACAAATTTAAGATCGTAGTCGTTTTCTGCATATAAGTAGTACATGTATATCGTATAACTGTTCTATAGACAGTAGATGAATATATGTATATCCAGATCATAAATTGTGATATACATGAAAATTGTGCGCAAGCTGCTCAGCCAAATGTTGTTCTATAGATTAGATGCGTTCACTTATGTATAGGCATCGTTGTAAAAACCAATTAAAATGTTCCATCACATGCAAATTGTCCGCACATCAATCGAAAATTTTGTATAACTTGTCGATATAATAATTAATAATTTAAATCGAACTTGGAACATTATGTCTTTTCGTACAATGGTTTGAATGATAAATTGCGTAAGCCAAGCTGAGGTTAAATATTACAATAGCCGTTAACCCAAAAAGGCAATGGAACAAAAGCGTACTATTATTGCATGACTCTAGCCTTGATGGCCACCATTACTGCCAAAGTTGAACGATCCATTCCTAATTTGTGAGATGCATGTCCCCCTCTTACTACAGCACTGAATGAAACATATCATTATTTTTATTCCTGCTTTGCGCGCGTCGTGCCAACAATTGAGTAATTAGCTGCGACCGCCACCACAAACATCGCGAATATTTCTGAGGCGGAGTTACAGTCCTCAATCTTCCGTCCCATTGGTCGTTGGTAGTTTAATTGTGTTTTTACCATCTCTATTCAAGGAACAATCGACCGTTATCGACCAAGCCATAGTGCGGATTTGGTTGGGGTGGATGTGTTTTAAAGATAGTTTAATGAAGGAAGTGCGACCGTCATTGAATAAAAACGCACTAATTCAGCCGGTAGTTTATCAATTGCGGATGGAACGCCAATTAGTGATTCATTCTAGTCAAATTGCTAGATAATTATTGTTTAGGAAATTGATATTACAAGTATGCCAATGAAACGCTTAACACGTTGAGCATCACATTGTTCTTGCTGCTCTTTCCATTCAACCCGTGTCAAAAGCGTTTGCACAATATCAGTGTCGGTCCCAGCTCCCAAAGATATTTATTTTATAAAAAGAAAATAGTCAGAAATTCGACTAGAAACAAGTAAAATGTTGTAACACATCCGATAACAACCCATATATACAGCCATTCCATACCAAACCGAGTTAGTGGTTCTCAGATTTCTATGAAAAGTGGTAGTTTTGTTCTTTATTGCAAAATATTAGATCCCATTTTTTTTTTCGTTAGAGTGACCATTTCCATTTTAGGGTGGTCCGAAAAATTAATTTTTTCCACATTTTCCCAAAAATGACTTTTCAAAAATTCATTATTTTTGAACCACAGAACCGATTTAGATGATCGACATATCGAATCGAAGCCAATAAGCTAAAATATCACACTTGCGGGAAGATTAGATTCTAGTCGCATAGGTCTAGTCTAGTCACATTCCTATGTGACGAAGACTTAAAACATGTTAAATTTTCAAAATAATAACTCAAAAACTAAAAATAACACCTCCCTTATTTTCGGATATATTATTCCATATATAATTATATAAAATCTTATTATATATATATATATATATATATATATATATATATATATATATATATATATATATATATATATATATATATAAATATCAGCTTTCCAGAAAAAAAAATAAAAAATATATCGCCCTCTACCTTTAACCGGAAAAATATGAAAAACTAACTCAATCAATAATTACGAAAATAAAAACCATTTTCACCCTAACCCTAACGAAAAAGTAAAAAAATACGGGTCTAATATTTTGCGATAAAAAACAAAACTACAATTTTTCTCAGGAATCTGAGAACTTCTACAGGGTGGGCCATTTAAAGTGGAAGCATCTGGCAACCCCATAACTTTTGACAGAGATGTCAGATTAACAAATGTCATACCGCGTTGGAAGCGTCATTTCAGTACAATTTTAACCATGGAACAATACACACCTAAACAACGCGCTGAAATTGTTCAGCTGTACATTCAAAATAACTTCTCAATTGTGTTAACTAAACGTGCGTGGAAAAATAAAAATAAAGTTAGAACATCGCCTGGAGACAACACTATACGTCGATTATATGCCAAATTTATATCGTCTGGTAGTGTTGGTAATGCCAGTCATCTTTCCAGACAACGACCAAGACGTTTCGACGAGAATATTGATGCAACGGTAACCGTGAATGGGGAGCGTTATCGGACAATGATAACCGAATTTTTATTGCCATTTGTTCGTGAAAATGAATTGGACAATTACTGGTTCCAACAGGACGGCGCTACATGCCATACAGCGGCTGCCACGACCAAATTATTGCGCGAAATGTTCCCCGGAAGATTTATATCGAAAAACGGCGATTATGACTGGCCACCGAGATCACCTGATTTGACGCCTCCTGACTTTTTTTTATGGGGATATTTAAAATCCAAGGTATACACTGGTAAACCAAGGACCCTGGCTGCGATGAAAGACAATATCCGACAAGAAATTGCTGCCATATCGGCCGAAACATTGGGCAAAGTGATGGAAAATGCCGAAAAAAGGGCACATTTTGCGGTCAAGGCCAGAGGCGGTCATTTACGAGATATCATAATCAAAAAGTAGTTAGAACAAATCTCCTTGGACCAAAATAAATGAATTTCGAAAAAAAATATTTTAAATTCCACTTCTTTACTTTGCTATTGCAAAAACAAATCCTTCCACTTTAAATGGCCCACCCTGTATATCGATTTGCCATGGAATGGCTGTATATTTTTATTTTCTTATTTTGTGACTTGCAGTCCCATTGATCAAAGATTCTCTAACGAAAAGCTCAATGTCGGTCTCTAGGGACCGACGCGGAGGTCAGCGCGTAAATCAAAGTGTTTAATTAATTGCTTGGTTAGTTAAGCGACTGTTCATATCAAGGGGAACTGTTGGTGTCACGGCCAGCAAAAAATTAAGAAAAACACGACACACATTTTTTTTCTATAAAACACTTTATTACGCATAAACAACACTGAACAAAAACTACAAAACAAAACACTAATAGCGCGACGGAGTCCGCAGCTGAAAGACCTGCATCCCCACCTGTAAAAAAAGAGTAATTAGTTTGTTATACACATGTTAATACATATTGTCACTTACCTTTAAATCATCATCCACGTATACCCAAACAATCACCTGAAACGATAATTATTGAGAACACATAATTGCACGGCACATATCACTTACCTTTGAGGATAACACAACAATCACAACACAGAAACAATAACAAGCGAATTGTGAAAAGACTGGAACGCATGGAAATGAAACAATTGTTTATGGCGAATATTCTAGACGCAACCCATACAATAATTGCATTATTCATATCACTATGGGACCAATCATATAAATAGGGCACGAAATGTTAAGAACAGAGTTCAGTCTCAAATAAACCATCGATCAGCATAGATCAAACCTGCTTTGTCTATATTCGATCTCATCTCTTCTCATCAACTCTTCGGAACTCTGCTCAGATACTTATATGGGCGGAGACATTATTGGCGCTGTAGACAGGATCTCTACTCTTTACCACTACGGAACTCCGTTCAGATACCTCTCTGGGCGGAGACAGTTGTCTGGGCGGACAGGTCGCCCTAAGCAAGGTTATATATCTTAGTCATGTAATAAATGCATCTCAATGACATCAATTCAGATCATGGTTTGTCCGATGCACTGATGCTGTTTTTTAATGTTGTCCTTCGTGCGTAGCAAAAATAAAATTTCTCTGGGTTGAGTGCAGTTCACCTTCGAAATGTCCAAGAAAAGGCGAAATATTGTGAAGAAAGGCTCAATTATGAATGGATCAATATGATGACAGTAAACTCAAGCAATGAGAAATGCAACATCTACTTCAAAATATGAATTTCTTCATTCAAAAATGCTGATTTTTAAAACCGACAAACCATGAGCATGATTTCTCTTTGAAGAAAATCGTTTAAAAAACATAAAAATTTGGATAATTTGAACGCCATTTGCAACTAGATACTAGAGGGCTTTTCAACAAACCCAAACTCGTCTTGATTACATGTGATTTTCATGAAGAAAAATCGATTTGCATTTACAAGTTGCGTGAAAACTCCATGAATTGAACAAACCAACATTATTTACCCTGCCATAGAAAACTTAAGTTTCCCGAAATAAAGTAGTTCTAGTCTAGTTCTCACAGTACAAACACTTCATTTATATCCCAGAGCCTTGAGCTCTTAACTTGTATGCAACAAAACAGTTTTTCAAAGTAACCTTATTAAATTATCATTATTCAATAATTCAAATGTAATACAAATAAAAACAAACTGTCAAAATGTACGTTGATATCTCTAGCGAAAGCCATGAATTTGATCTGCGAATAGTAATGTTGTAAAAAAAACAACGAATCGTTCCCAACATAATACCGATTGTACCGTTTATAGTCATTATTCAATCCCTAAAATGTTTATTTGTCATCATCACCAAATGGACAGTTATTTATACAATACAATGTATACAATAACAGCTCCCGTTTCACCCCATTTTTTATGCAAAATACGCGAGCAGCGCGTCCAACCCTTCCGTGTTCGTTTGTCGGATTAAATGAGGGGAAACATATGCATGCTGCAGGGGTGGGAAGAGTATAACCCTGGGATAGCCTTTAATGTATCAATTAACAGACACCTAGTGAAATGCAATTCCCAAATGCCGGCTACGGGAGCTAGATGATGACACAAATTCATAGAAATAATCAATTCAGGATATTGTCTTAGAGCCAATTTTCACAGTGACTTGATGCAAAAATGAGAGACGAGGAATCTTCTATTCGAGATTTGGCGATTTTTAGACAAAAAGATCGATCTGACAAATCGATTTTCTAAACGGCCTAAGGATCGATTCACTGATTAAATCGGTAACAGAGAACCTAAATTCCTATTTTTTCAATTTATTTACTCGTTCTATAAAATTATCATCCTTCATTTAATCAGTGAATAACAATTTCATATTTCCATTTCAACATCAAAAGAATTTTATTTTGTTTATGTTTTGTTCATTTTGTGGTTTTTGTTGTGAAGACCACAAAAAAAAGAAATTATATTTCTGATTCGGAGTCCAGATCCTTGCGCTGTAAAGTCTGTAACTGAGTCTGTACCATCACCACCTAAGTTCCACAGATTTGCCGTTTCGAATCATATTTCGGACGCTTAAGGTGATGGTGTGAAGGTGGAAGCTAGCCATTGTAGTAGTATAGGTAAACCCACGTGTAAAAATGGGGTAATAGTGTTTGTGAGAGAAGAGCAAAGCACATGTAAATAGATCAATTCACTTATCAGACTGTGTGGCGCTTCATTGACACGAGTCTTTGAATACATTTTAAAAAAAATAACAATTCAATACTGAAGTTAAATGTATGAACGATATTTTCCGATGAAAAATCGCAAACATAAACATATATAGAAGGTGTATTTGCATATGAATAATATTCTGATTATACGCAAGCGTAACATGAGCAAATTTATAACACATGCGAATTGGGTCTTTTTTGATATTAACAAGTTCTTCCGCATAGTAACTCGATGCTAATCATTCCTTAATATTTTCCTTCGTTGGTCGTATTGTTTTCACATATTCACGTTGGAGAACCTTAACCCTTCTCTTCGTTGGTCGAGACATTTTGATTGAATGTAATACTTCTCCGTTTATTGTTTTTGAAAGCATAGACAGCCGTGGTTTGGGCCGTGGTGGTTCCGAGCTCTGCAATACAATTTTCTTACCCAATGTTAAAGTTGCTAAAACTTACATTATATACCCATTAAACGTAAAAATAATGGTTGTATTGATATCAACACAATTTTATTCTATTGATTTTCATGACATGAAACGCAATGACTCAGGAATAACATTTTATTGAGTGGTTTTGATAATTGTTTCGATGATGTTGTCTGGCATCAGTGTCGAAAAAATAACGATGCTTTCATCAATACAAACAAAATCATTGCCGAAGATTGAAAAATGAAAACTTAACTTTCAGAGCACTTGCTCGAGTTTTCCGACGTTTTTCACTATACAGTGCGACAGCAGATGAAAATTTAATATCTTGTGAGTAATCGATTAGAGTTTGGTTGATATTACTTCATGGGAAGTGTGCGAAAACGATAATTTTCTTCACACTGTTTCGCAAAATTATTGATTTTCGGGGAGGGGTGAGGGAGGGAGATGAAAGAAATGAGCGTCATTGTGGCAGCCATTTGTGGCTAGCTTCCACCTTCTCCTTAAGGCATTTGATGCAGAAAACAGATCTAAAGTTTAAAGTTAAAGTTTAAAGTTTAATAATGTATTATTTGGTTGATATTTTCAATAAGTTAGTTCGATATGCTGTGTTAGTTATACTGTGATAATATTTTAACACAAACATAAAAACATAGTTGGGGGTCTTCGTAGCCACTTGGTTACGCGTTCGCTTACCAAGCGATCGATCGTGAGTTCAAACTCAGGGCCCTCAATTGACCATCTTTGTGTTGTTATAGAATAACTATGTCCACGCAACCATCACCAGCGATGGAAATCAATCCACGGTGGAACAAAGATCGATTCATCCATACAACTGCTTTGCTCTGCAAGACACATCGGGCTGCTGTTCTATGAATAACCCAACAATGATCAATATCAACTGTCTCCGCTGTCCGGTCTGCTGAACAATGGAAGAACGGAAAGAATACCCTTACGCCTAAATGGCTACTACTGTGTAATTTACCATAATGTAATGGAACAGAAAGCTTAACGCATAAATGGCTACTATTAACTACTGTGTAATTTACAATTCAAAGAAACATAAACATATGTACATGTATACGATTAAAACCCGGCTCTGTTACAGCTAAAATGCTAATGAGCCTAATAAATAAATAAATGGGATAAAAAAAATAAAAACATAGAAATTTAACGAATAGAAATGTTTTCCAATTGAAGCGAAAAAGAATAAATCTTCGGACATTATAAAAAAAATCAACAGACAAAGTGAATTTCGGACACTTTGTTTGCATAACGGTATCTTGTGTTTTCAAGCCCAATTTATATTACTGCACAATTACTGATGCAATAAAATGATCAAACATGCGAAAATGACAACGACTCAACCTGTCTAAAAGTGTACTGCAACCTTCCATGCATACACAAATGACTTAAAAATCGTCTACAACCATTGATGGATTGTAAACTGGTAATAGAACTTTTACCACTTGTTTATTTAATTAACTTAAAATAATTTTCAACAACCTATTTTGAGATATTTACAATCCTTCTTCTATTTTCCCCCCAAATGTTTGTCGTTTAATGATCTTTTTTTTAGTTGTAGCTTCATGGTTTAAAATACCGTAAGAGTTATATTGCTAAAATGATAATTATATGTTTGAATAGAAGTTTTTTGCTGTTCACAGTAATAAAAAAATTAAAGATTATTAGATGAGCTCGAATCTTAATTCTTAATTTTTGTTATAGATGATAGATGAAACTATCAATTTTGTCATTATCTTGTTGTACCATTTTCTTAAGTCGTGAATTTGTAGCTTTTTAGCCTTTATCAGTTCTTCAAGTTCTTCTTTCAGATTCATAATTTTGTTAGCTAATGTTTGCGTTTCTTTTCCAGTCGCACATAGGGATTGCATTACCGTACCAAAATTTCAATAACCGATTATTCGGTAATGAAAATTTTGTTACCGGTAAAACCTGTTAATCACCGGTAAAGAAATACTTTGAAATAAATCATTTTATTTAAGAAACGGCTTTTATTGATTATAATTGGTTAACAAAATAACATTTTACAAGTTTTTGCAACCTTATTTTGATCAACAAATAATACCTAAGGACACAAAGTATGTTAATTGTGTCGTCTTCTAATCTAGATCGAATCTTATAAACAAAGTTTCCAGAAGAGGGAAACGCATGTTCAGAGTCTACTGATGTTGGGCGTACATCCAATACCATTGTTATGTATTTGCCTCCGATGCCCTCTGCGTCGTAGTACGAAAACTCTTGTTTAAGGGTTTCTATTAACACTAGATTTATGAATGTTGATTATATACCTATTTTTACTGAAGTGAGCCAATATGGCTCACACAAAAAAAGGAGGCTTTGCAAAGAAAGTAGTTCCAAATCAATTTCAATAAAATGTTTATTATCAAAAAAATCATGGAAAACATTTTTTACATATGAACTCTGTTTTCGAGTTAAACCGTGTGTAGACGTTGAGCATGGACTGGACGTTGATACCTATGATTGCTGCAATCGTCGTTCAAGTTTTTCCTTAACGCTCAACTGTTCTGAAGGTTCTAAATCGTCCAGTGGAATAATTCCCTCCTGTTATCCAGCTACTGAATCAATGCAATCGTCGTTAAATATCATCAAGACACGAACAATTTCGAATACCTGCTTGATCAATGCAGTGCGTGACGTTTGATAGAAGACAGTTACAGTAAACATTAATTGTGTCACGATCACGAACAGAATGAACATTCATGTACGCGAACAAAACTGCATATACGAAACATCTTTCTGCAATGCTTTTAATCAAGGCTTCAGGCAGCTACTTAGATATTTCTGATGTTAGATCCGATAGCTGTTCTAACATAAATTGCAATCTGACTTCAGCTTCGTAACGGGTTTTTCCGGCATAGCAGTGCAACAGCGAGAACATCAACCAATAGTTTTTTTGTTGTTAGTTCTTCGTCGCTGAAACTTATGTTGTGCCTCGTTACCAGATCGAGCAGTAATTTTCGAACTGAAGTTTGGAGGTCGTAGAATCGGCGCAACATTGCCAGAAGACTAGTCCATCTGGTTTTCCAACCAAGAAGCAAACAAATATCCTTTTCGTGGTCCGCGATAACATGCTTATGGAGAACATCGTTCATTTTTACCGGAGATTTTCTGGAGAGCTTAACTGTTTTACCTACTTTTTGGATTGTAGAACAGTATTCGGTCTTGATGATGAATTCGCCGGTTTTGTTAAAATTGGTGATATCATCATTATCATCGTCATCTTCTGTATCCGACCCGTCACAATCGACAGAATTGGATTTTTGTTACCACACGTCTCTGACCACTAGATGAACACAATGCGCAAATCAGTGATGGTAAAAAATCACATTCAACGATCAATGAATAAGTATATCCCTCTAGTCGGATGTTTTTAAATCACCAGGCGATGCAGGCGATGCTCTTTTATCCTTCATATGTACACAGAGAGAATACTTGGAACGGTGAGCTACCAAGATATCAAAAAAGCAATATGAAAGAGGAATCCCCACTGCATGCACTCTCGAAGCATTACTTCTACTACTCAAGGTTTATCGTGAGTGCAAGCCACAAACGATTAATCCCATCCCATAGAGCGGATGATGAGTTCTTGATCGGAAAGGGTACAAGAGACGATCAACTGAAATCTTACGACACTCATCGAGGGATTTTTAATTCTCTATTGCACTGTCCGCAGTGAGTGGCTGACTCAGTCTCGTGTCGATTTTATTTTGCTGTCGTCTCCCGTCCTTTTTTATTTTGTAGATAAAACGGATCACATATTTGATTAATTCAATTCTGTGTGGTTACGTTTTTCGTTGCAAATAAATGTAATGAATTAGTATGGACATATGTTATTCATATATCGTGAAAATATATGAAATTCGAAATTACCGGTGATTCGGTGATGAAAAATGATCCGGTATTACCGGTAAAACCGGTAACGGTAAAACCGGTTAACAATCCCTAGTCGCACATTGTCCACTAATTATTAAGCTTCCCTCATACCTATCTACCTATCATAACTATACACCTTTCTGTAGTTGAAAAACATGATTATAATTTTTTTACGGTTTAAAAAAAACCCGCAACAATAAAAAAACATAGATCCTGTAGTAAGATATAGATCGAAGTTCAACAGCAAAATCTATAATATTACTAACACATACACAAATCCTATTGCTGCCTACCTACCTGTAAAGCATTGCATGCTGCCAACGCAAATTCAAAAAATAAAATCATTGTGAAAATTAACAATTCCAACAATTAAACTCTACAACAAATTCGGAGCTCTTTGGTCCAAAGGATGTCAAAAAGGGTTAAAGATGCAGAGGGGAAAGAGAGAAAGTGGATAGAGAGATGGGAAGGAAGAGAGATAGTGAGAGAGAGAGAAAGAGAGAGGTAAAGATTCGAGGCGTAAAGGAAGATTTGGAAGGCTCGTTGTTCTTAAGGTTGTTCTTTTTTAAAAAATTAAGTGCGAGCGGGAGTAATGGAAGAAGCCAACGTTCACCCTCCTCGCAGGAATCAGGCGATGATTTACTTGCTTTCCAAAGACATGAAAATAATACAAAGTTTCTGTTCGATTTGTCGAACGCTTGACGTTCAAGGCAAAAGGACCGAAAGAGAACCCATAGGAAGAAATTGACCAGGAAAGCACCCACATCCAAAAGGCTTGAGGCATTGGAGACAGCCACACACACACACAAACACACGCGCCCAACTCCTTCCGTTTAGTCGTCATCGAGTCAACTTCGATTGCCGGCGGACGTCGAGCATCGAGAAGAAACCGGAAAGATGTCATCGTACATGACAAATAATCTTCCAGTTCAGCTTAGAACTTTGAATAACGTTGAAGCGAAAGAGTTTATTTCGTTTTCTATTTAACGGGTGTTAAATAAAAAATGAGATTTTTTTCAATACCTTTCAGTAACTCAAATAAAGAGCGTAAAATTTTCTTTCTCCAAGAAAATTGCTCTTTGGGCTCCCTAGAAACAGTAGACGTGTTTAGTTTTGCTAGTTTGAATTTAGTCAAAGCAAAGATGGCGTCGAAACAGCACGAGCTCCGCGATCGCATTGTACGGTTCTACGAAACGCATTTCCAGCAAAGAAAAAAGTTCACGGTGGCACATTTTAAGGAAGAAAATGTACCTGTCAGTACGGTATATCGTATCCTGGGTTCCCTGAACGTAGAGCGGAAGGTCGGAAGTGGTCGTTCGGTGACGATAACGACAAGCAGAGGAAGACATCGTTAAAGAAGCTGTTTGACAACAAGGCCGCAACCAGCCTGCGTGACGCCGGTCGGAAATATGGCTGCTCCCACGTATTGGTTCCATCGGACCCTCAAGATGGAAGGAATCGTTTGCAGGAAGAAGACGAGGTCGCCGGAGTACACGGAGGAGCAGATTGAGACGGTTAAATCACAGTGTCGGTGGATGACCAAAAAATACCGCGGGACGTCTTTCATTATGGACGACGAAAGCTATTTTCCGCTGTCGCTGTGTTCCGCATATTCCAGGAAATGATAATTACTACTCCAGCGAGTCATCCACACCGCCTGAAGTGAAATACAAGTTCAAGCACAAGTTTGAAAAAAAGGTTATGTTGTACATCGCCATTTCCGACCGGGGCATTTCAAAGCCTTGGTTTAAGCCGAGCGGTCTGGCAATCAACCAACAAATCTATCGAGAAGAGTGCCTCGATAAAATCCTGCTGCCGTTCCTGAACGAGCATCACGCGGATGGGAAGTACTTCTTCTGGCCGGACAAGGCGTCTCCCCATTACGCCAAGAAGATGCTGGCGTATCTTGAGGAGAAAAAGATACCGTTCGTGCCGAAAGATCGTAACCCAACAAACTTGCCGCAGTGCCGCCCAATAAAGGATTTCTTTGGCTCACTCAGTGCCCTAGTGTACGAAAACAATTGGAGGGCCACGGACACAAAGCAACTGACTACAAGAATCCGGAATTGTATCCGGAAAATGGACGTAAGTGCCGTACAACGTTCTTGTGAGAGCATCGCGACAAAGTTGCGTCGAACAGCAGACTTTACTCAAACAGCTACCCTTACTCAAACATTCACTGACATTTTTTTGAAGAAAATACATTATGTTATTAATAAAAAATACTGAAATCGATGAAAAAAAAAATTTATGTGTGATTGAAAAAATTCTCATTTTTTATCTAACACCCGTTAAAGTATATAACTGCAAGCAAATTCATTTTGTTTTGTAATTTTTGTTTGAGATTCAGTCACAAGCAATGTATTATGTATTATGTATAGGACAAACATAACAAAGCGGAGAATAAATTTTGCAGCAATTTTGCGTGATTGCTTCTTTTGCTGAATATTTTTCCTACGTTACATACGTTACGACGACGTTGTACTTAAATCGAACGACAATCTTGCTTTGCTAGCCATGTCTTGCATCACCCGTGTATCAATAATGACAGATGAAATTTCAAGCAGGTACCTACATTTATAGATTTTTGTGTTTTCAATGATTTTTTGTTGTGGTCTTGAATTAGAAAGACTTAAAACTTCATCAATTCATTCGACTCTATCACTAGTTTGCTTACAAGGCCTATAAATCGTAGACATTTTATCTTGCGAATGAGGTGATAATCATGTCACTTCGTTCAGTCGACAAAGAGGATTCGAGGCTCAAAACCTTGTGCCTCCAACGTAACGCTCTCGTTTTCGAAATATTCATTCATCCATTCGTTGAGAATTGATTCAGATTTAACTTCGAACTAAACTAACGATAGTAATATATCAACCTTGCGGTTAAACCACATATATAACACACTTCCTGTTCTTGACATTATAAAAAATCCAAGTTTAGTCAAGTCTCCAAATCACCCCCACTTACCCTACACATGTTTGATGTAATATGGGAAAATTAAAGAAAATGAAGCAAGTATCGATCACGATGTTGATTCTGATTGTTATTACATTTCAAAATCAAGTGTTTCACGTACCGAAACATACATTCTGCATACCAGATGAATGTCGTCCCGAGTCGGACGTAAAATGTTCACTTCTACAAACACCTGTACTAACATAGTAGGAAATTTAAAGGCCCATACTTTGAGCTTGGAGCCCGGTTCGTTTTTTTTTCCAACGAGAGTTTTCAACCTTCCGTTGGCCGTTGTTTTTTGAGTTCTACATGCTGCGAACATTTGTTTGTGTCGATATCCGCACCGACACGACATCTCCGAACACGATTAAAGAAACCAACTGCTGTGCAGTTGAAAAACACTCATCGAACCAATGTTTTGTGTGGCAGCCCAAGTTTCAGGAAATATTATGTATCAAACAAAGTCTGCTGTTTGCTTTTACAACTTCATTTTACGAGCGCCGGGTAGGAAAATAAAAGAAAAGAAAAATGCACATGCGGGCGGGCGGTGCATGCATTATTCATTTTCACGCGGATTAACCGTTGCAAGTGTCGCGAATTTTAAGCAGTTTAAGCACACGAGCATGAATGTTTCGGATTTAACCGAAAGTAAAAAGGTCCCCCTCACTCGGCAGATTGCATTTATTTTATGGTCTTGTTAAACGTTGGTATCGACGGAGGTATAAACTCGGTTTGGTTTTTACTAGGAATGTTGCCCTCAACAGATGAAATGTGCAATCTGTAAAACGGGTGGAATATAGCTTAAAGGTGGACCACGATCTAGAAAATCGAAAAATATCGGATTTTTTGTTTTTTGCATTTTTGGGAAGCTTATGCCCTCAGAAATTTTGTCCTAAAATAATTCTCCGATAACTAATTTCGTTGGAAAGTTACAGCCAAAAGTATGAGGTCACTTCAAGGGATACAGTATTGTTGTAGGGGAGCGGACCCAAATATGGAACGCGTCAATATCTCGAAAAGTAAGCAGCGCATTCTATCGGCGATGGTTGGAAGTTGTTCCTCTAGTGAAATAACCACGCCTGACGAGGTGTGGTGGTGGTCCGATAATTTGTGTGGTTGTTATCAACGAAAACGTGATTTGTGATGATTTTTTTTCTATTATTTTTCATTGCAAAAATTTCGGGTCGAAAAAAATTCGAAAGTTCATGTTGTTCGGTATCGTTGGAAAGATTAAAGTGAGTACTTTCAGAACATATACTTGGATTTGATGTCAACTCATTTTAAAATGATGTCAAAGTCATTAAAAAAATATCCAAGTTGCCTAATATGGAACTATTTGTTTACAGCAGAAAACGAAATGGCTGGTATATCTAATGAAAAGAAACGGTAAACTTATGCTGAAAGTGACATGGAAAAAGCACTTCCACGCTGACCAAAGTCTCCGAGACCCGGGAAACCCGGTTGTAGCGGTGTTCCGCCAGAAAACGCGTCTCGCGAAAAAAAAATCGATAAGAGTAACACGGGGTGATTTGGTCATATGGGGTGATTTGGACCACCCCTTTATCTAAAAAATTACGACTCAACTTGGATTTTCTATAATGTCATTTCCTTCTATTGTTGAACCGTTTGTACCTAAAGTAAAAAAAAACTTTAGTAAAACTTCACAAGTAGAGGGAAACGGTAGCATAAATACATCAAGTACTTTGAGCGTCGAAAAATGTGAGTTTTCCGATCGTGGTTTTAAGGCTTTTCCCGCTGATTAAACAAACTTTTCGTTTATTGTGCAGTAAAGTTCTGTTCGCCTACAGAAGAGGAACAATTTGACGCTGCCAAACTGTTAGTTTGAAATGCAATTAATTTCATTTATTGCTATCAATTTTTGCATGTCGTGTGGGGTGACATGGACACGTTTCTGTGGGGTGAATTGGTTCTACAGGTTTGAGACTTTTCTTTGATCTAATTGATTCCAGATGCCGCTGAATTACAAGAAGAAGAAGGACAGACAACGTTGGAAGAAGGAGGAGCTTGAAAGAGCAACGCAGGCCATCGAGAATGGATTTTCTTTGACCAAGCATCAAAAGTGTTTGAAAATGCTCGACCAACAGTGAAAAGATTCATGCAGAATTCGAGATGGTCTCAATCCAACTTTTCTGGTCTGGAATTTGGCCAAGACACCTGGTATCGATCCCAAAACATGGTTACTGATTGTAACATTATCTCAAAATACTTTACATAAACATAAGTATGTTTTTTTTCGATGAAACACACACTGGACCAAATCACCCCACAGACGGTCCAAATCACCCCGCATCAAATTTTAATGTCCAAAAACCATCTTTTTTTATTTTATGATATATTTGGTAGATTGAAGCTTTATATAATGATTGAACATTATTTATTGAGAGAAAACAAGTGTAGCTCAGTATACAATGGGATATTTTTCATTTAGACCGTATTGGTTTGGAAATATTAGGCGATTTGCTTAGGTGGTCCAAATTCCCCCCTTTTCCCCTACTCTTCTTCCAGCGAAAGCGATGATATCGGCGATATCAATGACGATGGTGTTAATTCTTTGGATGACCTGTCCGACGAGTTGTTTTTATCGCAATTTCAAATTTCTAGACCACCCCAACGAAAGCTGGATTCAATGCACCGGAAAATGCGAAAGATGGTGTCAATAAACCTTTTTTCTGAGTATTTGAATGATTTTTTAATGTTAAAAAAAAAGTTCCATATTTGGCGCCCAATTTTGTGAAATTTTTAAAGTGAGGTTTTTACAAAAATATTTTTTTTTAGGAAAACTTTTAATGATAGGCGGTCGTGGTTTTAGGGGGTCAAACTGTGGACTTTTATCTACAGATCAAGGGTTTGTACGGGTTGCTAACTTAATTACGAGCTGAGTAATACTCAAAATAAAGATCGAGTTCCATATTTGGGTCCGCTCCCCTATGAATTTTTAAACGCTTTTTTTCTCGAACCTTGTTTTCTTCAACTGATGGTATCGATATCTCGGGATATACTCGACCGATTCAGTTGAAATCTTTTTATCAGCATGTAAAAATTAAATATCTAAAGCGTTACACAGCCGTTTTTGATGTCTCATTCTTTCGATTTTTGATGAGCTTCTAAACGGCAATTTTTCATGAAAAATAACTAATTTTTAACAAAAATGGCTATTTTTTCGAATTTTCAAAAATCCCTATATAACACTTCAGATATTGTCCTAAAGTTTCAAAATATTCATTGAGATTCGTTATGCTACATGTCGTTGCTTCGGAATCGATACCAACAGCTAGGTACCGAATTTCAGACAGCATTTACGCATCCAGCTGTCAAAAGCGTAATAATCAATATTCGTGCACTCTAAAAATGGAAAATTCATCTTCAATTATACCCTAAACAATAACCAAAATACACTTCACTTTATTCCTAACATCCGAAAAAAAATCACGAAAGTTCATTATTTTTCGACCTTCCAGACATGGGTCCCCTCTTAACACTAAACCTACCACGAGGAGACAAATGACCCATTTTGAACATTTAGTCGAAGTTTTATTGCCAATTACATTGTCACAACACTATTCGTCTACACTACTTTTCCTAAAACATACATCGAATTTATTTTTCAGTGTTTACTCCTCTATTATTATTATTTTTTACTGAGAAATATATGTAATCTGCCCTAACTACCGCAACGGGTCATTTGACCTTTGCAAACATTCATATGATATCAGAAAGACTTGTATGTGTGGTTGTGATACAAAACCATTGCATTACACATTTTTGGCTATTGCTTTATATATTTTGTTCTATTTGTGAATGAATAGTGAATGATCACAATTAATTGTATTGCTGACTATCCTAGCGAGCCAACAGTAACCATTCCAAGCTGCAGTGCTATTTTGCATGTCAAAAATTGTAATTTCAATATTTTGCTAATAATTGTTGTCCCAAAATATCAAAATATACAGGAGAAATATGGTGTACCACGTTTCTCAACTAAACTATATAAATCGAGTCATTTATTCACTAACTATTTATAAAGGGTCACTTGACCCGCTGTGGTAGGAATCGGTATACATGAAACATCGGTGGGTTTAGTGTTAAATGTGACGCATGGGAAATGTTACAAATGAATGAAAATTAATAGGGGAACCGCGGGTAATACGGACAGTGGGGGTAATATGGACAGGTGGTGATAATAATAATAATAATAATGAAGGTCCCGCCTCATTCCCCTACATAGGTTTGAGTTGGTCGATTATCTAGTTGATAATTAATTGATACATAACCAGTTTTACAAATAAAAACGAACTGATTTAATTTGCAGATATAAAATCACCTGTTTGTGATATCGGTATTTCACTTAGCTTCGTCTATTCAAAAGTTTCTTCGGACTTGTTTGTAAGAAGTCACAGCAAATCTTTCAGTTCAGTCAAATCTCAAGAAGAAACGCTTGCTGTCCCGTCAAGCTATCCCATAGCATCTTCTGAGTTCACTGTAACCTGACTGCCAAAATTGTCAGACTATTAACTCAACAGATTAATCGAACATTTGACCCGTTGGATGAATTTCAGGTTGTAGCCTATCCCTTCATTCTGACGGTTGTCTGCTTGATCCTTCAGAAATAGCTATTGAGCCTTCTATACTTGACTACAGTCGTTCCCTCGATCTTAAACGAACCCCAATCATAGCTGTGCTTCTTTTTAACGAAACTAACATATCCAATTCCACAATAAGAACAAACTCTACCATGTTCCAATCGCTATCACAATTCAGATTTCTCATGGCTGCATTATCGCGCGCGTGCTCAAACTTATGTAGACTACTTTCTATTTTCTTTTTTTTTTCTCTTTTCATTTCTATAAACATACAAAAAATCCTTCATTATCATTGGGACGAAGATGGCAGTTCATTCTTTCATACACATACACAAACATAATTCGTTAGAAACAACTTCGTTCATCACAATTTAACCATTTATATTACATTTTTGATATGTGAAATACACTGTCGTTTAAAATCCACTAATGTGGTTGCTCTTTTAATGTGCCTAGGCATCGAATTGAAATAAGTTACACCTTTAAAAAATAGGGAGTTATGTGACACTCTACTGCATTTCTGTTATTATATCTACGAATATCACTTCCTCTTTCAATTCGATCACACAAATATCGAGGCAGCAATCTATTTATAATTTTGAAAACGAACACTATAGTTAAATATACAATCCTTTGCTTCACAGATAGCCATTGAAGCGTGTTTGGCATGAAAGCTGAGGAAGTGAATCTATTACAACGCGAAATTAAGCGCATTACTTTATTTTGTAAACGTTGTAGCCTCAACATTTGTGTTTCGCTAGCAAGAAAAAGAATGAATGACTAGAAGTCTATGTGTTGCAATATTATTGATTTATATAATTGAATTTTACTCGAAATTGTCAACGCATTTCTTAAACGGCACATGGTACCGTATTTTTTTGCAATTTTTTTGATGACATTATCTATGTGAGACTTAAAAAGCAGTTTGTCATCTATAGTAACACCAAGATACTTTATCTCTCTAATGCGATCAAGTGTCTCACCATTTATCTCTACCAAACGCTCGGTGTTATAATATCTCGAAGAAAATACCATGTACTTGGTTTTTCCAACATTTAATTTTAACCGCTTATAATTCAACCAAATACTAAGACCATGCAAATCTCCATTTAAGTGCAATGCTGCGGATTCCAAACTTCTAGCTGCTATGAACAGAACTGTATCGTCCGCAAATAAATTTATATCGCAAAAACGTAAGACTCGTTTCATGTCATTTATGTACATTATGAATAAAAAAAAGACCCCAACACGCTTCCTTGTGGAACACCGAACGTACTAGCTATTGGTTCAGAAACAGAATTAGCAAAAACATTTGAGTAATCGAATACAGAGAACTAACTTTCAAACCATTTGAATGCTGAATCCTTTAAACCAAAGCGCCGCAGAGTCTGTAACAACAAGGGCCTGGAAATAGTTTCAAACGCGCGTTTCAAATCCAAAAACACTGCAATGACCGCTTCTTTGTTCTCGATATATTCCTTCCACTTAGCTAACACCAAATTGAAGGCGGTTTCACAGGAATGTGATTCCCGATATCCCGATTGCTCTGGTGCTAGTAATGAGTTATTATTCAAATAATTCACCAGTCGTGAAAGGCCAGACTAATTCTAGCAGTTTTTCTATAGTGTGCAACATATTGATAGGACGAAACTCTTCGGACTTAATCGTCCCAGAAATTTTTTGCATTGGAACCACTAACGATTCCTTCCAAACTTTGGGCACGTGCCCAGTTCTTAATGAATCATTTATCAGGTCCAGCAGGAAACATGAACATGAAACATAACATGAAAGCAATTTAGAACAACTTTTGCATTGACATCATCAATATGATTTACATAGTTACATTTTGAATTTCAGAATTCTGTTAATGAGAACACTTTCTACATGTTATTCTTTAATATTTAAGTCACCCTATGGCAATGAATACTGATCAAAAGTGGAAAAGGGAAACAAAAACCGAAAATTATACATGATTCCGCGTGTGGAAGTAATTTTTGCGGTTTCGATATTAAGCATTTTGAGTGGCTTAATTGTAAAATTGAATTTGCTGATGGTTATATTTCGATTTGTCAGTTAACAGAGAAGTGATATTAGGTATGTACGGAAGAGTAAATTCATTTTTGAGTGGAAAATTTCAATCCTCGAAATAATTGTGCTGATGGGGTAAAACGGACAGTTGCCAGTGGGAGTGAGATGGACTGTGAAAAACTGTGTTCAATCCATTCCTAAGGAATGCCCTGCGTCTATAAATGGAAATCAAATCGCCAAATGTGGACTGTTTAGAAGCTGACTGGAACCAAAAGCAAAATAGTTGAGGGTCTGTCCGTTTATACTGCTGAAAAGCACGATACCACTGCTAGGTGGATTAATTCGATTCTCTCATCATTTAACGGACATTCGTGATGAGTTCAGGCCTTGGTTGAATAAAATTATTCCTCTCGCGATCGATAAAACTCTACGACAGATTGGACAGGTTGTCCATATCCCCCACACTATTGCATATTGCCCGCATCGAAAAAAAAGTTGTACTTTTCGGTCAGTAAAAAACATTGAAAAACACTTTTTTGTAAAATATTTGGCAAATCAGGTAGAAAAACAGTGTATTGAATTGTAAGAAACTGCATCAAAGTTTTGGGAAACATGAGTTTCCAAAGACATAATAGAAGTTCTTCTTAACATGTCCGTTTTACTCCCACCTTCCCTACTGTATCAGCTCTGCAAATTAATACTCTATGAGCAATAAATTTGTGAACTAAATTTGGAATATTCGTGATTCTCGTGTGAACAGCTATACAGCCATTCCACGCCAAACCGATATAGTGGCTCTCGGATTTACGTGAAAAATGTAAGTGTTGTTCCTTACCGCAAAATCCCAGCCCTTGGTCCCGAGACCATGTCTACTATAAAAACGAAATACAATCAAAAATTACGAAAAAAAAATCCATTTTTTTCGAAAATGTAATGTTTTTTCAAAGAATACTAGCTAATTGGCTTTATTTTGATATATATATATAGTTTTTGAAAAAAGTCTTTGGAAAAAAGTTTTTTGCAAAAGTGGAAAAAAATTACTTTTCGGACCACCCAAGAATGGAAATGGGCGCCCCAGCAATAAGGTAAAAAATGCGGGTTTAATATTTCGTGATAACGAATAAAACTGGCACTTTTCACGAAAATCTAAATACCACTGTATCGGTTTGGCCTGGGATGGCTGTATATGTATCCAGCAGTACTTGGAAACCCTTTATAAGGCAGTGGCAATTATATTTACACTCACAAAAAAATGTTTTTTCGCTGCACTCTGCTAAAAGTTTACGATACTAATTTGGGAGACATTTTAATTTTTTGCAATTAATGATGGAATAATTTAAAATAAATTAAATATTGAAATATCGAGTTTTATTTGATTTTCATACTAGTTGGACCCATCGCAACTCTAGCGGTGGTTACACATAGTCATCTATGAAGTCAATCTAGGTCTTGAATATATGCAATCGTGTAGTGCAGAAGAGAAACCATTCACAAATTGAACAACATTCAAATTTCCATTATTTGTATCAGAAACAAACGAAACTACAAATTGATTCTAAGCCAATTTACTATCTCGCCATCAACTGCTGGTCGCTTCCGATCTAGAGCCAAACCGAAACACGAAGCCGTGAAAAACCAAACATTGAATACATCGCATCGAATTTAATACTGCATAAATTTTGCATTCACCAAAAATTTTACACGCGAGACGAGAAATTGGGAAACATAGCTGGGAAAAGGGGGAATAAAAACCAATGGCACACGGTAGGTGCCGCTTGTAGATCGAAACATGGTCCCTACAAGCTGCGCTACTGCGAGAATGGCGCGGATTTTGTCATGTAACACAGTTGGCAAAACGTGACTATCACTCAATACATTGGATGTGCGAGAAAAAAAATCGGATATATCCCAAAGGCAGTTTGCAACAAGATACGGAGCAAAATTCTGGATAATCGATACAAACCCTGAACTACATGTCGTATGACGGTTGCCCCGTCGTAATTCTTGACTTGAACATCACCGAAATTCTTGGAAATAAATTTATCAAATCAAAAAATCATTGTTTGGAAATGACTATCAACTTTTCACGAATAATTAATCTATATGAATATATAGAAAATGTAAACAAGTCCCTTCATCGAACCAAACCGTAATTAGCAAAAACGGAATGATTGATTTGGCGCTTTGCGCCCCTGAAAAACTTGTCGCGGAAACCATACCCAACTCACCAATCGCCGGCAGCTTGACGATCACAATAAATTGTACCCTAGCGGAAGCATCGCTTCAATTTATGCTATGTTCAACCGAATCAAATCCGTCCACAGTAGACGAGAGGTGCTGGAAAAACAATAGTCGCGCAATCGGAGGTTATTAGTGCTTATAAACACAAAATTTCAATTTCCATCCGATGGTTTTTGTTCGGGAAGATTTATATAGAAACTAGGATACCGCGGGCGGGAAACCCCAACAGCGCTCTGTTTCCACACTCAGTGCAGTTGTTTTATTTCCATCGAGCACAGCCGCCGCTACATGGCGCACAAATTTGCAATTAGAAATTAGACGACAGTGTTCCTCGGCTTTCCTATCCTTGAGAGCAGCGCATATCAGACAATTTGTTGGATCTTCTTGCATCTCTGGCCACCAAGAATCATTTCTGGGATGCGTTCTTTTGAAAAAATTGTAGGAGGTCGTGTCCAAGATACAACCGCATTGTTGACGTAGAACTACGGTGTTATTTTATATAAGTCGCTTATTTATACCTTCGGATATTATTCTATAATGCTGTGAAATTTTAGAAACAACTGCTTGATAGAATAATCTCTGAAATGGTTTTTTCCCAAATAACTTATAACATTCCAGTAAGACATTCAAGATACTTGGTATTCCCCAAATAATTTTTTTGGCGCACAACCTCAACGCCGGCTTCGCCATAACGTCAGTAATGCATTAATGCATTCTCAAAGGCACCAATGAAGCCCTTATGATGATGGAAAACAAACAATGTTAACTGCTTGGAAAAAGACTGAATTATGCCACACAGCTTGTACTCTGCTGTAACACCTATCGATGCGAATTCGTTGATGAGTTTGTCAAGAGCGACCGCCTTCACCACCAGCGGGGGAGCTTGATTTTGGTTGCTGCCTGGGTACCGGCGTTTACATTTTCGACCGACGCGCCGAAATCGCCCACTTTGCTGTTGTTCGATGCGGTGTCACACTCGCGAAGGCTCGGTTCAGTGCAAGTGCTTTTCACTGCACCAACATCGCGTGCATCATTAGATGACGCTTGCCTCGAAATTTTATTGCCCCTGGCAATGCGTTCGTTTTTTGCAGGACTTGAGCCTGCCTTCCTCTTCTTCTTGCTCATCACACACTACGCGAAGCGTCCAACGCGGAAAGAAAAACATACGATACGAATAACGCGAAAAACGAAGAGAAAAACCAAACGACGATATCCACAAATCGACAGAACAAATGTATGGGAAAATGGAAACGCTTAAAGTTTTTATGAATTTTAACCATTTACAAACCAGGGGATTCTAATGTATAGCATATAATATAATATACAAATCTTACGGGATTTCCGATTCGTTTAGTATGTCAATCACCAAAATCCGTTCGCGGCAAAAATAGTTCTTAACCTTAACTTTATTTCATAAAAATGTGACCTGTTTTCTGATTTGGCACCCTTAATGAAAGACGTAGTTCTACGTCAAAAAAATTGCGCCCGAAAAAAAAATTGAAGAAAATACTAAAATCCAAAGTTATCGTTTGCGAAATATTTCAATGATAAAACACTATATATTAGCTCTAAAAGAATAATCGTTCTGATAAAGCATAGCGCTAGAAGATAAATTTAGCAGCGATTTAGAATACCGTTTTATCTTATATTCCGAATATTCTCAAGTTCCCAACACTTCATTTTTGAATTTAGATTTACTAAACTTTTATGTTTTATGTTATAAATAACAGACATTCTTTGAGGTCTTCTTCTTCTTGAATGGCGTTAACGTTCCCTGTGGAACTTTTGCCGTCTCAACGTATGCATTAACTAGCGTCATTTATTAATACTTAGTTGAGATTTTCTAAGCCAAATAACACGCCTTGAATGTATTCCGAGGGGCAAGCTCTAGAATACGCGTGATCACAGTGCAAGTCGAAGGAAATTTCTTTGACGAAAAAATCCCCCGGCCAGAACGGGAATCGAACCCGAACACCCGGCATGATAATGTGCGACGCTAACCACTCGGCCACGGGTGCACCAAATGAAGCCTATACCTCACATTCTTTGAGGTATAGGCTTCATTTTGACATCATTTACAGGTATCAATACAGCCTATAATTTATCATATTAGACATTTGCAAAAAAGTGACAGTCAAATCCAACGATAAAATGTTTGCGTTAGCAAATTCCGTAAAAAACAAGCATTTTTCATTTTTTTGTAGTTGTATCAACTATTTTGTTTGTTGTTTTCATGTTAAGTGCTAGAGAATGTATTAACCTACAATTAAATTTAATTGTAATTTTACCGAAATTTACCGAAAATTTACCGAACTTTAATGTTATGTGATTTTACCGAACTTTAATGTTATGTAAATTTACCGAATTTTAAATTTACCGAACTTTAATGTTATGAATAAATGAATAATCACAACCCTGAAATTCTTTGGGTTATAGCCTTCATTTTAACATCATTTACAGGTATCGATACGGTTATAATTTATAATAATAAGCATTTGGAAAAAAGTGACAGTCAAAACCAATGACAAATTGTTTGCCTTAGTAAATTCTGTAAAAAACAAACATCGTCAATTTTTCAGTTTTTGTAGTTTTTTCAACTACTTTGTTTGTTGTTTTCATGTTAAGTGCTAGAAATGGTAAGAATCTAAAATAAATGGTTGAAATAAAATGGTATCTCATGCAGAAATCTTTATTAAAATTAGTGTTCGGAATAGGAATCAGGTTTCCACGCATGATTCAAATGGCGAACACTTTATTTTAAAATGTGAATTTACTGAACTTTTATGTTATAAATAATTTAATATTCAAAACGATGACATTCTTCGTGTTATAGGCTTCATTTTAACATCATTTACAGATATCGATATCGATATTACGTGGTACAATTTTCAACCAAATTAAAAATATAAGTAAATTAACAACCTAAAACTTCACCGCGGAAAACCATTCCTAAATTGACTACCGAAGTGGCCGACTTCATTGGAAGACCTGTCAGCGCAGATACTGTCCGGAGAGCAGCATACAGGAACATATAACGAAGGCAAATATTCCCCTTCGTTCTTCCTCTTTTCCTTTTTCACGGAGACTTTACTCTTACGATTTCCCCTTCGTTGCTCGTCGATAAGTTGCTCGTTATTGACAGCTCTGTCCGGGAAAGCACACAAACGGACAGAACAAATGTATGCTTCCAATTTTCATCAATTTAAACCATATACAGACTATAGGATTGTAATGTATAGCATATCAAACAAATCTTAGGGAATTTCTAATTCGTTTGGTATGTGAATTGCCAGAATCCGTTCACGGCAAAAATAGTTATAAACGTTAACTTTATTTCATAAAAACGTGACCTGTTTTCTGATTTGGCCCCCATAATGAAAGACGTAGCTCTACGTCAAAAAACGGGTATAGTTTGCTAATGCATGTGTAAACAGACCTGAGGAGTTCTGGAAAAAGGTCTTTTATACGGATGAGCCGAAAACCAATGTCTTTGAATCGGATGGAAGACAGACTGTATGGAGGAAACCTCGCTGCTCCAGGTTCATCATCTTGTTCCCACAGTAAAACACGGCTGCGAAAGTCTTAATTGATCTTCCTGAAACGTATCCTGCAGTCTCCCGTTCTGAAATTCGATCTCCCTCGTGATTACTACTTTCAACAGAATAATGACCCGAAGCAAACTGGCTTCACGGTGCAGGAATGCCTGCTCTATTATGTACCAATCAACTCGAAACACCTCCGGAATCACCGGACTTCAACACTATTGAGTATCTACGGTGGGAAATAAAGAACCATCTGAAGAATAAAAATCCAGGGGACAAAGCGGAACTCAAAACGACGATTACGGAAATCTGGGAGGCACTTCCGTCTACAGTGTTCAGCAATTTCGACACGGCGCTTACAGAAAGTGCTGGACGCCAAAGGGGGACTGATTAGCACTTAACCACTCTTCTTCAAAAA